>NC_069707.1:9115833-9418863 GCF_023699985.2 Odocoileus virginianus
CTGCAATTCTGTCGATATTACAAGGAGCAAACCTGCAACTAACTGGGAATGGCCTCTTCAGGGACCACAGTCCACCAGGCCACTGTGCCCCACACCCCGGGTCACTGGCCAGGAGTCTGAAGCCCCCATCAGGCTCTATCTGGGCTCCAATCCTCACCCAGGAGGATTCATTCGACTCTCTCAGATGCTCTCAGTCAGGTCAAACTTCAAGTCATGGACCAAATAAATTCAGGCCACGGAGCCTGACAAAGTGGCCAAGGCAACTGTTCAGACAGAGCCTTGCTGGGCTCCACGGCTGAGTCTCCAAGTCAAACAAGATCTGACCCTGTGGCCTCTGTGCAAACAGCGGCAGCCGGGAGAACCCAGGCCCGTGTTTACATAGAGCCTTTCCCCTCAGAAGCTGAAAGTAATTTCAGGACACTCAGTAATTAGCTTAATTAAATCTTAGTGGCTCCTGCCCACCCTGCTCCTGGCTGCCTGTTTCACTAGAGCATGGCTGGGGGATGGAGAGGCGGGGCTGCACGCCTCGCACACATGTGTAAACACATCACACTCACAGACCACCCTTCCTGGGGGGCTGTTTAGAGAACACGGAAGTTTGGAGCCTTGTCACTGGTTCTACAAATGGACAAAACTCATGAACATGCATCTTCATCTGGTCCAAAGCAGGGTGTCTAAAAGGGACAAAGAAGACAGCAAGCACTTTTTGTCCCAGTATGCAAATGAGAGAACATCTGTATGCTAATTGTGGACCATGGACCCAAGGGAATTGTTACAGGCTCCAGCTTTGTATCGATATTTGAGAGGTCTTTGGAAATGGCAACCCACTCCAATACTCTTGCCTGGAAAAACCCACGGACAGAGGAGCCTGGTGGTCTGCAGTCCATGGGGTCACAGAGAGTTGGACACGACTGAGTGACTTCACTTTCTTTCTTTCTTTCTACTGCCAAATCAGGTCATCGAGAAAATGCTATAAAAACCTTTGAAACTGGTGCCAACATGTTAGGCTTTTCTGCCTCTGGAATGCCTGTTCCCACTGACCCATATTAAAGAAAGATTCTCAAATCTTTTAGAAGCTGGAACTTGGATGTTTTCCTCACCAGCTGGCAGGCCGGGTGGCCACCCAGATCATGGTGGAATAGAAGGACTAACCCAGAAATCATCAGTTTTTCCTAAACTCAAAACCTAAGTCAAGCCCTGTCTCCGCACTACCTGAAAACATTAGTGGGAAGCCTTTTAAACTTATGACCCCTGTAGGCTAGGACGTGCCCTAAAGAGCTATGCTTTCATCCGACCCATGTCCCTGTAAAAGCAGCAGCGTGTACCCGCCACAGAGCTGCATAGAATTTAAGGTCACTCAGTAAACACGGAGAAACCACTACCCTCATGGGAATAAACCCTTGACTTGAGTATGCTTGACCTCGAATTCCTCCCTGGGGAGACTCATCAAGGGAAACCAGAGCTGACATGAAGAGGAAGCTTGAACCTCATGGAATGGCCAAGGTTCCACCACCAGCTATGCAAGTTGCCACAGATGCACTTCCCCATACAAAAATAGAGCCTTCACCTTCCCCAGGGAGCCGGGTAGGAAGGAAAGCACTCTTAACCTTATCCAGGAAAGCAAAAAGCTAGGCCTTTGGAACACAGATGGGAATTTTAAGTTCGGAACCAGCCTATCCCATTGTAACATACTTAGGATGCTCTAAAAGTTTGAGACAACTTTCCAGTAACAGAGGCTCCTACAATCCTTCTCGGGACCAGCAACATCACCCAATGCCTTTTAAAAATAGTTTCACTTAATGTAAGAAAAGGTCTTTCCTGGTGGCTCAGACAGTAAAGAATCTGCCTGCAATGTAGGAGAACTGGGTTTGATCTCTGGGTGGGGAAGACCCCCTGGAGAAGGGAAGGGCAACCCACTCCAGTATTTTTGCCTGAAGAATTCCAGGGACAGAGGAGCCTGGTGGATTATAGTCCATGGAGTCACAGACAATTGGACATGACTGAGTGACTAACAAAAAGAAGACTTCAAAAATTAAGCATTCAGTCCAAAGTCTACTGAAAAATGAATGCCAGGTTAGGTGACAAATGTGGACTGCACGTGAGTTGAGGCCTCACCCATTCCTTTCATTATTTCCTCTGTTCTAGAATCCAGAGAATTGTAACCACCAACATAACATACATGATTTCAGCCCAAACCTAATTTCCAAAAGGAAAATACGCATTATACTACTTTCATTAATCATTTTAAAATCTTCACTTTTGAAAAAATAAAGTCTTTTTTATCCTAGTGGCTTCAACAGTGCGCTAAGTCACTTCAGTCATGTCCAACTCTTTGTGACCCTATGAACCATAGCCCACCAGGCTCCTCTTGTCCATGGGATTTCCTAGGCAATAATACTGGAGTGGGTTGCCATTTCCTTCTCCAGGAGATCTTCCCAACCCGGGTATTGAACCCCAATCTCTTACATCTCCTGCACTGGCAGGCCAGTTCTTTATCACTAGTGCCGCCTGGGAAGCCCAGTGGCTTCAAAGGAACTCTTAAATACACAGGAACTTTCTTAAGGTTGCTGTAATCCAACTGACGATATTCTACTCTCTCTGATGAAGCGGTAGTTTTGTACCGTGCAATTAATCTCTCAGCTCTGACAAATGTGGTATGAAGTAGACATTTAAAATGGAATGGAAATTTCTGTGAATTTTTTTTTCCCCAGACCTTAGTAAATGACCAAACTTGGACTTTTCAGGCTAGAATACAAACTGAAATAATCTGATAACAATTTAATCCATGATTTACTGCACAACTTATGGTGCTGACACTACCGGAGACATGGTTTTAGTAACCAAGTGACTGAAAACAAGCCAGATAACCATATGTTAATAAAATGATTCAGGAACTGGAAACAGAAGAGATGGTCCTTCCAAGATGTATACTGAGGAATCTAACTGAAGAATGGATGTGTCCAATGTGAAAAAAAAAAAAAGGCTAGAGTCAATTATAAAGTGTGGTGGGGGTAAGTGCACTGGTTATCCAGCTAAAGGAGCAGAGACCCTCTCATGGGCTTTGTGTTCAGCTACGGACAGGGGAGATGGTACAGCTGGACACCAGTTGCAAGCCTGGTCTCCAGTATTCAGGTTGAAGTTCCAACAATCCTACCTGGTTTCGCTCACTTTGGTATTACCTGGCCTTTCTCGTGAATGTTAGACACCAAACAAGGAGCCCAAAGGCTGGTGATTCCAAGAAGCCACACTCTGTACACCAATACAGAAACAGCCACTGGAAGTCAGGCAGTGCTGTCACCCTGGCCAAGCAAGTTTCTTATCCTCTCCAGGCCTCAGTTTACCCCTCTGTGATATGGACACTATAATAGCTCTTTTGCAGAACTGTGAAAATTAAATGAGATAGTCTCTAAAGCCCTTGACACAATGTCAGTGTCAAGACTTGCTGGTCTTGACGGAGTTGAAATACACAGACTTGGCAACTACCTAAGGTCAAATCCAGGCCTCCCAGGAGGCTCAGTGGTAAAGAATCTGCCTGCAATGCAGGTGACAAGCATACAATCCCTGGGTTAGGAGGATTCCCCTGGAGAAGTAAATGGCAGCCCACTCTATTACTTTTGCCTGGGAAATTCCATGGACAGAGAAGCCTGGTGGGCTACAGTCCAGGGGGTCACAAGGAGTCGGAAAGGAGTGAGTCAACAGCAACAACAAAGTCAAACACAGCCAGTACGGTCATCCGGTCGTGTATTTGCCTCAAGTTCTATACTTTGCCGGACTGACGCTTCTCAACCAAGCAGTTAGTTGAGGCCAAGGTGCCATCAGCTGTTTATCCGGCTCTCGGTTAACGGTGCTTTGTCCGCATCCCCTCCAGGAGCGAAGGAGGCCATCACAGAGCCGTGAGCATTCCCTGTTTCGTCAACAGGTGCCAAAGATTAACAGCGCCAAGCGCTCGGTCAGGCCGGCTCCTAAGTCAACCTTCCCGCGTGGTCACGAATCTGGAACGCGTCCCGGGGGAGCGCGGGGCAGCAGAAGCCAGAGGCGGCTCTCCACGGGTGACCCGCCCGCCGGCAGGCGCGCAGATGTTAGACCCCGAGGGGGGACCGCGGGCCGCCTGGGTCCGGGGGCGCGGCCGCACGTGCTCTCAGAAGGCGTGCCGGCGCCACTTCATTCAAACAGATCTCCCCCGGCCACCCCGCGCGTGCGACCCCCACTCCTCGGCCGCCTCCGCGCCCCCCTGGGACCGCTCAACTCGGGGAAGGGAGGTGCCCGTATGCCTTGGTCTCAGCAGAAGAGGCAGGCGCCCTCCCCTTCGGTCAGCCTCCCGCCGGGGAAGGGGACGGGGGAAGCGGCCCGAGCCCCTCGCGCCGCTGCGGAGTTGCCTGTCCGGGAGTCCCGGGAGGCGCCGCCTGCCGCACTCACCGAGCGTGGCCACCGTGCCGGCCTCGAAGAGCAGACAGTCCCTGCGGCCGCGCGCCTCCAGCAGGACGCTGCTCTCCCCCGAGGCCTCCAGCCGCCCGAGCAGCCGCAGCGCCTTGCTCAGAGCCATGGGCGCGCGGCCCGGCGCGGCTCTCCGAGCGCCCGCAACTTCCAGGAGTTTCACTTTGCTCTCCCGCCGCGGGCCGGACGCAGGCTCCTCCCCGGCGGCTCCGCGGCCTCCGCCCGGCCCGCCTCCGCCGCTCCCGCGCGCGCCGCCCTGGGCAGGTGAGGGCGCGCGGCCGCCTCCCCGCCGACCCGCAGGCTCCGCCGAGGCGCCGCGCTCCCCCCAGCGGCCGGGCCGCGGCTGGGTGGCTGGGTGGCTGGCGGGGGGAGGCGACCTCCGGGCAAGACCGGGGGGCTGATGAGGGCCTGGAGCGAAGAGGAAGTGATCCCGCGGTGGGCGGCAGCCAGGGAGGAAGATTCCACACATTCCTGGGCGCGGAGGAGGCTGCCGTCCGCGGGGCGCCCTGAAGCTCCTGCAAAGTTACGGAAGCCCCGCGGCCTTATATGGGCCCGCCGCGGCCTGACCGGCGCCACTAGGCTAGAAACTGCTCGGCCCGGGCCCCCTGCAGCGCTCCGGAGTCCTCCCCAGTCCCGTCCAGGGCGCTGCGCCTCCCTCTCTGGCTTGCTTCTGCGACCCTGGGCGAGTCGCTTGTCCTCTGTGACTCAGTGGCCCTTATGGGTAAAGCGGAATTAGGAGGAGTACTTGCTTCATAACGTTGCGGGGCAGGATGGAGTTAATTCGGACAAAGGGCTTGGTGCACACGCCTGGCGCCTGGCAAGAGGAAAATGCTCCATCCATGGTGCCTTTTACTCCCTTTCTGTTCAGAGGATCCTGCGGCCCATTGTCCCCACCAGGCAGAATTTGGGTAGCGGGGAGTCAAAGGTGGGTTGTCCCTGAGAGCTCTGAGTCCCTGATCTCTGGACCTGCCGCTTACCGTGGGACTTTGACTTCTGCGAACCTGCTTTTCTCTCTTTTCAGATGGTGAGGGTACCTGCCCCAGAGGCTTGCGCGATGGGCGTGGAGTCATCATTCAGAGGATCTGAACGCTCTGGGAGTGACAAGCAGGGCGAACTGTGAGGTCCTGGTGGTTGCAGCAGTGAGGGTGAAGGGCCTTTTCCCTCCGACTTGCAACCCTTCCTCCCACTCTGCGGAGTGTACCGCCCCTGACTTCATGGCCGATACTTCAATCAGCCAGTGTGTGCTCGGGCAGTATGGACACCAGCTTGTATCCGTGCATCGTGCATTCCCCATTAGAACACGTGGCCCATCTAGGATGACCTGGCAGCTAAGGAACTGGAAGTACGCCCCTCTTGGCGCTGGGTTTTAGCCCAGGTGTTGGGACTGGTCTGCAGGGGAGAGGGCTTACCTGGAGACACCCATTGGGTGAGTGTGGGGGTTTAATTTCCTTTCCTTATGGTGAGTGTGTAGACGTTGGCTCCAGACCTTCATCCGGGTGTTCTCATCAGACCCCGAATCCAGTTGATTCCTCTCCCACCCCCCGTTCTGCTCACATGGCGAAGACTGTGGGTCAAGTCATTTACCTCTCAGGCATGTCCCAGAAGATGTAAAGTGCCCCGGTGCCAAGCGGGATGAGCACGCCCTTGCAGATATTCGGGATCGACCAGCAATGACCGACCAGGTAGTCCATCCTCTGTAGACCTTTCCCAGTTGTGATTCGGGGAATGATGGTTCCCAGGTGCAACCTGAGACGGAATGACGGAAATGAACAACAGCAGAGATTCAAGTCGTTCCTGAGCATTCTGCCCCCTTGCTCACATATCCCATTATGACATGATGAAAGTCCCCAAAATGATGCTCATAAGTTATCCAAACATTTGTAAAATGGAGACATTGTTTCTGCCTGAAAACAAGAAGACTATTGAATGAGACAGAGTAGCCTCTGGCCCACATTTCCTTTCCTTTTAAACTCTAAGTTCTGTTCTTCCAGGAAGCCTTCCTGTGATGTGGAGGTTCCAGATAACCCCTCACACTCACAGATGTCCACTTTGGCTCTCACCTGCTCACATGTTGCTTGAGAAGTGTAGAGTTCTTTTTTCTTAGTCTTTATTTCCCAAATTAGGTTGTAAGATCTGTGGAAGGGGATCAAGTCTTTATTTATTTTTTTTTATTAGTTGGAGACTAATTACTTTACAATATTGTGGTGGTTTTTGCCATACATTGACATGAATCAGCCATGGATTTAAAATTTTCTCTCTCCTTCCCTTTCCTGCCTTTCCATGCATCACGTAGTTCATGGCTCTGCCCGGTGACGTGCTGAACAGGTTTTAGAAACTTTCCTATAGTCCAGACCAGCACTTTAGCTTCACAGCTTAGACACTCTCAGACAGAATCAACTGTAAGATGAACTACTATTTCAGGTTCCACTGAGAAGGAAAAAAATGTTGCCAATTAAACTACATAATGAAATCATTAGCAATGCCCTGATTTCTGCTGTTATAATGTGCGTCTTAGATGCCAATAATGGCTGTTCCCCTACCTCTGAGAACTGGCTGAATGAGCCAAGTGCAGGCTGTGTTTTCAGATCACTGCCCTCTGGTTTGGAGTGGGATGGATCCACGGGGACAGTAAACGAAGCCCTGCCCTTTGATCCACGCTTCCTTGATAGGCTGAGGGTCACCTAGGCACTGGCCCGTTTAGCAGATGGAGAAAGTAAGAGATCCTAACACATGCAAGAAAAAGGTCAGCTCTGACCCCTAAACCACGAGTGCAACCTGAGAACACCTTTGGCCACAGGAAGCATCTTTAAGTTGGCTCCAGGGTCCTCTTGGTAGGACCCCAAAAGTCCTTGATTGTTTCCTTGCCTTCTAGAATGAAATATCAAGCTCATCTTGTACATTTTCTGCTCTTAAGAGCAGGAATTAATATTTCTTTGAGAAGCCCTGATTCTCTTTGGTGGAAAACTATATTTGAAGACCACATTTGGTCATTTAGAAATTTTAACCTCATGGTCTCAGAACCTGTCTGCATATTAATCCAGGCCCATTTTAACCAGTTAAGCTCATTTTCTCTAAGACAATTAATTGAAGCTGCTCCTTCCTCCCACCCCATTTCCTCCACCCCCTGCTCTCAGCAATTTACTGGCCTCACACTTCCCTGAGAAAGAGGAGACCTCACTTTCCATCCCTGAAGCTCCCAGATCCTCTTCTTTTTCTGCAATGACAGGGAGGAAAACTTGACCATGAAGGTTCTCCAGCACTTTTGTGTAAGCTCTGCGGTCTGGAAAAAGACACAAACTTCAAACAGCTGCAAGAACAGCTTCCAACAAACAACTCTCCTGGGGAGAGACTCGAGCTTCTGCATCGATACCAGTGCTGCTCCACGTGCTCCACCAGTCTGAGCTACCACGTGCTCAGACCCCCATCCCCCTTCCTTCCCAAGAACACTGTCCCTTCCCTTAGCCCCACCGTCCGGGTCACCGAACCCCCCTCTCTCTTGGATCATGCCCCGCAGGGTCCAGATGTGCTCCAGGATCTCCCACTATAAGGGGGAGACCCTCCGCCCACCCTGTTCCCCATGGCACTTCTCGGAGATCATAAACTTGAAATGAAGTTAGTCTGTGGGATTCAGGGGTGTTGGAGGCAAGCTGGAGCTGTCCACCCAGGGCTGTTAATTCCGCATCACACTCGCCCGGTAAGCCTTGCCTGGGCCCACCTCTCCTCCTGACCACCTCTCCTCCTGACCACCTCTCCTGACCACTGCATCCGCCCTTCTCTGGACTTGCAGTAACTGGCCTTCTGTTTCTGCACCTTGCCCCACAGCACGGAGGGCAAGGTGTGGCACCCCTTGTTACTCGGGCATGGCCCCCTTTCTGCCCCCGCTGTCCTTTTACCTGCCCCTCAAGTTCCAGGCTTGCTGCCCTCCCTCGGTTCCCGACCAGCCAGGTCCCAGCTCAGGGTGCCAGTGTGAACCGTTGTCCGCTGTCTGCGTCCTTCTCAGCTTGCTTCCTTCCCATATGAGATCCCTCAGAGGGAGCCCCACACACTGCGTCCTACCCTTCTACGTGTCCCTGTTGTTTCCCTCACATCTGTGCTTCACTCGGTCACCTTCACTCAGACAGAATCAAGTAAAATGTAAATGCAAGAACTCAGCAGCCTGTCTCTGGGTTTGAATCCTAGAGCCACACTTTCCGTGCGGGGCAACCTCAAGCAACGAGCTGAACTTGGCTGCCGCTGATCCCGAACCTTTTATATGTGAGAATTAAGGAGGCTGTGAGCACTGAGATAGGCAGCGCAGTAGTAAAGACTCCACCTGCAGGAGGTGCAGGAGACGCGGGTTCGATCCCTGGGTCGGGACGATCCCCTGGAGAAGGAAATGGCAACCCACTCTATTGTTCTTGCCTGGGAAATGCCATGGACGGAGGAGCCTGGTGGGCTGCAGTCCAAGAGTCACAAAGAGTCAGACATGGCTGAGCATGCACACACGTGTACACACACACACACACACACACACACACACACACACAGCGTGTGGAATAGCGCCTGCCCCATAGTAGCAATACGCTGGTATCAACCACCCCTGCTTCCGCCCACTGTACAAGTCTGTACGTTTCAGGGCCATGTCTGTACAGTTATCACTAGACACCCAGCGCCTGGCATCCTGGAGTGCTTGTTGAGTGAAGGAATGAAGGACACGTGCACACTCGCGTGGAACTGGCCTGGAAGCCGAGCCTCTCACGTAGACACTGGGCCAATGGCAGCTCAGATGATACAAGCCTTCATGTTTCATTGCCAGAGGCTAGAACTGGAATACACAGAGAAGGACGGAGCAGCTGCAGCCGTAGGAGAAGTGGGAGGTCGGTCTGGTTCTCCATCGCAGGCAGCCCCCACTGGCTGTCCAATCACGAGGTCCTTCTAGCTCCCTGGCGTCACCTTCCTAGACATGGCCATGTGCCTTGGCCACCGTCCGCCCACTGGGATTGGGAAGCCTTGTGTGCAGGTGAGGTCTGGGGTCACTGGCTCAGGTCCCCAGGAGAGCGTGCCTCACTCTGCTGGCCGTGGCCGTGGGGCGGGGGTTGGCCATCGTTAATAGGAGGGGTTGCTTGCCGGTTCATTTTATTATGTTATTATCTTTTGCAAACAGGGAGCATGAGGCACTGATCTGTGCATACACACACACACAGACACGACTGGACTTGTGACCTCAAGCGGGGATACCTGCGTCCAGGCTCTCATCAGTTTTCCTTGCAACCCAAGACCGTGACCTCTCAGAGCCTCCCAGACACAGACTGAACCCCGTCAGAGTGCCTGGCGGCTCGGCCACCCTGCAGCTGTGGTGTTCCGGAGCCTGGGTGACGCAGGGTCTCAGGCGGGTTTGTGTGGCCCCTGCCCTCCCTCTGGGTCTCCTTCTGAAAGCCAGTGACCCCTGAGGCCGATGGGTTCATTCAGAGACGGGTCTGTGGGGGTGCCTGTGGGCCCCGGGAGCCAGGGGAGCTTTATTCGAGGCTCTGGCCAAGACAGCTCCACACACAGGTGTGCCTGCTGCCAGTCCAACCTTGGGCCCCGCCCAGCATCACGACTGGAAAAACAACCCGAGGAACACCTGTCGCAGGTGGGGGGGGGGTGGCTTTCTCAAGCCAGGAACAGCTGGGACCTGCTTGTCCATCGTTCAGTTCAGTTCCACACTCAGGGGGAGCCTTTTCCAGGGGCCGGGTGATTGTTCAGAGTGGAACCTGGGTGTTCAGTTAACCGAAGAAGCTCTGCCAGCAAAGGTCTGCCCCCTCTCCCCACCCCTGGCCGTTCCAGAGCTGGACCAGTAGGTGGGTGGGGTGAAGGGGTGGGGGAGGGAGGGGGATGGGAGGGGGAGGGTCAGCTGCCCAGCCCCTCCCCCGCAGCATTCCTGCCCAAGAGGAAGAGCAGGCCTCCCAACGGTGCTCCCCGTTTCAGTATGGGGATGCCTGTTTCCCTTCTATCATTAACTCTTCTCCAGAAATACCCTTTTCCTGAGGGAGTTACAAGACCCATCCATGGAGGAAAATGCCAAGTGTTTAATAATAAGGCCTGTACCTCGTCACTCCAAGAGCGTGGAGAAAAAAGTTGCAGAGGGGTGAGTTTTGGTTCCACATCCAGAAGAACTTTTTAGCAATTAGATGTGTGTTATAGTTTAAAAATGGGGGGCTGCCTGAATAGAAGTAAACTCCCCATCTTTGGACAGATGCAGGCCAGGGTCTGGATACTGACCCCATCTTGTGGGTATGTAAGAAAGGAGAAACTTTATGTTTCTGTTTTTCTGTATGTTTGAAGTTTCAAAATATAAATTTTAATGGAATTTAAAATAATATAAATTTTAAATAAACTACAAATTTTACAAATAAAATGTACCTCTAAAATAAACAGTGCTCTTTCAACTTAAAAATTCAGTAACAGCATATTATAGCTAATGTATCAGAGGTACTTAGGAATGCTTCGGCTGGAAGTAACAGAAAACTCACCTATAAAAATCTTAAACAAGAAGTCTCAAGGTAGGGTATCTAGAGTTAGGGTAGCAGTTCAGCAATGTTGTCAAAATCAAGGCGAGGGAGGCCCTTCTTTCTTTTCCTTCATTCTTAACACAGTGGCCCATTTGACTCATGACCATGAAATGGCTGCTTCAGCTCCAGGCATCACACTATATATCCAAGGTAGAAAGAAAAGAGGAATCTAGGTCAGTGGTATCTAAAAAGCTTCCCCAGAAGCCCCTAACAAATTGTGTCATAGGACCCCCATTAGAGACTTTCCCACTCTCTTCAGTTGAAATGGACAAGGAGAAAGGGGTTGGGAATGAATGGGCTTGTGTCTAACACAGCCAACATCTGATTATCTGGTTATTTTAGCATAAGGCTTAATGCTGCCTATAGTTACAAATTATTTTAACTGTTCCTGATGTCATGTATCTACTCCCAAAGCAATCATGGTGAAATAGGACAGAAAGGATTTCTGACTTGCTCATTGAATGCTAAAGCCCCGATAGGACTTATTAGATACCAGGTTCTCCAAATGTCTCCTCGGTCGTTTTTTCTGTTGGCGACACTGCCTTCTGACCCTTTAATTTGATATTTTATCTATTTGACAGAATTTGTTTTTTCACTGGGGTGCTAACAAACTCAGCAGGCTCACATGGTTTTCCTCCTCTGCTAACAAATGCACAGATCACTTGTATTTTCAACTTAGCTCTGGAATTAGGAGGCCAACATGTTGCTGTCCCAGTGGACATGTTTCCACAGGGAGTGTGGAAGAAAAATCATCAGATAAAAAGCTGACAGTCACCAAAACAATGTTACAGCATTTTTTGCAGATCAAGCTATGTGACTATTTCAACCACAAGAGTGAACAAGAAATAACTTTCTGACAAAAGAGGATCTGGGACTCCCCTGGTGGTCCAGTGCTTAAGACACTGCACTTCCACTGCAGAGGGCGCAGGTTCAATTCCTAGTTGAGGAAGATCCCGCATGCCCAGTGGCACAGCCAAAAAAAAAAAAAAAAGGATCTGCCACAGTTTAGTGAGCACAATAAAAAGAATAAAGGAGCTGTTACCTCAGGTCACCTGGCTCACATCCACCTTATGAGTCCTCACTTCTGTGGCTCGCTGGTGAATTGAAGTTTTTCTGTGACGCACCATCTATCTTTGATTCTCTTCTTTTACACAAGGTTAGCTTTGCATTTTTTTAGTGCCCGTGGAAATGTCTTAGTAGTTAAGCTTCCCAATCACCTTTTTCTCTCCAATTTTACTGAGATGTAATTGACATATAACATTATATGAGTTTAAAGTTAGAAGAGGTACTCTGCTTGATTCTCCATGAGGACATGGCTTTTGTACTAAAGAAAGGTCTCACAGTTTGTGGTTTTGAGGTATATTTGTGATGCGTGAACCGAGACTCCATGCCCAGCTCCTAAGTAGCCTCTAGGGAGCAGAGGGTCTCCAGTCACGGTGGCTGTTTTCAGCTTGACTTGCTTCTCGATACCCAGGCGACCCCCAGGGGCTCACATGCATTTATTTAGACAGTAGTGTTGACCAGACTGCCAGGTTTGTTTGTCTCTCTATATCCGGAAGTTTGCTCACAGTGAGTTAAATAAGCTTTCTCTGCCTCTCGGTGCCAGGACTCCCCAGGAGGCAGTGAGGATGTACTCAGAGCTTGCTTTCCCCTCACTTTTCATTCTCTCTGCCACATGTCCTGCCCATCCCAACACCCTTTATACAAAAATCCAAAACCCCACACTGAGTCAAACAGCTGTGAGAGGAAGGACTTTCCTTTCTCCTCAAGGCTGGATGATTTTCCATTTCATCCTCCTTTGGCCAAGGATGACAGTAGGTCTTTGCTCTGCCATCACTTGACAAGCTGGTTCTGAAAAAAAAAAACAAGCTGGTTCTGAGCCTGAAGGGCCCCTGGGGATTTTGCATAAAGACTGCTGAATCAAAATCCAATATCCAGTTCAGACAGCTGACTTGGGTGATTACCTAGGACCTCCAGGGCTAAGTGGAGACTACTGCCCATCCACTTGTGAAATTACTCAGCACTCCCTCTCAGGGCATTCCTTCAGTGTCCATATTATAAGAAAAAGGAAAAAGAAGGAGAAGCAATTACGAGAAAAAGAACAGGACTCGGCTGATGAAATATGAGATGAGAGTCTTGTTAGGTGAGGAAACTGACTTTGTCTTTAAAGTGAGTCATCCAGACGTCTAAGAATCTGATGAAAGGTACAAATCCCTTTTCCCAGAAAACAATGTAAAATATGCTTATAATTTGTTTGCAATTCCATGTGATCCATTGTCACACATCCCCTAGTAATATATGGGCCATAGGTTAAGAATTCCTCTTTTGAAAGCAAGTTAGAAGAAGCTGCTATCAAAAATACCTCTTTTTTATATTGCCGTGTTTATTTTTATTTATTTGTTTATTGCTCTGCTGGGTCTTTGTCGCTTCATGGGCTTACTCTTGTTACCTTGTGGTGAGTGGGGGCTGCTGTCTAGTTGCAGAGCACGAGCTTCTCATTGTGGTGGCTTCTCGTGTTGCAGAGCGTGGGTTCCAACCATGCAGCCTCAATAGCCGTAGCTCCCAGGCCCTAGAGCACAGGCTTGATAGTTGTGGTTCAGTCGCTCAGTCGTGTCTGACTCTTTGCGACCCCATGCACTGCATGCAGCACGCCAGGCCTCCTTGTTCATCACCAACTCCCAGAGTTTACTCAAACTCATGTCCATTGAGTCGGTGATGCCATCCAACCATATCATCCTCTGTTGTCCCCTTCTCCCGCCTTCAATCTTTCCCAGCCTCAGGGTCTTTTCCAATGAGTCGGTTCTTCGCATCAGGTGGCTAAAGTATTGGAGTTTCAGCTTCAGCATCAGTCCGTCCAGTGATTATTGAAGACTGATTTCCTGTAGGATGGACTGGTTGGATCTCCTTGCAGTCCAAGGGACCCTCAAGAGTCTTCTCCAACGCCACAGTTCAAAAGCATCAATTCTTTGGTGCTCAGCTTTCTTTATGGTCCAATTCTCACATCCATACATGACTCCTGGAAAAATCATAGCTTTGACTAGATGGGCCTTTGCTGGCAAAATAATATCTCTGCTTTTTAACATGCTGTCTAGGTTGGTCACAGCTTTTCTTCCAAGCAGCAAGCATCTTTTAATTTCATGGCTGCAGTCACCATCTGCAGTGATTTTGGAGCCCCCAAAAAAGTCTCTCACTGTTTCCATTGTTTTCCCATATATTTGCCATGAAGTGATGAGACCGAAAGCCATGATCTTCATTTTTTGAATGTTGAGTTTTAAGCCAACTTTTTCACTCTCCTCTTTCACTTTCGTCAAGAAGCTCTTTAGTTCTTCTTTGCTTTCTGCCTTAAGTGTGGTATCATCTGCATATCTGAGGTTATTGATATTTCTCCCAGCAATCTTGATTCCAGCTTGTGCTTCATCCAGTTCAGCATTTCTCATGATGTACTCTACATAGAAGTTAATTAAGTAGGGTGACAATATACAGCCTGGACGTACTCCTTTCCCAATTTGGAACCAGTCTGTTGTTCCATGTCCAGCTCTAACTGCTGCTTCTTGATCTGCCTACAGATTTCTCAGGAGGCAGGTCAGGTGGTCTGATATTCCCATCTCTTGGAGAATTTTCCACAGTTTGTTGTCATCCACACAGTCAAATGCTTTGGCATAGTCAATAAAGCAGAAGTAGATGTTTTTCTGGAACTCTCTTGCTTTCTTGATGATCCAGTGGATGTTGGCAATTTGATCTCTGGTTCCTCTGCCTTTTCTAAATCCAGCTTGAAGTGCTGGAAGTTCCATCTGGAACTTCCATTTGGAAGTTGGAAGTAAATCCATCTGGAAGTTTACGGTTCAAGTACTGTTGAAGCCTGGCTTGGAGGATTTTGAGCATTACTTTGCTAGCATGTGAGATGAGTGCAATTGTGTGGTAGTTTGAACATTCTTTGGCATTGCCTTTCTTTGGGATTGGAAAGAAAACTGACCTTTTCCAGTCCTGTGGCCACTGCTGAGTTTTCCCAATTTGCTGGCCTATTGAGTGCAGCACTTTAACAGCATCATCTTTTAGGATTTGAACAACTGGAATTCCATCACCTCCACTAGCTTTGTAGTTATGGTGCATGGGTTTAATGGCCCCATGGCCTGTGGGATTCTCCTGGACCAGGGGTCAAACCTGTGTCCCCTGCATTGGCAGGTGGATTCTTTACCACTGAGCTACCAGGGAAGCCCCCAAAGTACCTCTTGAAAGGTCTCATCACACAAAAAAGAAAAATTAAATTTGTAACTATGTGAGGTGATGTATGTTAACATATTGTGATCATTTCACAATATACACATATGTCAGTCATTCTACTATACACCTTAAACTCATACAATGTCATATGCCAATTATATCTCAATAAAACACCTCCGCAGGTGGCTGGGATATAAATCTTAACCACAAAAGCATTTCCTCTGGCGCTGAAAAAAAGCAAAGCTAACCTCATGTAATAGAAGAGGATGGAGGAATGATGGCTCCTCACAGAAAAATTTCAGTTTACCAGGGTCAAGTCTCCTGTTGTAGACAAATATCTACCATTGATGCTAAGTTGTTTTCCATTCTGTTCAGTTTCGAGACAAGGCAAGTGTAAAACCTTCTGAATGACAATGGACTGATCCTTCTGGAAGCGATTCAAACACATCAACAAAAGAACTTGATCTAAAAAAAAATGGTTTGTTTACTTCTGTAAAGTTTTGCTTCTTCCTGCTCCTCATTTTTCTGGTGGATTGACAGCTTTTCTTATGGTATATTTTCAAAAACTCCTGCTTCATTAAACCAACCTGTTTGTAGACGGGTGTCTAGGGTCAGGTGAACTCATTCAGACTCAGGCTGGCGTAGTTCACGCCACGTAAGAAACAACTGCAGGCCCCAGTGGCTCATGTGGCAGGAGTCTCCTCCTCGCCAGTGCAAATCCTGCTGGAGGTCCCCACCACCCTCCAGGCCACCTCTGATCTATGTGCTTCAGCTCTCCAGCCCCCTTACATCCATGGAAAATGGGCTGAGAGAGGAGCAGCAGGAAGCATACAGGATGCTTCCAGCGATATTTCTTTGGTTAAAGCAAGTTACACCGTGATGCCTAACTCTAGGGAGATGGGGAAGCCTGATCCTTCGGTGGGCACAGAGGCAGTCGAGAACCAAATGATGATGAAATGAAAGTGAAAGTTGCTTAGTCGTGTCCAACTCTTTGCAACCCCATGGACTAATACAGTCCATGGGATTCTCCAGGCCAGAATACTGGAGTGGGTAGCCTTTCCCTTCTCTAGGGGACCTTTCCAACCCAGGTATCGAACCAAGTCTCCCGCATTATAGGCCGATGCTTTACCAGCTGAGCCACCAGGGAAGTTGAACCAAATGATGAAGTTAGAACATCTGCCGCAGGGACCGCGAGAACGTGGCTGAAAAGTACATGTTGAGGAAGGTGTGCCGGGATATTCTCTGTGGACGGGGAACTACCACCACCTTCAGACTTTAAAAATAAGTGACAGGCTTTCCACTTCCTCTGTTATCCTTGACGGGGTAACAGAGGGGAGGTTATCTCTCCTTCCACAAAGAGAAAAAGAGACTATAGGAAAAATGGGTTCAGATTTTCAACAGGACCTTGATCATTGTGAAAAGTGGAACAGGTGAGGCCCATGGTGTCTCCAGATGTTGCCTGAATGCTGATTCCAGGCCCAGAACTGGGAAGGAGGAGCCACATAGAGTTTTGTGGTCTCCCTGAGTTGAAGAGACAGATCAGAGTTTGGGGAGATGAAGGTGGCTAGGATGAGATGGGCAGAAGTCAGGAGAGAAGGAAGCTAAAGGAAGGGCTGGTCATCTTCTAGAGAGCTGCACCTGAGTCCCCTGGAGACAAGACTTTGGCTGAAGATTGCCCCATATGCGTCCCTATGAGGTCACTGTGGGAGGACAGTGATGGAACCAGCAGAAATCAATCCCCAGGACTCACAGAGGGCTGGGAATACGTCACAGAGCCACCAGCCAGAGCGGGAAGACACCCTGCTGCAGGCTACCGGGGGATCTCAGAAAGGTGTCCCTCCAGAGGGGGCTCACGTGTGTCCCCCCCACGAGCCCAGTCTCCTGCCTGGACTGAAGGGAACCGTCTCTCCTGCTCACCGCCTTTCTGTTCTATGCGTCCAGCCCCCTCTCCCCACCCTGGCCTTCCTGCTTGCTATCCTCTGGGCTGAGCGAGGTCCTCGGCAGCTAAGTCATGGCGTCTCCTCGGGAATCCAGGTGAAGCAATAATCATCACAGTCAATGTTATTAAGTGAAGGAGTGAACTGAATGCAGCCTGAGGTTTCCGGACCCAGCTGGGAAGGATCCAGGGAGCAGGGTGACCTGGACGGAGGAGACTCAGCGTACCATTCTAGGTGCAGTCCTGAGCGTAACACTTCCATTATTAACCCTCCCTTCCCCTCTTCACCCGTTCATCAGTTACATCTGACGGCTACGAACAGAACAGAAATCCACTGCTAGTATCTGATGGCCAAAAATACCTGGGTGCCACTTGGAGAAGGCTTCCCATGTGGCACTAGTGGGAAAGAAGCCCGCCTGCCAATGCAGGAGATGCAGGAAGACGCGAGTTCGGTCCCTGGGTCGGGAAGATCTCCTGGAGCAGGAAATAACAACCCACTCCCCTATTCTTGCCTGGGAGAGCCCATGGACAGAGGAGCCTGGCGGGCTGCAGTCCGTCAGGTTGCAGAGCCGGACAGGACTTAGCAACTGACCATGCGCACACCCAGACAACAGCAGGGCCTTGCAGAATAATCTTCCTTGGGCGGGGGGGTAGGAAGTGGAGGGGCTGCCCCTCAGCCCGGACGGCGAGTGGCCCTGCGCCCAGCACCAGGGCTCAATTTCAACAAGGCTCCAGGCCTCCCTCTCAGCCTGTTGCATGCTTCACCGTCCAAAGTGCATTGGACTTAATGTTCAAATAAGAAGCTCACAGATTCTCAGCCATTTTGGACTTTGCTGCGAGCCTGTGCCAGAGGAAGGTGCCTGCCAAAGCACCGGCAGTAACTTCAGAAGCCTTGGAGATGACGCGTCTCTTCTCCTAATGCCCATGCTGGTTGGCAGAAAGATCACAGAAACTTGCTGGGTATTAAGACTGTATTTTTAAATTCTGTTTTTAAAGTTGCTTTTTAATGTAGACTAGTTTTTTAAAAAGTCTTTATTGAATTTATTACAATTTTGCTTCCATCTTATGTCTTGGTTTTTTGGCCCCGAGGCATGTGGGATCCTAGTTCTCCGAACGGGGATCAAACCCCCACCCCCTGCATTGGGAGCCCGCAGTCTTAACCACTGGACCATCAGGGAGCTCCCTCGCTTGTTACTTTAGAGGCTCATCATTTTGTGAAGGGTCAGCGCTTGTCAAGCCGAGGGGCGTGAGTGAGTGCTGACTGAGGCTCTGAACTTGGTGCCTGGCAGCTGTGCAGAGGGAGTGGGGGTGTCCCTCCTGGGGTGGGGGCGTCAACCCCGCCCTGGTCCCCCCACTGTGACTGCAGGGACAGTGGTGATCATTATGGAAGAGAGACTTGGTATCCTCACCGCCCCTCACCAACTGGTGGGGAGTCGATTGGCACCCGCTGACCACTGAGATCAAGAAGATCTGTAGGAAAAAGAGGGTTTCTGGACGCTCAGCTTGGATCGCATCTCCTGGTGAGCTCGCCTTTGTCTCCCGCTGGCTGGGATGTGCCCAGAGTAGCAGGTGGGAATTGGAGCCGGTCCAGCTTTTGAATCGGCAGGGTTGAGGAGTGAGGAACGCAGGCAGTTTGCAACACGCTCCGCCCTGCCCTTAAATGCACTGGAGCCTGGTCCCCAAGTGCTGCGGGAGGCAGCTCTGCCCACACTGAAGCCATGGGTGGTGGGTTTACACCCAGCTCCCTGCTCTCGTGTTAAGCGCCTCGGGGAGGCCCCAGGGCTGGTCAGGGCTCTGGACACACCTGCGCTCCGCTGGGCCACCCCGGGGCTGAGGGGACCGAGATCCAGAGAGCTCACATGACTTGTTGAAGGTGACAGACTGTTGGTATCAGACTTGGGACCAGAGCCCAGGGCTCCCACTCACAATTCAGACCTCTCTATGTTGCCAAGGGTTTTTTCACTGGAGGGAAGGTCTTCAAATTTTGATGATTCCCATTTCACAGGGTTGAACCAGCAGATGAACCGAGGTCTGTACGTGCAGAGGCAATCAGTCTAGTTCATGGTCAGTACTAATAACGCCCAGGAAACAGATGGTTTGTGAAACTAGATCATTCCAATAACTTTGAAAAACATTTTTAGTGATGTCAAATATATTTTTATACATTTTCGCATTTTTATAGAAAAATAGTTTATCTACATCACTATATAAGTTCAAAGTGTACAACATGATTTACACATATTAAGAAATGCTTATAATGGGTTCGATTAACATCCATCATCTCATATGGATAGAATAAAAAGAAAAGGAGAAAAGAGGAAAAAAATTTTCTCCTTGTGATGAAAATCCCCTGGATTTACTCTTAAAAACTTTCCTATACACCATCCAGCAATGTTAGCTAGAGTCACCATTTTTACATTAGATTTTTTAAAATTATGAACAAGCTCATTGCTAAAAAATTCAGAAAAATATAATTTTATATAAAGATCACTCATCATCTTACCCCCAAAGAGCCTCTGGAGGAGCTCAGTCTTAACTCATGTCCTGCTTCCTGGTCCAAGTGCTGCTAGATATGGGACCACAGCCCGAATCTAGATTTCACTGATGCCAGCTTTTTATCCTCATCCACAGTCATTTGTTGAATGACTTCTGTATGTCCCTGAAAGCACTTATTGATCCCCAGACAAACTGCAATTGTCTGTTTGCTTTTTTTCCCCCCAAGTTATTAGTTTAGTATTTGTTTTTATTTATTTGGCTGTCCGGTTCTTAGTTGTGACACAAAGCATCATTTAGTTGGGGCATGTGGGATCTAGTTCTCTGCTCTGACCAGGGATCGAACCCAGGCCCCCTGCATTGGGAGCGTGGAGTCGTAGCCACTGACCACCAGTGAAGTCCCAGCCACTGACCACCAGTGAAGTCCCAAGCAATTTCTCAGTTTGGGTGCTATTGACACTTCACCCAGAGTTCAGTTGGTAAAGAATCTGCCTGCAATGCAGGAGATCCCTGGGTAGGGAAAAACACCTGGAGAAGGAAATGTCACCCCACTCCAGTATTCTTGCCTGGAGAATCCCATGGACAGAGGAGCCTGGCGGGCTACAGTCCATGGGATCTCAAGAGTTGGACACGACTTAGCAACTAAAGAAAGAGAGAGAGAGACACTTAGGGTGGAAAACTTTTCGTGGGAGCTCTTCTGTCCATTGGAGGATGCTGAGCAGCCTCTTGGCTCCTACCCACCAGATGACAGTCTGTCCTCAGTAAACGTCCCTACTGTGTCTCCCGAGGACAAGGTTACCTCTGGCTGAGCCGAGGCTCTCAGGGCAAGTGATGGGGCTGTGTGTGCCCTGTGACCCCAGGCATCTGACGGTGGGTGGCCGCCGTGTCCTCGCTCACCACCACATCCCTGACACCGTCTTACACCTGGAGAAGTGCGTGACTCCGGTTTCCTGGTGAAGCAACATCATTTCTGGTGATATCAGTGGCTTTTCTCCGGAATTGATGATTCACCACCAACCCACCTCCTGGGCCTCCCTAATTCATCAGAGCAGCTCCTGGGGATGAACCAGGTGAAAGGCCCTCATCATTAAGAAAAAAAAAAAGTGCTTCAAATTTATACCTCGACCAGGTTCCTGGTACACACATTTTTCTCCTTCTCTCCCACCCCGCCCCCCCAGAGTTCTGCAAAGCCTATAAAGGGATTGCTTAATTGAACTTTACAACTTTCTTTGACTTAAGAAATGGATGTGTATTCTTAAAGACCTTTGAACTTAGTCTTGACTCAGAAGCTAAACAATCTTCTCTACAAAGGTTTAATGGCTTTTGGACAATCTGGCCTGTTGTTGGCCTTTGAACTGTCAACAGCATTTAGACAGCACAGGGACTCCAGCTAAAAATACTGTGTTACATACATATGAAAGCTATACTAAGAGTAGATCTTAAAACTTCTCATCTCATCCACACAAAATTATAACTATGTGAGGTGATGGACGTGTTCACTAACCTTGGTTATCTTTTGCAAATATACACATACAAATCATTATGGTGTTTATCTTCTATTCACACAAGGTTGCACATCAATTGTAGCTCAGTAAGGCTGGGGAAAAAATATTCTTTCTGCTTTGCTAAAACTTTGATTTGTTCCCCTGGTTCTTTTTTTTTCTCCATGCTGTGAGGCCTGTAGGATCTTAGTTCCCCAAACAGGGATTGAACCTGGGCTCACAGCAGTGAAAGCACTAAGTCCTAACCACTGGACAGCCAGGGAGTTCCTCCCCTGGTTCTTTTAAACTGTTTGCTGGTGAAGCGTGAAAGATTACAGCTCATCCTTTAATGGTCTCCACTAGTGTGTATATTTTTTGGTGGTTTTATTCATTTTTTAATTCTTTGTTTTTAAAAATGTTTCCTTACAGAAGTTAACTGCCGGGTATTGGATTTGATTTTGCTCTATCTACAAGCAAGTAAGTTAGTTTGTTGCTGTTTCATGGATGCTGGCAGGTGAAAGGGCCTCCTGAGTCAGAGGCAATGGGGGTAACTTAAATGGTACAGGTGGCAGGGAGCTTCACCCACTACCTTGCAAGTCCACCGGTGGCAACTGGGGGGCGCTAGAGGGACGCCTGCTCATGCAGTGGGTTGTGTGAGAAGCAAGGAAACTGGAGCTTGGGAAACCTGCATTTTATAGCAAGCAATAAACACACCTGTTCTTCTTATCAGAAGACCTTAGCTCATCAAGGACATTTGCTGCAAACAGGCTGAGAATCAGCCTGGGTAGAAGCGTAAGGACTCTGTATTCTTGGCACAGCTGAACAAGGTCAGCTGGAGCACGAGAGACCCTTGGGAGAGGAGCTCAAATTCTCCTTACTTTCTTGGAGAAAAGGTTGAAAAAATCCAAACAGGTTGCAAAAAGAAACATACATCAGAAAAAAAATACCTTCCCCCCTCATTATTATCATTAGTTTCACTTGGCAATTATTCAACCATAAAAAGTTACTTGAGTACTTTTACTACTTTAAATAAAGGACATTAATAGCTTGGATTCCCAACCTTTAGACAGGATCACTCGAAACTCTCCACGGAGGCTGTAGACCAGGAGTGCTGGGAAAGGCAGTCTCGGGGGCTCAGTCTTTCCACCCCTGCACAGCCACAAAAGGGGTCTCAAGCCTGGGATCTCTGTAGAGTCACTCTCATGGCCTGTGTGGGCCTGTCTCTCTATTCAGGACTATCCCACCCTGTTCTGGGTTTGACGTGTATTTCTTTGCTCTGCTTAAGCGCCTGGTCAGTCCCACTGCAGCCTCTGGTCCCAGGCGAGAAGGTTCAGGGTCTGCTCCCTGCTGTACGATAGGGGTGGGTGCAGGCCACCTCTCACTGGGTGTTGGGACTGATACTCACTTTTGAAGTTGATCTCCCTCTTTATGTTCGTTCTATCCAGTGCCGTGTGAGTTGTGTCTTTTATGGACTCCAACACCTGCCAACCCCACAGGGGGCCAACTTCTTGGACCCGCTGCTTCTGGAGACAGGCAACCAGAGTCACATGCTTGGCAAGCAGACAGACCTTCTCCACCATGCCTTTACCACTCCTCTCCAGATACTTAGCTACAATGTTTACATTATCAAGATTTATAAAAATCATAAATTTTCTATCTTTTGCAATAGCTAAAGGTTGATATAAACAATTAAAAATCAGAACATCAACATATCCTATATGAACCGCACAATGTGTCTGAAGCCAGAGGATGAAATATACATTCAGTCAGTTCAGCTGCTCAGTCGTGTCTGACTCTGTGACCCCGTGGACTGCATCACCAACTCCCGGAGTTTACTCAAACTTATGTCCATTGAGTCAGTGATGCCATCCAACCATCTCATCCTCTGTTGTCTGCTTCTCTTCCCGCCTTCAATCTTTCCCAGCATCAGGGTCTTTTCCGATAAGTCAGTTCTTCACATCAGGTGGCCAAAGTACTGGAGTTTCATTAGGTTTTTAAAATTTTGCAACTTCCAGGAGAATCTTCCAAATACAAACATCCAATGGACACATTTTTCACTGCCTTTCAAGTTACCTTTCCTGGGTCACAGTCAGCTAACATTATTTCGAGTGTCCTATGTCATCTCTTTTTCTTAGAATCCTTTTTCATTTTCATGGTTCCTTCCTCAGACAATCGATATGTTTATGTTAATACTGACTAGGCCACTTGGGCCCCAAAACAAGAGAAGGCTCCTCACGGACCAGGCCACCGCGTGACCTGCCCTGTGGCTTGGGTCACGTGATCCAGCAGATCCGCTGGTACCCAAAGCATGTGGCAGAAAGGGATGCTGTCTGGAGCCTTTGGTGGAAGCACGTCAGTGCAGGCCTCGGGGTGTGGAGCACAGCCCTGCCATCCTCCACAGACGACCACTCTCCTTCTGAGAAACAGCTCTTGGCCTGAAACGGACGGAATGCTTACCCACGGGCCAGCAAGTCACCACGAGACCTGAGCTGCCCATCAGGACTTGGTGTCACCTGACCACCAGCCATAAGGCCGAGTGTGCACAGCGGCGCTCCCTCACTGAATGGAAAAAGCACTGCAGGCTCACGTTACACGAGGACGTGGCCCAGACACCAAGGCCCCCACTCCCGCGACACTGCCTTCTCCTCCAGCCCGCATCTACGGCCCACGGGGGAGCTCTCCACCCGGAGCCCACAGAGGAAGAGAAGTCTGCGCGGGGCTTCCCCGGGGTCCTGCCCGACGTGCAGATACCGCCCCCCAGTGGACAGCGGCAGCACCACAGCCTCTCCCTGGACACGCCGGAAGGACAAGGGGATGGGATGCACACCAGAGAAGTAAGACATGGAGTACAAAGAGGAGCAAGCCTCTCTTAGGGGATGAACACACACACACTCCCTGTAGGTTCCGTTTCCCTGGAGAACCCTCACACACTGGGCATCGGTGTTTGTTCTTACTGCCTCTCCAGGTGACTGACAAGTTTCCTGGATTGATAACACTCACTTAAGGAATTAGCATTATTAATTCATGTTAGGAGAAATAAATTCTGGAGCAAAACTCATTACCTGGACTCTGTCTTGCAGCTGGCAACATGAAACAGTGATCCAAACAAAAAAAAAAAAATCACACAAAAACACCAAAAACTGTTTTGAAAAAGTGCTTGAGAATTTACTGTACAGTTTTTTTAAAACAATTTATTTATATGTTGGCTTCTACATGCTCCTGCATTTGTGTAAAACATTTATACATATTCTTTACAATTTGTACATATATTAAATGGCTGTATCATAAACACTGTTCTATGAGATTTTATAAAAGAAAAATCAAGTAGGGAAAATTACTTATAAAACATTAACAAAAAGAAAAAACCCGTGATACTGAAGAACAAGAAGTTCTCATGTTCGTATTCATTTGATTTCCTCTTCTATTTATTTTTTGGTTTCACTTTATTTGTGCTGGCCCAAAACTTCCATTTCCTATCATGTAACTATCAGGTCAGAAGAGGGAGAGCGGTGCGAGCGGACGGTAAGGCAGCCGTGGAGGGCGGCGAGGTCTGCGGGGCTGAGACTGTGTCTGTGAGCATCCCAGGTTAAAGCTGACGGTTCGCCAAGACCCTGTTTTGCTTTATGCCATTAACTGAACTACTAGTGATGACAAAATTCTGTCTGAAGTTTAGGATACAGTCAGGATACATCGCTCTGAACTTTTTCTTCTCGCACGTAAAAGCTTGGGGAGGGCCGCATGTTACGAGACTTAGCACCCTCGTCAGCCCCTTAAAACCTTCCCATCTGGTGGGGCTGGGAGAGGCTCGCTCACCTGTGCTTCATCGTTTCAGATAACCCCCACCGGCCCGCTCATCTAAAATCCCAATCAAGCGGCAAAATCACGCTTTCCCCAGCACTGCTCTTGATGCCTCCTTGAGCAGCTTGAGACTGCGAGGCCAGCGGAAAGCCTGGGAGGAGTGTTTGCCCACAGAGACATGGCTGCTCCTTCCCCAGGAGCCGAGCCAGAGCGCCTCCCCCGAGACCCTGGGGCTTTCTCAGTGAACCCTTCCAGCCTCACCCGGGCTCAGGAGGGAACGCGAGGCAGACGGCACTTTAGGGCGGTGGGCGCGGGGGCTCTGATCCCGGGGTTCTGCCGAGCTGGTCCTCTGGAGGGATGCGTGCGGCAGGGCCACGTGAGGGCGGGAGCCCCTGCTTGCTTCCTCTGTTGAGAAAACTGAGTTGAGTTATAAACATCTCAGTGGAAGGCGTGCAGAGTTTCCTAAATAGATAGGACTCTCAAAGGGTGGAAAGGAGTTATAAAAATATACAAACATATTATGTTTTTTACTCTGGCATATTTTGCATTTTTTAAGAAAGCAATTAGTAATTATCTGACGTTGGGCGGCAACAGAACTGTGGCTGACTCATAAATTACAATTTTATGCAAAATGTAGAGGGGGGGGCAAATCCCTAATTTTCCATTCAAAATTCTGGTAACTTTACTTTCCAAAAATAGACAATTTCCATTGGTTTAAATAATGGATGTGGAGATGAACGAAAGACTATTCCTAAAAAACGGATGCATTTAGGCGCTTAATAAAGGAAATTAAGTTTTTTTCCAACTCTCCGTTTTTTTGGTTTTCTTTTTGTTTCTTTTTGGATGATGGGGGGAAAAAAAGAATCAAATTGCATCGTCCCAAGTCAGAAGGAAGCACTTCGGCGTTTCTTCACGTTCGTTCCATCTGTCCTACATCACCGGGAAGCGGCCGAGGGCCTGCCTCAGCTTTTCCGCGATCTGGTGAGAAACAGAACACCGTGAGATGTCTCGCACAGTGACCCTGTGGTTCTCTATTATTTCCATCTCTTCTCAAACATGCCAAACATTTCAAATCCCGTCACTGGTAGATGCTCCTAGTCTCTCCCAGCCCCAACTCAAGCCTCTGAGCAGTGGAAAGGGCAAGTGTTAGCTGCTCAATGGTGTCCGACTCTTTGCGACCCCATGGACTGGTAGCCCGCCAGGCTCCTCTGTCTGTAGGATTCTCCAGGCAAGAATACTGGAGTGGGTTGCCATTCCCTTCTCCAGGGGATCTTCCTGACCCAGGAATCAAACCCGGGCCTCCTGTATTGCAGGCAGATTCTTTACCGTCTGAGCCCCCAGGGGAGCCCTATAAAAGTGAAAGTGTCCGGGCAGCGGAGCGCGTGCTAAGTTGCTTCAGTTGTGTCCAACTCTTCGAAACCTTATGGACCGTAACCTGCCAGGCTCCTCTGTCCGTGAGATTCTCTAGGGAAGAATACTGGAGTGGGATGCCATTCCCTTCTCCAGGGGATCTTTTTGACCCAGGGATCAAACTCACGTCTCTTACGTCTCCTGCACTGGCAGGTGGGTTCTTTACCACCAGCACCACTTGGCAGGGAAGAGACCTCTGAAATTCCCAGATGGGACTGCTGGCTGTGGTGCCCGGCTCGCAGGAAGCCTGGCTCTTTCCAACCATGCGGTGTCATTTCTAGACCATCAGCCTGTCCTCCCAGGATCCGGTCTCCGTGCTGGGCCCAGACTCCCCTGCCTTCCCGGACACCTGTGACCTCCTAAGACAGGCCCGCTGCTGCTACACATGTGGAGACAGGCTGCACCTTTCGCTCATCTCTGAAACCACCTGTTTCCAACACACATGGACAGTATGCACGGAGCACATGGGCCTTGGCTCCCTTCCAAGAAGCCCTGCGGTGGACACACGAGTGGCAGTGTCCACCCACAGACCAGAGGACGCATGTGTGGACATGAGTCTGGGGCCTGCCGATCCCTGAACATATAGGAGATGACCCCATGGAAACAGTGGAAAGCTTAGGAAGAAATACAGTAGCCAACACGCGGTCAATCATAATAAGTTACAGAACTTGTCTTTGAGGTCTGAGTTTCCGTTTATGGGCTAGATCTTTGTTTTCTGTACATCCTGGTGAATAACAAAATTGTTCTGCAGAGGTGTGAATGTCTACATTTTCATTACCGGTTCCTGAATGGAATCATCTAAGGCTTCACTCCCCCTCCTGCTTTTGTTTTCCTTCTGAAATCCCTCCTGCACACTGTGAAATCCTCGCTCACACACAAAGCCGGCCTGTGTGGTCCCGCGCGGTGCCAGGCGCCTTCCCCAGCTGAGCCGGCAGGGTGACCTCATCTCACAGCATCCCCTGTGCACGGAGCGGCGGGCACCGGACCAGCACCCCGCACCCTTCCTTCTTGAAAAAAATAAACCCCTCTTTAGCCCAGTGTTCCTCAAAAGGAAAACGGAGATATGGTTAAAAGAGATTGGAAAAAAAATCCCTGCTCAGTATTTAGCCTCCTTTGGCTGAGAAGTGAAGTTGCTCAGTCATCTGTGACTCCCTGCGATTCCATGGACTGTAGCTTACCAGGCTCCTCTGTCCATGGAATTTTACAGGCAGGAATACTGGGGTGGGTTGCCATTTCCTTCTCCAGGGGATTCTTCTGGCCCTGGGGATCGAACCCGGGTCTCCCACATTGCAGGCAGTGTGAACCGCCAGGGAAGCCCGTTAGTTGCCTCACCAGTTAGGGTTAAAAACCACAGGTGCCCAGCTTCACAGGGAGCCCTGGCGGGACGCGGGGAGCCCGGGAGACAGGCCGACTCACCGTCTCGTAGAACTGCACCTGCTGCTCCAGGTACAGGCGGATGACGCTGTTGTAGTCGTAGATCCGGTTACTGTGGAAGTGATTCATCTCGGCTGCAACCAAGACCAAGACATCGGTCAGTGCCCCCTGGACTGCAAACACACACAGCTGTGTCTCTGGCCCAGTTACGATTCATCATCAGCCAGGCTGGCCTGTGCCAGTTCCTGACAACAATGCCACAAAGAGGGTAGAGAAACAATTTGAACAGGTAACGGCAAAAGCACTTCTCCATAGATGGATGATTACTGTCAATTTGCATGTTAAATCTTTTTTAAATAAATTATTCCCTTAATTTAACTTTAATATCTTTCAAAACAGTGTGTGTGTGTGTGTTCACACACAGACGCTCAGTTGTGACCAACTCGTTACCCCATGGACTGCAGTCCGCCAGGCTCCTCTGTCCATGGAATTTTCTAGGCAAGAATACTGGAGTGGGTTGCCATTGCCTTCTCCATGCATGTAAAAAAATTTTTTTTTTAATGTTAAATCTCATAAAGCCCAGCATGACCACACAAATGACGGCTCTTGCTTGAGTAAGAAGCCAACATGGGCCCACTGGCTGCTGGCGGCCTCAGTGAAGAATGTCGAGTCTGCCCCCAGGGGCCCCGCGAGTTGCCACGTCCCCTGCTGCACGGCGACCGCCCAGGCGCCTCTGACAGGCTGGGCAGAGGCGAGACATGAGGAAGGCCCTCTTCAGGGCAGCTGATGCCTGGTGCCACCGAGCGCCAGCACTGCCAGAACTCGACCTCTGTCCAGGCAGAGGGCTGGACGCCCAGCCTCTGTGTTTGCTGAATGTCTCAACTCGGCAAACGAACACCTTCTCCAACTCTGCCTCTGAGTGCCACCCCTATCCCGTCACCAGGATCCGAGAGGCCTTCCTCATCAGGCCCCACATCACCTCTGTCTTTTCCCTACACGCCACACCTACAAAGCCAACCGCTGCTGGCATAAATTCCTGTAAAAAGCTCATTGTTCCGGTTTTAGGTTGTTACCTGAAGTTGTACAATGCTTTCATTCGTCAATTGGGATAACTCAAAACACAAGGTCAAGACCAACTTTCCCTTCCAAGCCCCAAGCTTCAGTCAGTCCTCCCTGTTTCTGCCCTGAACTGTCCTCGTTCTGGAAACCTTTCACACATTCTTCTCTTCTCCTACTTTCTCTCTAGTCCTGAAGGATCCTTTGGAAAAGCCCATAAGTACCCTTCATTCTCTTCCCCAGCACCTCATCTTCTTTGGGTCCTCAAAAATCTCAGACGGCAGGAGCTAGGTCTCCAGCTGGGCTGTCTAACGTCAGCCTCCGATTCGCACCCCCACCTCCATCACTATGCAAATCCTCTTAGCAGTGTTTATTCTGTGTGTTTTTCCATCGAAACCTTTTCATGGCTTCCTAATGCTCATAGCAAGTCTAGACTCTTCTGCCTGGCTTTTGAGGCCCTCCAGAATCTCCAAAGTCTCCCCCTCATAACTTGCAAATGGGTTTTATCCCGAAGGCCAATGACATAATCTGGTCCCGTTCTGTTCTGTGTTCCCACTAGAATATCCTTCCACTCCATCCTTGGCCCATGTATTCCATCCATCCGCCAAAACATGAAAAATCCATTCACTGCTCCTACCTGCTGGAAAATACTCAAAAAATTCAATATTTTCTTTTTAGTAATAGTTAAACCATGCCAAAAATGCTATGTTCAAACTCCCATCACATTCTATGGTCTTGAGGCCTGCATGTTACATGCTACTAAAAGCTGGATTTGGGAATCTAGTCTGGATAGGGCCTGCTGTTGAAGGTTATGAAAGGAATCTTCAGGGTCTCCAAGAAGAAATAAAAACGTACAGGTTTAATCAATCATGTTGTCATTTGTAGTTACATCAGGTAAATGTATGAAAAACTAAATGTAAATATTACAGCTTTTAACACTGGGATCCTACAAACAACAGGCTCATGAAGATATTTTGAATCAGTTCTTTTTAACTTAACTGCTGTTTATACTGGAATTTCTCTCCAGCAAGGAAAATAGAAATTTTTTTTTGGAAAAAAATCTCCACTAGCTATACACAGACCTTATCGTTCTTACCTTGCAAAGCGTAAGACATTGTCCCAACACGCTTCACCATGTTCTGTTTGTCCTGGGGGGTGATCTTACTAGTTGCAACCAGTTTATCACTTTCTTTCACTTTTTCTATTGCTCCCTGTGAAATACAAAATGCAGTGGTATTAATAAAACAAATCTGAAAGGATTAGTCATTAGTTTAAAATGTAACAAAGCCAACATATTCTATAATTATCTTGCTACTGAATAGGAAAATGCCTCCACAAAATGAGAACATGAGGAACGCATCTCACTGTAACTTCCTGTAAGTCGCTTGGAAACAAAAATGCTGCTATTCTTGTAAAATATAGCTAAGCTGAAACCTACACTTTCATGCTGCAGCAAGGCTGAAAACTAAATAGCACTCTTTTTCTGTAATATGAATAAGTCATTGTCAGGTGACAGCAGTACATGATTGGCAAACAGGCACTAGGTCTAGGAAGTCATTTGATCCGGGACAGTCTAGCGAAGTGCCTGGGCACTCTTGCAGAGTATTTCATAAGCTGGTACCTAGCTGTGCTGATTATAAGCTTTACTGTGATTTCTGTAAGAAGCTCGGACTAACTTCAAATTAATACCGAGATGGAAACAGCTGTAAAAGCTGCCAAACATTTCCCACACTCGCGTCATCACACAGCTCACGGGTGCTGTCTGGGAAGAACTCTCCGCCTGTGTATAAATCAGGTTCCCCACCTAGAAATGTCAAGGCAGGCACAAATTCCTACAACAAACTAACTGTTCTGAGGGTTTTTTTTTCCTTTTTTGAGATTTTAATTTTTTTATTCCCACCCACCCCCATTACAGCAAGGTAACTGACAGATAACATTATATTAGTTTAAGGCGTACAACATAATGAATTTGAGACATGTGTATAATGCAAAATGATTACTACCATAAGTATGTAAGATCCATCACCTCAGTGAGTTATAAACTATTTTCTTCCTGTGATGAGAATTTTTAATATCTACTCTCCCAGCAGTTCCACCTGTGAGTATATACCCAAAGAAAACAAAACCACTGTCTCAAAATAAACCCAAGCACATCACAATACCCTAGAGTAGGATGGCTGATTAAACACCCACAGTAATGAGGTAATGTGCAGATTTTGAAAGAGAGAAAAATTAACCAGAATCAAAATCTGAGGACACTCCAAACCAACCTTTATTTAGTTTTAAAAAAGAACCTTTATGATGGGAACTATATAGTTCCTTTTTATTAATGTAAACAAATAAAATCGACATTGACCACTCTGACCTTAATTAGGACAGACAGCATCAGGCTGGGGGACAGGACATCTGATTTCACCTGGACAGGAAAGGCCCTGGGAGGCCTCGCCCACACAGTGCGCAGGGAGGGTCCTGCCGATGAGGGCAAGTACCATTCCTGGCACCCACTTGACCACCAGATACCATGGTTATTACGTCTGCGGCCTGCCCTAAGTATATCCATAAAGGAACAGCTAACATCCTTTTAGTTCCCTCCAGATAATCTTTCTACAGAATAAAAGAAACTGAACCACCACTCAGGTATCTGAATATGACGCCCTCACTCTGTAAGCCCGCTGAGCCGCTCCGGCTGGTTTTGGAGAGGAGCTCCTGACTGGGGGGGCGCTGAAGGGCGAAGCTCCCACAGCTGGCCCTGCACCTGGGTCCTGACCCGGCCAGGACCTCATCTGTGAACGCCTAGGATCAAGTTACCTTGTGAGCGCCAAGAATGTCAGGGAAGCAGCCAAGGAAACCTTTATATTCATGATTACATTCCATCAGGAAATGGAGATCTTTCTTTGGCTGTAACAAGAAAGATTGGCTATTATTGGTGGAAGAATTCAGACAATCAAAGAGAAAACGGTTACATTTAAGGGCTGTATCAGCCAAATCTGCCAGGCATGACATGAAGTTACTGAGTGTGAAGAAGTCAGCCTAGTTCTCCTATAAGAAAATAATCCCCAAGAACTCTATACTGTTATTGTAGGCTGTGAAAAAATGATAAAACTGGATTTTTAGGTTGGTTGGTAAAATTAGCTATTTTGAAGTGGCCCAAGATACAACACTGTGAACAAAGTTAAAAAAAAAACTAGTTAACACCATATGTTTACACAGAAGCAAATAAGATGTTATAGCTTAATACAAATTTTAGCAGAAAATAAGCTAAAAATCTGGTAATCATTAAAAGTGGCAACTATATATTTTTCCATTTGTTCTGTGATAATATTTAAAGTTTTGGTGTGCACAATTCTAAAAATAATTTTTTTTTTACAAGTATCAGGAGAGTAGTTAATGACCACATGAATGTATGGGTATACAAATATATATTTCAAGTTGTCATCTGCAAAAAAAATTTTTTTTTAATTTAAGGGTTTGAAACAACCTTGATGGTTAGTCCCCTTAAGGAAACATTATCTGTTATCTATGAACATAATTGAAATCAGGCTACTAAAGACTCCAATAAAAGCCAGGTGGCTACAATGAAATCTGCTGCTTGCCAGGAATTTGAGCAGGGCTTTCTCTTTATTAGCTGTTGATCCTCAGCCCATCCCCAGGCAGGTGCTTCCATTGCTATTTACAGACCAGGAAACCCCTGCTCCAAGAGGCTGAGCAAGACCCAAACAGGGACCATCGCTATTTACAGACCAGGAAACCTCTGCTCTGAGAGGCTGAGCAAGACCCAAACAGGGACCATCGCTATTTACAGACCAGGAAACCCCTGCTCCGAGAGGCTGAGCAAGACCCAAACAGGGACCATCGCTATTTACAGACCAGGAAACCTCTGCTCCCAGAGGCTGAGCAAGACTCCAAACAGGAAGAGTGAAGCTCTTCCCTGTACGTGCTAATCCCCTGGCGGCTGAGATGGATCCAGACCATCGGGGCTGGGAGCTGTTGAAGCTTCCTGATGATGAATTATCCATTACTTTAGCTTGGCCTAAGAAATACTACTATTTGGTGTAATTAATAAAGATGCGTAGGGACAGAGGAGAACAGCCTTAAAACGGGTTTTAAATAAAACGTGGATTAGGTAGCATAAAATCTTCACTGGAACCATGTGACTATGTTAATATACCTGTTCTGCCACAAGGCTGGCAATTTCTTCATAAGTCTTTCCTGCTTCAGTTATCGCGTCATTGAGATCTGTTTCACCTGGGAATCAAGACAGTTATATGTGTGTTACAACTTATATTTCCTTTTCATTACTTCTAAAATGTTATTACTGCAAACTTCAAACTTTGAAAACTATACGATAGAATGAATCCTCATCTACTCATCACCCCCAACTAACAGCCTATGTCCAATCTTTCAATTCCCTCCCTTCCTCTCCCTTTTACTGGTCATTTAACACTTCATTCATACATTTTACCTAACAGACAAGGGCTCTTTAAGAAATAGAGACAACCCCAATCTCACACCTGAGAAAAGACCATTGTTCCTGATATGAACTGTCCAGCCAGTGTGTAGCTGCCTGGTGTCTCCAATCAAGTTGGCTGCTTGAGTCAGGATACAAAGACCGTCCACGTGGCATAGAGCTGACATGTTTCCTACAGAGGTTCTTTCTCCTCTGTGTGTTTTTCTTGCAAATTTCTTTTGGGGAAGTGTTGAAGAAACCAGGCTGTGTGCCTTGGTCCCACAGTCGGGTTCTGTTGAGTGAGTCTCGGTGGTGACAATAGTCTTGTTTCCTGTACTGTCTAGATCTTTCATTTTAGTATTTATTTAGTATTTCAGGTTTGCAAATTGGTGCTATATTACTTCTGTCACTGCTCCTTTATTAGCTGAAATACTTTTATAAAGACAAATTTTTCTTTATCAGCTTTTTGTTACCTTGAGGTATGGGGACACGAAGAACAGGTTAAATGCTTCCTTCTTTTTACAGTTTTCAGAATTATAAGTTGATTCTATTCCATCCTCCAAAGGTAACTGAGATTAACTTTTTAAGAATATCATTGCAAGTCTGGATTAAAGTTGATATGCTTAATTTCATAGCAATCATTATCTTCACTAAGCTCAAATTTTCGCTTCATAGGACAGTGGAAGGTTCTTCAGATTGGCATCCAAGTTCTTTACCTCCGAGCTCTGGATTATTTCAGGCAAACAATATTTCGAAATCGCCATGTGGGTGATGCTGGGAGTTCTTGTTACTGGACTCGATAACTATTTCTACGTCTTTTCAGTGAACAGAGCCAAGTGTATATCTGTTAATTCCAAATTTCTAACTTATTTTTCCCACCTTCCCCCTTTGGTAACTAAGTTTTTTTTTTTTCCCCCTATGTGTGTGAGTCTGTTTCTGTTTTGTAAATAAGTTCATTTTTATCATGTTTTTAGATTCCATGTTTAAGTGGTATCACTGATATTTGTCTTTCTCTGACTTCACTTAGTATGATAATCTCTAGGCCCATCCATGTTGCTAAAAATGGCATCATTTCATTCTTTTTTATGGCTGAATAATATTCCATTTATATAAATACCACATCCTCTTTATCCATTCATCTGTTGATGGACATTTCGTTGCTTCCATGTCTTGGCTACTGTATAAAGTGCTGCTGTGAACACTGGGTGCCTGTATCTTTTTTAATTGGAAATTTAATCTTTTCATAATTTTTAGATCTATGCCCAGGAATAGGATTGCTGGATCACATGGTAGCTCTATATTTAGTTTTTTAAAGGAACCCCCATACTGTTCTCCATGGTGGATGCGTCAGTTTAAATTCCCACCAACAGTGTAGGAGGGCTCCCTGTTCTCCACACCTTCTCCAGCATTTATTATTTGTATACATTTGATGATGGCCATTCTGAGTGGTGTGATACCTCACTGCAGTTTTGATTTGCATTTCTCTAACTGGCGATCTTGAGCACCTTTTTGGGGTGTCTTGGCCACAAGATGCTTATCTTCAAAGACCTTGGGTTCTTCATCTAAAAAAATGGGGGCCAGACCAACGAATCCGCAAAACTCCTGCCCAAGCTAAAAGTTTTTAACTAAAAGACACAATTCAGCCAGGCTAACAAGAAATATTCAAATACGGGAGACACGGGTCTTACATTTTGGTATAAGACTAATTTCTTATACCTGGAAATACTCAGACATTGACCTCCAAAGACCTACCCTCTCTGGGTATCAGAATAATGCCACGGTGACAGTACCAAGCCTATCATTTCTATAAGTGATAGGACGTCCTCAAATTGAGTAGGTACCACTCATCTGGCAAATACTTTTACTACCTACCAGCTCCACATGCCAAATTAAGAAAATGAACCAAGATATAAAAGAAAATTGCTAACTTATAAGTGTTGTCCATGGAAATGCACAATGAACTCAAAATACCACAAGTGGATATACAATATGGGATAAGCTGAAAACAATAATGAGTTAACAAGAGACATAAGGCAATAAGAACTTGCTACTCAGTCAAGATTTTTCCCTCCAAATGTTCCTGGTAAGATCTGGCTCTTGACAGTCAGACTCGGCTTCAGAGTTTGGCAGAGAAATGAAAGCAGGGCAGAGTGTCACATACCATACCCGCCTGCTTCGCTAAAACACAAGAGCTGTATCTGAGCACAGGAAAGGCAAAGACACTAGCCAGGAAATCCAAACTATTACCACCCACCACTTTTCTCAAAACTAGTAAGGTGAGGAGGCAGAAGTCCTCAGTGGAGCCATGCAGCCAGTTTAAACGCCACTGATGGGGTGCTTCACTGCATTACTGCGTGTCTGTAGGAGCCTGAGGAGGCCAGTCTGTGGGGGTTAAGACGCCAGAGCCCAAAGAACAAAGAAATAAGGGTGTACCTTGGTAACCACTGGAGCTGAAGACCGTGGCCAAGCTCTGCAAGGCCTTCCCTATCTTCTGATACTCCTTGGGTAATGCTGAAAGAGAAAAAGGAATAAGGCATTCACTAAGTGGAGCAAAATTAAATGATCCAACTGTTTTCTCAAATGATGCAAAGTAAGTCTGTATTCTTTAACAGAATATCCATACAGAAGGTCTGTTTTTACAAATTAATTTTTCTTCAGTTTTTAATCAATCAACTATTCAATAAATAGTGGACACTATTATTATGAACACCACCAGTGCCCACACTCTCATTCACTGAATGAAATCAAAGCGAACCAGAAGCTCATTTAGAAGATGATTTCTAGGTTTGAGTCCTTTCATACATACAACACCAACCTGATCATCACAACCGCCCCTCTACCGATGCAGATGCACTATCTCCCCTTCCTGGGTTAGGAACGCTGGGGTCACGTGGCTAGTAAGTTAGGATCTGTTATTCCTAACCTGTTGCTTTTCCCACTCTGCCATGTACCCGTGGGTGATTATTTACAAAACAAAACACGACCAAAAGCAACGGGGTGTGGAGAAGAACAGCAGTGGAACATCACAGGACCAGGGAGGAGGGATTTTAGCTTTCTCATCTGTATAATAATAAGATTAATTAAATCATCTCCAATGCTCCTCTGGTGCTAAATCCTAGGCTTCTAGGATCACTCTGGAGATCTCTCCAGAGAAGAGTCTTTGCATCTCAGGCTACTTTCATTTGCAATCTGTACAGTTTCCTGAAACACAACTGCTGCCTTCAAAAGAAACCATTACTCGCATTTGAAGACACTATTATAAAGAAAAATGATTCACATGTTTCTTTAAAAAAAAAGTCCAGGACAAGGAAATTTGACATATGGTCTACAAGCTATAAGAAAGAGGAAACAAGAATTCAAATTATATTAGCTTAGTTAATTTTAATAAATTGTTCACCCTTTTGTAACTCAGCTTTTGCCTTTACACTGGGGGTTAAAAATACTTGCTGTGTGTTTCACCATGTGGAGTGTGTCCTAGACTTCTCACTTCACAGATTAGGAATTTTTAAAAACTCTCTTGTGAGAGGAAAGAAACTATGGCTGAATCAAATTCTAAACAAAACACATCAACCTCCTGTTCCCCCAAAAGACAGCAGCCTAATACTATTAATATTTCCTAATCTTGGTCTGTGGATTTTACAGGAGGACATGGAGTTGACCAGATGTTAGACATAAGGGATTTGATTCTTTAATAGAAGCCATAATCCCAGGTTTTTGGGATATCCTTAAAAATTTTAAGATTTGTACTCATTTAAAATTTTCTTTAAAAGCAGGAAACAGTTGAATTTACAGTTAATTATTTTAAAAATTAAATTATTTCATTTACGTTTTAGAGAAGTATCACTCCCTTTTTGGCTCATGAGTTATTCCCTGTGACCAAAGGCCTGAAACAGATTTTATTTTCTGATGCTGCATTTGTATAGGTTATGTTTTCAGGCTTAGTTCTATTTTCAGCATTTCTTTGCCATGGGAAAAGGAACCAGTGTTACTGCTCCTGGTGTCTGCCCCTTGAGCATGAACATCTGGTACATGACAATGGATCTGTTGATATAAAATATCACGTGAATGGTGGAGGGCCATTGAAAGGCCTGGTTTTTCCTGCAAAGGGCAAGACAGGAAACATTTTAGGCTTTGTTGGGCTGCAGGTTTCTGCTGAAAGTACTCAACTCGGCCATCCTTCACACCACAGCAGCCAAGGCGTGATCCCCACAGCTGACACTGGACTGTGTTTCTCTCCTTGGCTGCTGGACGGCAGGGCGGCCAGGGTCTGGGGGACACAGGAAAACGGTTCAGCGGAGAAAGGGAAGGGAGGGTGCAGCGCAGCAGGCAGAGAGCGGAGCGGACAGCGGCACTTCTCGGGTCTGACCCAGGCTCCGGGCTTTCTGCTACCACCCGCCACCGGGCTTTCCTAAAATTAGAGCTTTAGTCAAACATACAACTCACTAAAGGGATGACTATTAAAAAGTAAGATCCTAGGATTAAAAATAACCACTGGCACTTTCTCTGCAGGCAGAAAGAGTGACTCTCCCACAGATTACAAACCCCACATAACTGGAAATATTCAAGAGAATGTGGTGCTCTTTTACGGGGGTTCTTGGAGCCGCTGTGGTCACCCAGGCTCCCGCGCTGTAACCGGGCTGGGAGGCGAGGTTCCGCAGAGCGCCGTGGCTGTGGCGCTGCCCCGGCCCCCGGGGCCCCCGGGGCCGCACTTACGTCCTGTGCACCGCTTCCAGTGCTCCTGCCCCACGTTCAGCAGCTCCTTCACGCCGTCGTCCATGGCTTTGGTGAACTTGCCGACAGCATCACACTTCTGTTCTCTGTGGGGCAAAAACACGAGGAGGTTGCGTCCCCGACTTCACTACCCAGCGTCCAGACAGTGTGAGGTGTAAGAGGAGAAAAGTCCAACGTGGTCAGGGGAGCTCACAGCAACCCTGACCACGGGTACTTGTGCTGTGCATTCTAGCAACTGTGCTGTAACTAAATCAGTCTTAAAAACCGGCTAGATTCAGGTTTTTAAAGAACTGCTTCAACATCTGCCACTTATATTTTAACTCTGCTTTCTCTCACCCTCCATTCCTTGTGAATTCTAACTAAAATTGTTCTAAAGTAAATAAAATCTTCATTTCTTGAATATCTTACTGACTGAAGTTCAATCACTGCAGGTACTGGTGACTCTATAGTATGGGCTGCTAATGGTAGTTGTTCACTCATTCCAACAAATACTTTAATGAATCAGAGAAAATAAACCTACACACACAGCATCTAAGTGATACAGAAGATACCAGTTCCTTCAGGATTAAAAAGCTTTTCCTGACTTGAAAAAAATTATCACAATATACTTTTAAATGAAAGGGGAGGTTACAATAGAGACTGTGCAACATGAGGTCACTTTTGTTTACACAACCATTTTCCCTTCAGATACATGTGTACAGAGTAGGGTCTGGAAGAACACAGACCTAAGTCAACATATTAACATCGACTTTCTCTCTGTGTAGTTAGAAGACTGTCTATATACTGGACAAAACATAAGCAATGGCTATACATTAAGAAAAAAGGCTGCTTAAAATTATTACTATGAACAAATACAAGATTTATTAAACTTTATATAGAAAAGGAACTACTCCAGACTTTCAACTAAGTCTGCATTAAAAAGATGACACGATTAAAAACAAGAGATTAAAACAACACTGGAAAAACAGGCCTGAGATTGCTCTCTTCAAGGCTATGTTCAAAGAGATTTCTGGCCCGTGGACTGATCTGTGGGTGTCAGCTGGCTCAGTGCCATGCTCTGTCCTCATACTTTATTATTAACTACTAACCACTGTGTCAACTATGAAATCACTGACTTCAAGGTAAAAAGGAAGCGGACTTTAACTGATGTTATGGTTAGCAAGACAGTGTTTCAAGTACAAGAGATGCTCTCCATGACTTCTGACCACAACCCACTCATTTCACACCCTCTCATCTGACGATGTGAATTTCAGGTGTGGTCAGACGGGCCAACGCCTGCGAGCAGAAGAGGTGGACCCGGTCTGGGAAGCGGGGGCGGCTGGCAGGATCTCTTACATTTCCACTAAGTCCAGGTCAGGTGCCTCTGGATCCATGGTGGAGAATATCATAACTCCGACCAGCTCATCTTTCTCAGCCTTCCTCTTCCCTGTTTTCCATTCCTGTAAAGAGGAACATTATGACATTAAAGCGGGGAGCGGAGCCAAACAGCTCTTTCAAAATCCCGTCCTAGCATCGGCTCACTGACTGTCTTTATCCTTCTAACTTTCGGGAGGCAGTGCCCATGCTGTCTCCCTCTGCACCCCTGCATCTCCAACTCCATCCCACACGTGAGCAGTGTGAACGGTGCCGCTGTGCTGAATGGTCCTTAAGAGCTCAAATCCTCTCGGAGTGAGGTGACCCAGGACTTGTCCTTTCCCAAGGCCCACCTACCTGTACAAACACATCCAAGGAATCTGACCAAGCACCTCAAAATTTTAGGTTGTTTTCTATGAAAAGATTAAAGCCTTTCTAAATATAGGAACCAATATTATAAACTATTAAAAAATTACTACAAATCATATATATATGGGCTTCCCTTGTAGGTCAGTTGGTAAAGAATCTGCCTACAATGCAAGAGACCTGGGTTCAATTTCTGGGTCGGGAAGATCCCCTGGAGAAGGAAATGGCAACCCACTCTATAATTCTTGCCTGGAGAATCCCAAGGACAGAGGAGGCTGGTAGGCTACAGTCCGTGAGGTTGCAAGAGTTGGACACGACTTAGCGACCAAACCACCACCACCGTGTATATGTAACACACCCACAGAAACGTGCCCAAAGCAAAAATACACAGTACAACAAATTCTCATACAGTCAATTCCTGTGTAACTACTTCCAAGGGCAAGAGAGAGAATGAGAGCTGGACTTCTGGAAGCCCCCTTCTCGTCCCTTCCCCATCACTACCCCTTCCCTCCCCTTCCAGGGGTAACCATGACCACCAACTCTTTTATGGTTTTCAGTTCCTCACTTCATACAGTTTCACCACCAAAGTCCCCACACCATGGTTTTGCTACTTCTGTGAACTAGCTGAGAACACAACACTTGGCATTCTTCTGTGTCTGCCCTTAGTTGCTCAACCTATGCTAAGAAGTTACACGCACACTGTTGTTACAGCTGGACTCCATTCATTTCATGGCTGTGTAACACTCCATCGAGCGACTGTTGCCCAGTTTACTGACCCCACTGTACTACGGGTAGCCATCAGTGGCCCTGAGTTATGGATAAAGCTGCTGTGTACACATCTCCTGGTGCATGTGCGCATGCACTGCTGTGGGGATATAACCAGGCGTGGAAAGTTGTTTAAGCAGATAATGCCAAACTGTTTTCCAAACTGGTCTCACCAGCTTCCACACCCACCAGGAGTGTGTGAGTTTCAGAAGCTCCTTATCTCACCAAGAAGACACATGGCATCTTGGTCTTTCTAATTTCAGCCTTCTGGTAAGTTTATTCACTGTGGCTTGAATTTGCGTTTCTTATTACTCATAAGACTAGGTGCTTTTCTATACACTCACTGATGATTCAGATATTTTCTTTTGTGAGTTGTTGTTCAGTCGCTCAGTTGTGTCTAACTCTTTGTGACCCCACTGACTGCAGCAGGCCAGGCTTCCCTGTCCATCACCAACTCCCAGAGCTTGCTCAAACTCATGTCCATCAAGTTGGTGATACCATCCAACCATCTCATCCTAGCCTTCCTTTTCCTCTTGCCTTCAATCTTTCCCAGCATCAGGGTCTTTTCCAATGAGTCGGCTCTTCACATCAGGTGGCCAAAGTATTGTAGTTTCAGCTTTAGCATCAGTCCTTCCAGTGAATATTCAGGGTTGATTTTTTTTTTTTTAGGGTTGATTTTCTTTAGGATTGACTGGTTTGATCTCCTTGCTGTCCAAGGGACTCTCAAGAGTCTTCTCCACAGTTTGAAAGCATCAATTCTTCGGTGCTCTGCCTTTCCTACTGTCTAGCTCTCATATCTGTTCATGACTACTGGGAAAACCATAGCTTTGACTAGTCGGACCGTTGTAGGCAAGGTAATGTCTCTGCTTTTTAATATGCTTCCTAGGTTTGTCATAGCTTTTTTTCCAAGGAGCAAGTGTCTTTTAATTTCATGGCTGCAGTCACCACCTGCAGTGATTTTGGAGCCCGAGTCTGTCACTGTTTCCATTGTTTCTCCATCTGTTTGCCATGAAGTGACAAGACTAGATGCCTCATCTAAGCCGTGATCTTAGTTTTCTGAATGCTGAGTTTCAAGCCAGCTTTGTGAGGGACATTACCAAATCTCCCACTTGTCTACTGGTTTATCTTGCTTATCAATTTGTATGGGTTTTCCCATATTCTAAAATCCAGCCCTTTGTTGACTATACATGTTCATATCTTCGACTTGTTTTTCCTTTTAATAACTTCTGATAAACCAAAGTTCTTTTTTTTTAGGGTAGTCAAATTTGTCAGTCTCTTCCTGTATGTGTCTTATTTCAGAAATCCTTCCCTACCCTAGGGGTACAAAAATTTTCTCCTATGTTACCTTTTAGAAGCTTTATTGTGTTGTCTTTCACATTTAAACTTGTAAACCATCAGGAATTAATTTTTTTTAGATTCAATACGGTGGAAACTTTCAACCAGATAAAAGTAGAAAGAAAAATATTTTAATAAACCCCTATAGATTCAGCTTCAAAAATTATCAACTTTTCACCAAACTTGTTTTATCTGGTCTCCTCCATCCTACTTTCATTTCTTGTTTATTTTAACGGAAATCTCAGATAGAATATCATTTCACCTGTAAATATTTCACTGTGTATCTTTAACAGATAAGGGCCATGTCTTAAAAACATTACCAAAATACCAACATCAAACCTAACAAAATCAACAGCTTGTTGTGAGGCAGTGACCACGTTTATTTTTCCCAGAGATGCCATCCAATGGAGATGCCATCCATTAGAGATGCCATCCAACGGAGCACCACTGATAGGAAAGACTGCCCATCCCCCACCCCCGTCCTCAGAATCATTCTTGTCATAAATCAAGGGCCCATTATATTCTATTGATCTGCTTTTAAAATATTTTAGCTTTATAATGAGTCTCAACATCCAGGAAAGGCTTCCTCCCATTTCATCTTTATTTTAAAGAGTATCTTGGCTATTCTTGGAGCTTAAATTTTCTATGGAGGACATCTTTTCAGTTCTTCAATTCAAAAAACATAGTGCTGGAACACTTATTGAGGTCTTATTTTTATTTCTCTCAGCAGTGTTTCATGGTTTTTAATGTAGATTTACATTTTTCTGTAGGTTCTTTTGGGTTTTCTACGTCCAACCATCTATATGAACTACTCTTGCCCAGATAATCACAATTTTTAATAATTTTCTAGTTTTATGCTGTCATTTAGCAGGTGAGGAAATTGTGGCCCAAAGAAATTCATGTTTTGGCCAAGGTCATGGAGGTAGTCAGAAGCAGAGCCAAGAAAACCAAGTGCCCTGGCCCCAGGTTCTTTCTTGTTTCTCTCACATCAAAAACACCAAAAAAAGAAAAAAGCCTAAAATTTGCATAAAGCATAACCTTTAGAAATGCTTCCTGTTTTTTTTTTTTGTTTGTTTGTTTGTTTTGGGGTTTTTTGGGCTTTTTGGCCATGCCAGGCAGCTGATGGTACGTCAAGTTTCCCAACCAGGAACTGAACCCGGGTGCTTGGGAGTAAGAGCATGGAGTCTAACCACTGAATTGCCAGGGAATTCTCTAGAAATGCTTCCTCAACAGAATCCTAGACAGATCAAACAAGCCCTTGTTAAAATCCTGTGGCAAGCAGTAAGGTACCAACTTGGAGGGGGTTCCACATAGTTTTTGTAACTGCTATATATTACATTTTGACATGTAAGCATTCACCATGAAATGCAAAAAGACTACAAATATTTAAATAGAATGATCTCTAACCTATAAATTACACTAAGCATGACCAAACAAATGATGGCATACAATGGAGGACTAAGGTGACACATAGCTATTTCCAAAGCAGACAACAATAGTGAGATGACAAGCAGCCAATTTCTTCTTGATTTTCAAACAAGAACAGTGACTGCAGGCAGAATGACTGCCCACAGGGCAGAGGCAGACCTGGACAGACAACAGTTCTGGAAAAACAAGGTGGCTTTGAGAAAGCAGATTCACTTATGAATCTAATTTTCATTACACTATTTACACTGTAAGGTCAAAATATGATCCTAAGAAATCATTCACAGTATTTCCCTAACTTCACGCTGAAAATATCCTACACAGCTTGGGGTCTATCCTATATTTAACAGTATTGAGGAGAAAGCCCCTCATCCTATCACATCCCTTCACCCCTGTCCTCACTGGGCCAACTGGTTCCCGGTTTGCAGAAAATCATTCTGGCAAACTCCTTGCTCACACACTGTAACTACTTTACTATTACTTAGAAATAGCCAACTAATCAACATGATTTAACTTCCTTGGTGTGAATGTGACAATTCTCAATATCCTCCAGGATTATAATAAAATGTCCTACCTTCTCATCTCGGAAATTTAGAAACTGCTGGAAGACCTCACTCTCTGAGATTACCGGGTGACGACACATCCTGGTCATCCAGGCCTGAAGCCGCTCCATGCGCATTTTGATAAACTCTTCTTCAAAGCGACCTGCAAGAGACAAGCCAAGAGTGATGTGCAACTCTGCCCAGGAGGAATCATTGTTACCCAGGTGGAAACGCTGCTCATACAGCTCCTGGCTACTGGCAGAGTTACTCAGTAAAAGGTAAACCATGGTAATTTTTCAACAACATTAAAACAAGCAACACAGGGGATGTTCAAAGGCCCACAGGAAAGGTACTCAACAAACCTGAAAGCAAATTTTATCTCAATATGAGAAACTTTCTCTTTCTTATTAACTAACATGCCAGTGCCTGTATGATCATACGAAGCCTTACAGGAAAGAAAGGGGTGATAATATGGAAATTAATAAGCAATTCTTACCAAGAAGGTGAAATTTCTATATTTATAAAAATGTGTCTAAATACAATATAATCTCAGATATACAGAATTAAACTAAGTCTTTATGAAAAGTAACTCAAAACTGTGTTTTTTTTCCCCTGTGTTTTGCTTTTTCAACTACTTAAATGAAAATTAGAAAAAGCAATTTTTCCATGAATGCAATAATGAAAGCTACTATTCCAGAACTTAAGACCATCATAAAACAGGAGCTTAATGGGTGATATTTCTGTTTTAAAAGTAGAAAATCAGTTTAACAAACCTTACATACCAAACATCTAGTGAATACAGAGTTTTTATAAGCCTAATAAAATCAGTATCAGTTAAAAGGTTTTTGGAGATGGAAATTCTGGCTATAGATGCATTTGACAATTAGCTAATCCTAGTCCTGAAAAGCAACTAGAAAGCCGAACAAAAGCCACAAAAACTAAGTGCTGCGGAAATCAACCAGAGGCATACAGCCTGCGAGAAGGGTTTATGCTCCCAAACTGTTGACCTTCAGGCCAGAAGAGGGGGTTCTGGGATGCTCTGGCCTGGCGTTGCACCCCATCTCTGCACTCCATTCTATTTCCTCTACGACAGAACCCACCCCATGAAAGTCTTACATATTAATCTATGAAAATATGCGCAGAATCTGTAGCTGAAACATAAAAAACCCTACATGAAAATCAAGTATGACATATTTAAGTTCTTGCACTGGAAGACTACATGCTAAGATTTCAATCCTCAGAGGGTGGCCAGGCGGCTGGGACTGACTGGGCAGCGTCTTCGTTGCCAGCGAACCCCGTAAGCATGCTGCCAGTCTCCTGTCTCCTCTTCACCACGGCCTCTTCTGATACGAGGTGCAGGAACTAGAGAAGCGTGCCTCAGGCCAGGCTTTTGAGCTGATTCTCAGCCTTTGACCAAAAGAATGTGTCCCAGGAAGTCCCCTCGCCCCTCCTAAGAAGAAGGATCTTTCCCTGGAAGAAATTCAGAAGAGATTAGGAGCTGCAGAAGAAAGATGCAAGTCCCATGAAGCCGAGGTCCTGAAGCAGCTCTCTGAGAAAAGAGAGCACGAGAAAGAAGTGCTTCAGAAAGCGACAGAGGAGAACGACGTCAGGACGATGGCGGAAGAGAAGCTGACCCGGAAGACGGGAGCCAGCAAAGAGAACCGAGAGGTGCAAGCGGCTGCCAAACCGGAGCGTTTGCGAGAGAAGGACCAGCACGAAGCGCGGAAGAACAAAGGGTCCAAAGATCCTGCTGACGAGACTCTTGTTCTGAGAACTGACTTTCTCCCCCTCCCCTTCCTAAGCATCCAAACGCTGTACTGGCCAGTGTCACTTTACTTTTGCCCTCCTGACAAATACATTCTACAAGCTGATGTAGGACTGTGTAGGTAGATCCAGACGGTATGATGTTGTTTTAGGGGATGAAGGAGGGAGAAACGAAAGGTGTTTTACTCCTTTTCTGAAGTGTTGACGTCTTTCTAATGTAGCTATGTTTCTCGTTGCATCTTTTCTACCTCAGTATGGTGTGCTGGGTTAATGGCTAGCACCGTATTGGCTCCGTGAAAACATGTCTGTGAAAAGAGTACGCAGTGGCTTCTTTCAAACTGTTAGATACTGGATATCTGTTCACTTTTAAATCCCAATTCTGTCCCAATCTTACAGACGCTATTGTACTTGAACGGTTAATAAAACTGCACAGTGCTGTTGGTGACAGTGGAAAAAAAAAAAAGAGAGATTCAAGTTCTCAGAAAATTGGTCTACAGAATTAATGCAATTCCAATAAAAACCCTAGCATGATTGTTGATAGGTATCTGACTATAGAAGTATCATGCTGACTCTTAAATTTACATGAAAAGGCAAAAGAAAAAGAATAGCTAAAAACAATTTTGAAACGAAACCAAGCTGGAGGATTTATATACCTGACTTCAAGACTTCTATAAGGCTACAATAACCAAGATGGTGTGGTATTGGCAAAAGGATGGACACATAAATCAATGGAACTGAATAGAGTCCAGAAATAAACCTGCACAAATATGCTCAATTGATTTTTTGACAAAAACGAAAAGGCAATTCAACAGAGAAAGGATACTCTCTTCAATAGATAGTCCGAGAACCACTAGATGACCAGATTTATAACATAAACCTCCACCACCTCACACTTTATACAAACCTTAACTCAAAATAAACCCTAGACCTAGATGTTAAACTGAAGACTACAAAACTAGACCCCCCCTCCTGTATATTAAAACACTTCAAATTCTGCCCGTACTAGGAGCAGAGATTAATAAGTACTGCAGAAACTTGTACACAGTGCAGACGATGACCCACCTCACAAGCAGAAGAGACCCTGGAAGTCAGCACAGACCTAAGGGCTATACTGAATTCCGCGTTATGAGCAAGTCAACTATACAAGAGTTTATAAACTACTCATTGGTTGGAATTAAATAGTCATTCTTATTTCTCTTAACATTTTTTTCTGACACAGCTGGTCTATTTACAAACTGTGACTTCAGCTATTATCTTGTTCTTGTGAGGATATTCTTATCAGGTTCCAGAAAATTAAGAAAAAGGAGAGGAGGTATTTCCACCTGCCCATTTCCTATGACCCTGACCTAGGTTTTCATGAATAATGTTAATATACCAGTTTGGCCTCCGGAAATAAAACCAGATTCATTCAATGTTATTCCATAAAAAATAAAATCCATAAACAAATTAGAAAAATCTTAGCTCTAAGCTTTTCCTGGACGGATTATCAAGTCCACAGAAATGTCATGACATCATCTACTTGGTATTCCTTTTTCTTTTCTCCAGGATTTAAGGGAAGGGAGTTTATAAAATTATGATGCTGTGGGCATCTCAGGCAGGACGCAGACGAGAGAAGGGGGAAATAGAATGGCTTCTGTGCCTTCTAGTTTCCTCGGCATGCGGCCCAGTCAGGGAATCAAAGCCCAACTTTCTTCAGACTGAGGGGCTGTTGCTTCTGTGCTTTTCTCTGACATCCCCTGGCTTCAGGCCTGACCCCCCCCCCCCCCCCCAAAAATCCTTACTATGGGAGAACCATGACTCCATGATGCTTTAGGCTACGCCATGGGTTATCTGATTCTGAATAAACCGTGTATTAAAACTGAAAAAAATAAGAGAAACCCCCATAAGTCTAAGATAGCTCATGAATCCATTTATTTCAACACCATGGAGAACATATTATGCTAACCAAGTTGATAAAGGAGAGTTTAAAATTCAAACCTGAAGATGGAGAGAAAGTCAGAACTCAAGTTTTCATGGAAAGAAATCTAAATTTTTAGAAAGCTGTAATTAAAACAATATGGATGACAGAAAGGAGGGACAGTGAGGATACGCAGTGGGTGAGGACTGGGGTGGGCGACACGTCCGAGCGGGAGGAAGCAGCCACACACCCAACCTGCCACCCTGGCGACTTGAGGGGCTGCCTGGGTGTCCCCCCCCGGAGGGCCGTGCAGGCCCACTCCTCCGTTCTGTTAGGTCAATGTGAAATTTTTGAGAAGATTTTCCCCCCAAATCAAAAAAATTTCTTTAGAAATGGTTTCCATCTCTTCAAAAAATTTCAGAGAAGCATACACATTGAACAAAGCAAAGCAAAAAGCCACGTTTTAAGGAGAATAACTTCCTTCTCCTAAGGCCACTGGTTCTAGCTGAGGATGAGTTAGTCCACGTCTCACGGAGTGAGCTCTGGAATCACATCACGTCTCTTCTCAACACCTCTGAGTGGCACCTGCATGTGTCTGAGCTGACAGCGCCTGTGCGTGAGGCGCCAGGGCACACGTAACGCCTGGCACGTCGGGACCAACGCCCCTGCAGGCTGGGCCACCAGAGCGGGCTCTGCCCTGGGCGGGTGCGAGCCCTCAGCCCGTCTCTCGTCTTTATCTCACTCCTGCTGAGTGAGGACCCAATCCTCTCCAGCCCCCCAGGCCTCTGGGACCCTGCTCCCCCTCCACGCGCCTCATGGGCCCAGCTGAGCCTGTCCGTTCCTCCTGCACTGTTCCAGCTTCCAGATTTCAAGTCTTACTCTCGTCTTTGATCCTTCTCTCTCTCTCTACTTAAGAGTTTCATGTATTGCAATATTTTCTAGCTATACACGGAGACTCTAATGTCTACATGAAGTTCAGCTTCTTTACAAACTTCTACTCCAAGACAAACACACGGACTCCTGAGTACTAACATTCCAGTTTCTAGATCAGGTGAAAGGGTTTAAAAAAAAATCAGATTGTTCTCAAAACAGACACAGGAAAAATACCCTCCGACAGCACATTTACAAGGGGCTCTGGTAGCATTGTGGATTATTTACTAGAAGATTACTTGGGGGTGGGGATGGGGGGAAAATGACATTTAAATAAATAAGAAAAGGGAGAGGGTGATTATCAATGATAAATAAAAATATTTAAATATCAGCAGTCACCAAAATAACTGAGTAGAAAACTTGGTAACTTCCTACATTAACACTTAGAAACTCTGCGGCGCCTACATCTGGTGTTAACAGACTTGTGATGAAGATGACAGGGGCTTCCCAGGTAGTGCGGTGTTAAAAGAACCTGTCTGCCAATGCAGATGATGCAAGAGATGTGGGTTTGACCCCTGGGTTGGGAAGATCCCCTGGAGGAGAAAATGGTCATCTGCTCCAGTAATCTTGCCTGGGAAATCCCATGGACAAGGGAGCCTGGCGGGCTACAGTCCACGGGGTTCCAAAGAGTCCGACAGGGCCGAGCACAGCACCACCAATGAAAATGACGCAGCTGGACTGTGCGATGCGTTCACGTTATTTGGGTCATATAGTTTAATTTCTACCTTAGACTATCAGAATCATTCCTGTTTTTCCCAGGTATCATTTTTCACACACAAAAAAGGCTTATATTTCTTTTATAGGAAAGGGTTAGCATTAAAGACACAGTGACTTCATCAGAACTCAAGACACATATGTACATAGGAACTCCTGACAGAAAATTTTATGAAACCTTTTTGTTAGGTGTTAGGTAACTTCCAAATATATGAACTATATATATGTGTGTATGTGTGTGAACTATGTGTGTGTGTGTGTGTGTGTATTTATGGCTGCAGTTAGCTGCTGTTTCCAGACTTCCACATCTTGTTCCACTAGAGGATGGAAAGTGCCATTTCTGATTTGCGTTACAATACTCTAACTAGAGTCTTTTCACTTGTCTTGAGTTCTGTCACAAACACACTCACCTGTGACTTGCTTGTCTGGAAGAGAAGGGATTGGAATGGCTGACCCAAACTTAACCAGTAGACGCTCATATAACCAGTCAAAGTGTTTATACCTGTGGTTTACTGATCGATTAGTGTTCTACAAGAGAAGGAAAGAGAAAAAAAGTTACCAGTATCAACTACAGAAAATGAAGAAAAAAGCAAGCCGTTCCTAGTGATGTAAGCACGGTTCTGTTTTGATAACTTGAATACTTACAGTAGGGGTTAACTGATACTCAATGTAGCTCTTCAGACCGTACATTTTGGATCCTTTCCTGGGGTCTGCTACCACACAGTCAAACGTAGAGGTAGGGTAAACCCACATTGGGCCATAATCTCCAACCTACACATTGCAGGGAGAGGCAATTTTGTTACATGGAAAATCAGTTAACACAATTGATATAAATCAACCAAATGATTCTTTCAAGGACTAGAAGTCCTTAGGAGAGTCATTCTTGCTCTTCTTTGAGAAGTCGTTTACATAAATGCTCTCTGTTCTTACTAAGGTTCTATTTGAAGAACACACTTAATCGAGAGGCCCTTCTGCTCCCGTATGGGCATCTCAGGCCACGGAGAGGGGCCGAGCTGCCTTTCCTCGAGAGGATGCTGGGCGGGACACAATCTCTCTCCAGTCCAGCTGTCCCAGTTATGTGTAATGAAGGGCTAGCTTTTAAAAGTTTCAAATCTACTGCAGACTAATAGTTCTGTGAAATATAAAATGATGCACTTGGCTATCTCAGCAATGCCAAACTGCCATCAAACTTCCTCAACACTTACTCTCAACTTCTGTATGCCCTAATTCTTTTTCAAGGTGAAAGAAGGAAAAAGTGAGGTGAGGTATGAAAGTTCAGAGGCTACTAGGTCAGGATGGTGACTGGAGCCTATAGAGCTTTAATGAGGGACTAAAGGTCTCAGACAACAAGCAATTAATATTATGATTCTCCAAGAGGGACCCAGATCCAGAAAACCCTCCTGAAGTTGCAGGGCAGGCACCTCTGAGAGGAGCTTTGGGGAACTTCCCTCAGTGATGGGGCCCAAGAGAGGAGACTCTGACCAACCAGGGCCCAACATCCATGAGGTCATATTTTATCAGTGGGTCAGGATGCTGCATCTTAAAACCAAAGGACCAGGTCTCTGCTTTTTCTTGGCTTTCTGAGGCCTCTATGGCTTTCCTCACTTCCTTTTCCACACAAGAAGCCTACACAGGCAGGCCTGCCTAAAATGCGTGAGACAACTCATATGCAGGGGTCTTGGAGCTCTGTTCCAACACTCTCATGCTTACGACAAAGTCTCATGCGTACGAGAATCTGAGGGGCAGGGTGGCCATGGGCTCTTGATTCTGCGGAGTTTTAAATTTAATGAAAAAAACAGGATACATGTTCAGTATTTACAAAAACGTCTGAAGAAAAAAAAATCTTTAACCTAACTATTCAAAAGATAATCACCCCAAGTTTGCTTTCAGAGAAGGATAAAAGGGCTCTAGTCACAGCCCTTCTCTAGAGTTTTCCAGGATTTCAAGCATTCCAAAGAAGTAGGAACAAGTAATACAAAAAATACAGTGTCATTCTTGCATTATTATTGAGTTTCCTAAGACCCAAAGATTATAGAATAAGACTAGATATTTCTTCCTTATTTGACTCCATGGTGATTAAACTCAAGGCGCCTTGCGCTCCTGCCCTACTCCCAACTTACAGTTACATGACTAAATCATCAGGGTCAGAAGATAGCTACAGTTCTTTTCCAAAATTTTATCTGGAAATACACAGCTAGGTAACACTTAGAAAATCTATAAACAGTTAACATTTGGGTGAAACCACGGAGCCGTATCATCCTATGAGCAAGCCATTCAAAGATGGATATTCTGAACGGTGTCACTAACTGCCAGCTTTCATTTGCTAGCTCCTTACGATGAACTGGACAATTGATTTAGTGAAAGAAAACTATTACCAACACAGAGGAAAAGGGAACTTATTCTGATAACATGCATGTGCTCTGCCAAGGTAGAAACCCAAATATTTGAATTGAGTTTATTAGCTAAATATGTTTGGCTAGGAGAAAAACAGCATGTAAAAGGTAACTTCAAGACACTTCAGAAAAATAAATATTATAAAAAGCACATATATACTCTAGGCATTTGTTCAATTACTGGTAGTCTGAAAAGGTAAAAATAAAGAATGCCTAGACAATAATGGGCATTAATTTATGCTATTTTTTATACTCTTAATATACTGTCAGTTACTTACTTGGAGATTAAATGTGTTTAAGAATACTTTCTAAATGACTAATAACCTTCTTTAAGATACTGTACAAGAGCTTAATTAGAAACAAAGCAAAAAATAAAAAATAAACAAACTTACAATGATAGGAATTTTCTCTTTGGGTTTTGCCAGTTGCTTGGCCAACAAATACTGTTCCATCCCAGGTTTTGCAAATCCAGGAAATCTAATCATGAGGACAAATGCTCGTGAGTCTTATCCTTTTCTTTGTAAAAATTCTATAGCTCTCATCCACATTTACTTAATGCAACAGTTTGAACTTGCTCTGTCTTTCAGATGTACTGGAAGTAGGAAACTAAGGTAAATGAAACCTGAAGTAATCAGATTGTTCAACAGCCAATTAGTCATTTAATTAAGCTTTATCTGGTAAGAGGACAGTTTGACTCCAGAAGGTGTGATATTTACGGGTACTCGATTTGCTTGATCTGAGACACTCTATCACCACACGAAGACCAAAGGGCAGACTAGAAAATGTCCCCCAGGTACAGGGGTAGAAAGAAAGTACTGAGCATAACAATTTGAGATGACTCCATGGGGCGAAGGCCACACGCTAGCATTTTACACCCAAATTAAAGCTGCTTTTCCACATTCTCCCTCGGGAGGCCCAATTACCCCAAAGAAACTCCCACTGTTCATAAGTACTTGTGCCATTTTCTTTGGAAATTGTCTTCGGAACCTGTCTTCTCAAGAGACCTCAAACATAATAAACTTGGCTATTTCCAGAAATTAAGTCTACACCCAAAGCAAAATTCTAAAATGGAAGAAAAGGTGGAATCAATGTATATCCACCCAAAGTGCAACTTCTAAAGAAGACAAGTTTCATAATTTTTTTTTTTTTTTAAATAAACGGGGTAAAAATGCTCAGAAAGCAAAACACCTAAAATAGGAAATCTTATTTCTATAAAAACCAGCTGTATTACATCTGATTTAATTCCTAAACCAAGCTAAAGGCCAATGTGATGCTCACAGGGGCCTGTATCGTTTCCTTCATTCTGTGTCCATGTTCATCTTTTCCCCCAAGCTTTCCTGCTAAGCAGTGTTTCTACAAGTACTGCTCAAACACTTAAAAAAACAAAAAAACAAGGATAATCTAAGTGAAAACAAAGTGTTACACACATTAGGCACAGTCGCTGAGAGTGTGCTCAGGCGGCTGAAGGGCTGGATTGGAATCCCAACTAGATTACTTCCCACCTTGTGAACGTGGGCAGTTAATTAACCTCTCTCTGGGGTTCAGTTTCTCCGAGAGTAAAAGAGATCACATGTACCACAAAGGGACGTGAGAGCACCATGAGAGAAAACACACAAGCTGCTCCGCACAAAGCCTGGTCATGGTAAAAGATCAACACACGGTAAAACGTTTAAAAGAAAGTCATCATTATTATTTTTAGCTTTCCTGTGACATCAGCAACAAAACAATATGTCATGAGTTGATAAAGGTAAAAAACAGTCTTTGGCAGATCATTAAATGGAACATATATTTCACTTTAAAATGAAAAAAAAAGCTTCCAAGCTAAGAGCCAAATAAAAAAATAGACATGATCAAATCACGCCCCAAACTTCGTGATCACTGGGAAGAGAAACAGCCTCTCTGTCTCATCACAGCCTCTCATACGAGAGCCCCCGTTCCCCCAGCTCTTACACCTACTTGTTAAGTGGCAGCTTCATGGAAGAGCTGCTGGCCCGGCTGTTTCCTCGCTGAGCACCTCCTGCTTCTGCAGACTCTGAATCTTTGAAGTAGGGAGATGACTTGGGCTCGTCCCAGTCTTCGTCCCAGTCATCGTCATCACCAGTTGCTGGGGGTGAGAACAGAAGACTGTCGGTGAAGAGAGACCAAATAAAGACGGGGTGACTTAATTTTCTGGTAACAGCTACCAACCAATTTTTTAAAGAAGAAGGAAAGGGTACGTGGTCAGGATTACAATAAAGATGCAAAGAGTACAGGCTCTGTTGTTATGCTTGTGAGTTACAGTTGTGAGCCTTGAGGATTCTGCCTTTCAGAGCAAAAGACGAGTTAGAAACAACTTAAAGAGGGCTGTTGGTCCAAGTAACTTCAGATAAATGTCAACGATAAAAACACTCTGGAGGGCCTTCACCGGTGGTCCAGTGGTTAAGATTCCGTGCTTCCAATGCAGGGGGCCCGGGTTCAATCCCTGGTCAGGGAATGAAGATCCCACTTGCCACGTGGTGTGGCCAAAAGATACCAAGCAAAACCTCAGTGGTGTGCAGGGAAGATCTTCCAGAGGCTGGCTCTGCTGTCCTGCCCTCAGTCATGTCTGGCTCTCTGCAACCCCATGGACTGTAGCCCACCAAGCTCCTCTGTCCATGGGATTCTCCAGGCAAGAATACTGGAGTGGGTAGCCCTTCCCTTCTCCAGGGAATCTTCCCAACCCAGGTATCTAATCCATGTTTCCTGTATTTCCTGCACTGGCAGGTGGATTCTTTACACTGGGCCATCTATACATTGATAAATCTAGCTTTAGAAATTTGCAAATAACCAGGTCAAACACCCTTTAAGCCAAGAGACGGGAGAGGAAAAAAGGGTGACAGATCTTTGAAAAGCAACTGTGTAACACTAATAATAATGGACTGCAAGGAGATCCAACCAGTCCATCCTAAAGGAGATCAGTCCTGGGTGTTCATTGGAAGGACTGATGCTGAAGCTGAAACTCCAATACTTTGGCCACCTCATGCGAAGAGTTGACTCATTGGAAAAGACCCTGATGCTGGGAGGGATTGGGGGCAGGAGGAGAAGGGGATGACAGATGATGAGATGGCTGGATGGCATCACCGACTCGATGGGCATGAGTCTGAGTAAACTCCAGGAGTTGGTGATGGACAGGGAGGCCTGGTGTGCTGTGATTCATGGGGTCACAAACAGTCAGACACGACTGAGTGGCTGAACTGAACTGAACTCAACTGAATAATAACGCAGGCCAGAGAAGGACAAGGGGATGGAGAAGAAAGAGAAAGAAACAAGGGACAAGTAGCGACTAAACCAGCGCTGGCAGCCCACCATTCTAATAATCCTCTCCCTGTCAGATGGGGTGCTGCCAGCTTTCCTCCCACACGCCCTCCGCCACTGTTCTGTGCCTCCATCTCCCACCTCTGGAGGCCTGAGGTGTCCCCTTAGCATCAGGCAGGAAAGTGCCCTGGGATCTCCTCCCTGAGTGCGCTACCATGAGAAGCCCAGAGACAAATGTCAAAAGGAAAAAGAAAAGACTAGAAAGTATCAGAAGGATCTGGGCCAGGATTCCTGGGGCGACGCCAAGTCACTGCAGGAGTGATGTCAGCAGTCTGGTCTGGACCCAGCTCCCAACTCCAGGGCCGGCCGGCAGCCCAGTGCCGGCCCCACGAGTGGGAGCCGGGAAGCAGCACCTGCGCCCCTGCAGGCTCCTGACCCACGTCTCTCCAGTCAGCACACTCAGTTCTGGGCACAATGCGCTCAGACAGGGGTCATTAAAAAATAATGGGCGGGTCTCTTAATTTCAGAACAGACATAAATAACCTTTCTTAATTCCTGAACTGTTTCTCCTTTCAGAAAGTCTTCCTTTGCTTCAGTGTTTCCACGAAGCACCCGGGAGTCAAACAGGTAGTTCAGGAAACGACAGAACAGCCACGTCAGAGGTCATACACCAGCAGGTGATAAACCGCAGTCAAACCGTGTGCACATTTTTGTGGCCCAAGATTTAAAAGCAAATGTGTGTTAGTAGTGAGGATTTTAAAGTGGGGAGATGACATAAAGACGGAGACTTCCAGCCTCTCTGGAGCTGCGGTGGTCTGGGAGCACCCGCTCAGCCCTCCTGCGACAGCGTCAACCCCTGCCCACCTCCGTCCCCTGCAGCCCCGGGCTTGCTCTGTTGTCTCACTTTCTGAACCTGGTCCCTGCAAGCGTTTGCATGTGTGACAGGGTTCTCCTGGACAGGGAACCAAGAGTGGACTAAAGAGTATAATGAAAACCTTCCTCATTCAGATTCAGAATGCAAAGTTTGCCATGAGTGAGGGAGACCACACTTGCTGTGATTAAACCCGCCTCGGCTCGGATGCCCTCTAAGGGCGGCCCCTCCCTCACCTGGTCCTTGGTAGGCCTGGGGATGACCGAAGGCCGAGTCCCAGTTGTTGGCAGCGCTTCTCTGGGCTGCGGCCCCCTCCGGCTTGGCTCCCCAGCTGTCCGAGCTTTCCCAGTTTGTAGGTTTGGAAGCATTCCAGGCTGACCAGGGGTCACTGCCACTGCTGACCTGTTGTTAGGGGTAAAAAAAAGGAGAGGGTATTTGTGACTTCTAGAAAGCACTACTCAATTCAGTAGGAAGCAATTGAATAGCAGTGCTGAAAAAAACTGATAGAAATGTAAAATAATTAAAAAAATAAAATTTTAGAAACATGTAGGCAAGCACAAAAAGCAGCATCAATCGAATTTTACTGCTAGCAATTTGCCGTGTTTGCTGAGGAACTTGAGAACTGTTAGCAGAGAAACTCTTTTTTCCCCTTCCCCCAAGTAACGGCTTTTCTGAACCTGCTCTCGCTCTCATGCGTGTTCTGACATTCCCACTGGGTAACAGAATATGTGACATATTCATAAATAACAACTATTTTCTATTTTCAAAGCTGACCTGAACAACACAGTGCTGTCTGTATCTCTTTGCAAGCTTTTTTTCCCACTTAATATTGTTTTTGAGATTATATATGCTAATAATATGCTTTATCGACCTTAACTGCTTGATAGTAATCAGTTGTATTTTTAACTGTTTTAATTTTTATTTCAAAAGGTATTATGTTCTCAGTTAAAATTAAAAAATCAAAAGGATAAAAGGATATGAAATATAAAAGCATTCCTACCACCTTAAGATGCCAATCATTCTCTCAGAGACGACGACTCCTAACAAAGTCCTTTGTACATACTTACTCACACATGCCACGCAGAGAGATTCTTTAAACATGTTCTAAGTGAGCCCCAATTACACTTTCTGCTCTGCACTTCTCTTTTGTTTTTCCATTCAATAGCCTGAAACATTCTCCTAGGTATTACTACATCAGCACGTGGATGATGACATTCTTTTACACGACTCCACAGAATTCCTTTGTATTTGCCTCCCATCATCTAAAGAGCACTTGCTGATGCTCACTTAACTTGTCTGCAGTTTGTTTTGCTACTGTTAATAACGCTGCAGTGTACATCCTTATACATCTTTCCTCACATGTCCAATAGATCTATGTGAAATTCCTGGAAGAAAAATTACTGGGCTAATGAAAGTGTGCATTTATTAATAAAATTGATAAGATTTTGTCAAAGTGCTTTAGAAAGAGATCGTATGGTTACATTCCTACACTCCTACTACATGCCAAGCGGTGGCATCTTGCATAAAATGGGGCTATCATGCCAAGTTATTTTTAAAATATGTTCTCCCATTATTCTTTTGCATAATTTTATAGATTATTAATGTTAAAAACAAAATTTTCAAATAGGCAATACATGACACCCTATTTCAAGGAATACTGCAGTAAGAGTAATGGGAGGCAACCACGGTTTTTTGTTTCCTTAATTTAAAAAAAAATTTATTTACTTTTAATTGAAGGGTAACTGCTTTACAACATTGTGTTGGCTTCTGCCACACATCAATATGAATCAGCCACAGGTATACACATGTCCCCTCCCTCTCGAACCTCTTTCCGCCTCTTTTCCCACCTCTCTAGGTTGTCCCAGAGCCCCAGTTTGAGCTCTGAGTCATATGGCAAATTCCCACTGGCGATCTATTTTACATATGGTAGCTCCATGACACTCTCTGCTTCCTTCCCACCCCTCCTTCCCCCATTAAGTCCACAAATCTGTTCTCTATGTCTGTGTCTCCACTGCTGCCCTGCAAATTGGCTCATCAGTACCATTTTCCTAGAGTACATACATATGCATTAATATACGACATTTGTTTTTCTCTTTCTGACTTATTTCACTCTGTATAATGGGCTCTAGGTTCATCCTAGATTTTTTTTTATCATCCTAGATTTTTAAATTTTAAATCTTCAGCCTGCATGGAATTGACTTCAGTATAAGAAATAATATAGGAATCCAGCTTAATTTTTTCCTGTAGTCAGTCTGCTGCCCTAACATCATTTAGTGAATAATCCATTCTCCCCTCACTGATTTGAAATTCACCTTTAACATACCCTGGGACTTGGGACTATTTCTGGGACTCTTTCCTAATAATGTATTCCTCTAGTACCAAACTACTTTGGAGCCCACTAGAAAAAATACCATATGGTAAACTTTGTACTTTGCAATAACATCTTTTATTATTTTTTACAGTGAACTTCAGCATCAGTTTTCTGTTTTTAAAACTAAAACAACCTTCAGTTTTAGGATAAGCATGTCAGTGGTAAAGGATCCACCCAACAATACAGGAGATGCAGGTTTGATCCCTGGGTCAGGAAGATCCCCTGGAGAAGGAAGTGGCAATCCACTCCAGTATCCTTGCCTGGAGAATCCCATGGACAGAGGAATCTGGTGGGCTACAAGCCTGTGGGGTCGCAAAAAAGTCGGACACAACTTAATGACTAAACAACAACATGTCAAGCTTAAAAAATCTGATTTCATTTGAACTTTAAATTTGTAGATAAATTTAGGGAAAACAAATAGTGCCTTAAAAATTTTTTTCAATGCTGAAATCTATTAATTCAAGGACATGGAATAGCAGTCTTCCTCCTCACAGAAACAAAACAAAATGAAACAAACCTGATATTAGAGACAGAGAAAGGTTTGCAAGAAAATTACCCAAACGGCCTCATATGCCTCTCTAATGTTTTAGAATGCCTCCGTGATTGGGTTTTTTCTTGTTCTTCACCAACTGACATATGGGGGGATAACTGCCAGCCACCTACCAGAAGCGTCAGCAACAGAGGACACGTTTTACAAGAGGAAATGTGATTGCATTCTAATATCTCTTCTAACTTCAAGAAAAAAAGATGACATTACTAATGATTTTGCTCAACATCAAATATTAATAGCAGAAAGTTCATCTATATGACCGTCAATTTCTCAAACACACGGCTGACAAGGAGCTCCTCTCAAGTCACTCTATTGGAGACTGGAAAAGAAGGCTATCGTGCTGAGGGCCGGCCAGTCACTCCGCAGTTAAGAGAATCCTTCCTCCACAGCTTTCGGGGCGGGGCGGGGGACACCAGATACCCTGTGCTCTCCGGACTCTAAACCAGGAGGTTTTGTTTTACAATAAAAACTTCAAAAGGTACGCAAATTCTGGATGGTAACCTGACAGTAGGTACAGATGCTCGTCTGGCTCTCTATAAACTATGAGGAAAAGGAACAGAGGAGTTACAAACTACAACAGAAGAGTGAAAGTCCAGCCCCGCTGCAGAGTAAGACTGCTGGCAAACCGTCAGCAAAAGGCACTCTATCAACACGAGGAACAAATGGGACACGAAATTCACAGCAAGTACCCTAAAAAAACTGAAACACATAACATGATACTCTTTGAAAAACTACTTCATTAATAAATTGTTTATAATCACTGCATTACGACTGGGTCATGTGCAGGATCTTAGCTCTCTACCGAGGTGATGAAATCCTTGTTGGCAAATCACTGTTTGCTTTTGTCCCCGCCCCCAACCCCCCTCACTCAGGGAATATTCCTTCTAGTTTCAACTTGACTTCTGCTGATAAATCTGTCAAACCCGACCGACCAGAAATCCCCCCAGGTTCTATCACTGACTCATCATCACTCACTCGGTCTCTCGGGGACCCTCCTCTAACAGCAGAAACAAACAACCAGCTCACAAGCCCGCCAGGGTCTGCTTCCCCCGGGACCTGCCCTCCCTGTAATTTGGCCTCTGGCTCCTCTGCTCTCCACTCCCAGTAACACCCCTGCCCCTTGACTGCAGGCATCGCGTCACACGACCATCCAAGCCTCTCCTCTGCTTTCTGCTAGCTTTCCTTCCTCTTTCTGCCCAACGAGGGCTTCGTCCTTTTCTTTTCCCTCCCTTCATGGTAACACCCCCCCCCCCCCGCCCCCACCAACTCAACTGCATTATTTCAAGACCTTTCACTAGACCTCACCAACCACAGGATGGATTCTAAGCTCCTCAGTCCATTGATCAAAATCCTATCTTTTCCTTCCACGACTTCCCCATCCTCACTAGTGGCCACTGATCCTCACTCTATGCATCAACCTGCAGTTTCCCAGACTTTCCCACATGCTTCCCTTTGCTCACGCTCTGCTCTCCACCTGTGTGCCAAGCCTGCAGGAAAGCTGTGCATCTCATAAAGACATGTAAAGGGGGGCAAAGACACTGGGTGAATTTTAAATCCCCTTATGAAACTGTGCAGGAGACTGGGGTTCGATTCCTGGGTTGCAAAGACCCCTGGAGAAGGGAAAGGCTACCCACTCTAGTATTCTGGCCTGGAGAATTTCATGGACTATACAGTCCAAGGGGTCACAAACAGCTGGACAGGATGGAACCACTTTCACTTTACTTTATGAAACTGTAGCAATCTGACTCAAGTAAACAGCCCACAGGTTGAATGTTACATCCCTTTATGAAACTGTAGCGATTTGACTCAAGTAAACTGGTGGGTACAGTGGTTAAGAATTTAAGCTCTAGAGCTGTCTGTCTGGGTTTGACCCAGCTTTACCGCTTACTAGCTGTATGAACTTGGCCATTCACTCCATCTCTCTTAGTTTCCATACTTACTGAATGGGTATAACAGCATTAACTTCCTCACAGCACTTTTGTAAGGATTAAATGACATAATGCACATAAAACATCTCACAGAGTATCTAGCACATAGCACAGAGGTCATCTTACTACATGGGGGCTCATTTAGAACATAAAGAAAAGCCTGATGACTGGTAATCTTTTAGTAAATCCCCACTAGTTTACACTTTAGAGGAAAAGACCATCAATTATATTTTCAAATCAATGCCAGATCACATTAATAGAGAAACTTGTAATTAAATAGGTGGTTATAGGCACTTAAAATACTTTCTATTCTAGCTAAAGATTTCTTTCCTTCAGATACATATAAGAAAGAGAAAGAAGATAGAAATGTTTTGCCATAAAGTTCAAAAGCAACTCTTGATTCTTGGGGGGTCCTGGCACATTTTCTGTGCGCTGAATGCTGCGATCTTGCTTTTCTTCAAAGCCTTACCCCAGCTGCAACGAACTGGGCTATAGAACAAGCGATTTAACGATCCTTTGGTCTCTGACTTCTTTGCTCTCAATTCCAAGAACCCCTTCCGTCCCTCACCTGCAGACGTCTGGCGGCACAATAATGCATTCTGCTCCTCCGCTAAGGTCTCGAGGGGCCTCTCTTTCCCCTTGCTCCCAGCCCTTCCTTCTCTCTCCTTTCTACTGAGTCATCATTCTCTTCCGGGCCGCCCCCCTTACAGCATCAAAGCCATCCAGACTGTCAACTCCATGGTTAAAAAAATCCTTCATTAGACCTCACTGTCCATGGAATAAATTCATCAATCAAGTCTCGTTGAAAGTCTTAGCTGAAAGGTCTCCAAGGCATAAATCCCAATCACCCTTTCAGTTCCTATATGTCCCACTTTCTATGTTGCCGTGTTCCCAAGAAAACCTTTATTTAGTTAGATACTTAACTGGAAACAACACCTTGCTTGGGGAAAAAGGATTAGTTCTAAGGGTTTCAAATTGAATTTTACCTTATTTATGGAAGAAGGAGAAGGAGAAGATGAAGAAGGTGGTGATTGGCTGAGACTTTCAAGACAACCAATCTGAGCCAAAATATCCACCTTAAAATAAAAAAGGGTACTCCGTAAATGAAGGGAGGGGGGAAAAAAAAAAGAGTATACTGAAGCTAAAAACAGCAAATGCATAGCAGGGCTAAGTTCAGCAGAAAATTCCAGCATGCCACTCATGCACAAACATTACATGCAGAAGCCAAAGCCCCTACTGTATAGTAGTGGGTTATCCTCCGTGCATTAATATATATTCTAAAGACTGTTGTTGTCACAACACAGTATCACTGAAGTACTGAAAGTAATTATAAGCAGCACAGAAGAAATGGAACAAATATCATGCAAGTCATACAGTCACAGAAAAAGAACTCCAGAGGAAAAACAATGCCAAGCTTTAAAAAAATGTCAGGATGTTTCACAGCCACCAGACATGTGAGATGAGCAAAGCTTCCTGGAACCTGAGAGCCACAAAGAACCGAGCCAGGACTGGCTAAGAGCATAGAATAACCCACCAGGCCGTGAACTCTGTGAGCTCCTGAGCCGCTGGCCGCCTTGGTGTGCAGAGTTGACTTGAGAAGAGATAACCGATACGCTCCCCCAAGCTAGGCAGTGGCCAAGTCAGCATTGCTATGAAGAGGACAACCTTGGAGCCCAACTTCCAGGCTTTGAATCCCAGCTCCACAACTATCTAATAGGGAAGTCATGACTATTAACATTTATATAGTGTTCGAGAACACACTTTCCAGGTATAACTTTCTTCTGAAGAAAGTGGTGGTATGATTTCCATTTTGTAAATGTAACTAAATTTGCTTTTGGAAATCAACTAATAATACACAAAGAAGACAATCACGATGGAGTAACTGGGATCCAGTTTATGCTTCCACTTAAAACTAAGAGAGACGTTATATATGAAACTGTCTTCAAATCACTGGCCAACAGGCAATAGGGGACCTGACACCTACCTAGAGAGACTTTCCGGGTCTCAGGTTAGGGGCGGGGGATCCACACGAAGACCACTGGTCTCTGTGAGTTGAGGAGACACAGCTGGGAGTCTGGGGCAGAGCAGTGAGAAGGAGAGAGCAGACAGAGGCCCCAGAGACCTGGGGACGGGATCCAGGTCTTAGGCTGAGTACTGACCAGCACGCACATCCGAGGAAGCGACCATATGGAGGGTTAAGTATCAACCTTTCGGGAGGGCGGGTCTCACCAGCCAGCACTGAAAACCTCAGGGTTCAGGATTCACGGGGTGTGATACCAGCTACAGAACTGCAAAGGCTTTTGCCTCCAGAGAGAGAGAGGTAAAAATACCCCATGCTGAACGTTGCTCTAGCCCCACCTTAAGAAGCTTACATTGGAAGAATTAAACTGTTTCCTAAGTAACTTTCTTTTTAAAGAAAAACAAATAAACAAGCAAAACCCTCACTAGTCTGCAACTGCTGACCACAAAAATAACAGGTTCTGGATGTGTTATATTTTGCTACTTAGCTGTACTTTGCTTCTTAGATGACATTTTTGGGCCACCAGGACGAGTAAGAATCAAACTCTTATTTCTAACAACAGGCGTTGGTGAACATGAGCAAGGGCCTGTTTAGAAAACCACAGCAAGACTGACTTGACTCACTGGTTTCCCAGTATGTTCTTCTGGACTCAGAGGAAATCAGGTCTTCTGGTTCAACTGGTTTTCCTGTTCAAGACATGGTCTAGGAAGAACACTCTTCACTGCCCAGATCACGAGACTGCCAGCGCTGCGAGAGGCGGGGAGAAGACAGAGAAACAGGCGACGGATGCCCGTCCTTCTCTATGTCCACCTGAACTAGGTCAGACCTCAGAACTGAGGTCTGAGAATTATTGAAAAAGGTAACTTATATTTCATTATGGTTGCTTTCTGCCTGGCTTTCTACCAAACTAGCGAACAAGAGTACAAAGAATATAGAAAGGTTCAACAGATGCTGACGAGTGAGCAGAGCTCCCGCTGCCCACCTGGTTCCTTACAGAGGATGTGCAAAGTTCAGTACAGGTCAACACGGGTCATTCAGTTTGACAAATCTACCAGGTAAGAAGGGTCAGTAATCAGGAACTCACCACCTTGTGTGTTATCACCTGGGGGAAAGGTTTTGGAAGCATTTGTAGGTCCACCTTATTACTATGCAAGGAAATTCTCGTGTGCGCCTCGGTCACACATATCTACACCCTACTGGTCATGTTGTCATGACCGCTCACACTGCCACACCCTAACATACGGTCTCCTGCTTGGAAGGACAGAAGGAAGGAAGGAACTTCCTGAGGAAGACTTTGTCCAGGGGCATACAACAGAAGTGAACAGAAATTAACTGGGTTTGTGAAAGCCGAGGTTATGGTGTTTCGGTTTGCTTTTTGTAACTCACCTGCCTGATTGAGGCATAATGTCTTTATCTGACATTTCTCATTCATCAGATGTTTAATAACCATGTGCCAATTGTTTCAGGAAATGGGGATAGTAAACAAATAATGTGACTCATTTATAAGCCAAGAATATTTCAATCAGTTTCTGATAAAGGTTCAATTCTCTTTCTCAAAAAAGCCCACAGAAGGTATAACACTGTCTTATGTAAAAAGCCTAATCATTTCAACTCAAAATACAGATAGAACTTACAAAATTTCCCATTTTGTTCTTTATAGATCTTTTGCTAAAAGGACATCATTGAATTCTACAGATGAACCTCTACTAATTTTAAAAAGCCATCTATAGAAATATAAAAACTTACATGTTCTTTTAAAAATAAGGCTAGATCACAACAACATTCTTAATCCATTTGTAGCCAGTCACATCAGTGCTACTGACTGGAAATTACCCCCTCCACACTTAAATAGCTTACTGTTCAGTCACTAAGTCATGTCTGATTCTTATGACCCCATGGACTGCAGCACACCAGGCTTCCCTGTCTTTCACCACCTCCTGGAATTTGCTCAAACTCATGTCCATTGAGTCGGTGATGCCATCCAACCATCTCATCCTCTGTCATCCCCTTCTCCTGCTGCCCTCAATCTTTCCCAGAATCAGGTGTCTTTTCCAATGAGTTGGCTCTTCACATCAGGTGGCCAAAGTATTGGAGCTTCAGCATCAGTCCTTCCAATGAATATTCAGGGTTGTTTCCTTTAGGACTGACTGGTTTGACTTGTTTAATATCCGAACTGCTAAAAATAACTGAACCCCTACTAAGTACCACGTATAGTTCTAAACACTCTAGAACTTTTTTCCATTTACTCTTCCCAGCAATTCTATGAGATCTTTACACAGAAGGAAACTGAGGCACACGGAAGCTAAGACAGTCACCCTGAGTCACACAGTAAGGATGCGATCTGGGAATAAAATCCAGGAAAGGTCTGGGATCAAAGCCGAGCATGTTCCTGGCCTCACACATCTGAAGGATGCAAGACACTCCTGTCGTAACTACAGCTCGCAAAGGCACTCAGGGTTTTAAAAGTGGAATGAAAAAGAGAGTATAGAAATAACACTTCAGAGAAACAGAAATGGGAAAGTCAGGAGAAGAAACTAGATTTGTGGGGAAATAAAGAGTGATTCTGTTTAAGCAGAGTTTGAGATACAGGGGAGACAAGCAGATAGAAATGCTGAACAAGAAGCTGGACATTGAGTAAACTACAGAGAAAATTCAGGATTGGGGGCTATTTATAAGGGAATCCTCTGCCCAGTTAGAGAGGGTAGGAGATGGCTGGAACAAAAAAGGATAAGTGGAATGAGGCTGTTCCCTGGAGAGGGAAGAGATGAAAAAAGGAGAGTATTTCTTAAACATCTCCCCTGAGTCCGACACCACTTACACCAGTGACCTGGTCCTCGGACAGTTCAGGAAGCAGCCTCGACTCTTGCGAAGTGGAGCCAGATTGTCAACCCAGCTTTAATGTCAAACCTTACACCAGACTTCCCACCACACCAACCTGCGTGGAGCGGAGGAAGGATGGGATGGGAAACCAGGGAACAGAAGAACAGACATCCATGGGGAACTGGGATTCAGTGTGATAAAAAGCAAGAATTTTAACAAAAGGAGAAGTAGTTCATTCCAAGTACGCATATCTTTCTAGTAAAGGATAGAAAAGTAAGCCCCTCAAAAGGGGGTTATTAAAATAAGGGGTCTAGAAAACTAAAACCCCACAAGTCAAAAGCCTTCATATAAAACATCAGCTTTATACATCTTTCAACTAGTGTTTAAGCACCACTGTTCTTTAAAAAGTACAAACAAAAAGGTCTCATTAATTTCTCAATAGTTCTGTAAAGAGGCAGTGATTGAAGAGTTTTTAAAAAGATCTATACTAAGAATCTTTTTAATCAATTATATAATTTAAACACTAATAACTGGGTGAAAACCAAAATGAGGACAACTATGAACACATGTTTTGTAATGATATCTGAGATTCATTTTCACCAGCAGGCTAACACATTCTGGAGGCACAGCTACTAATAGGAAGTGCTCCTGAATCTGTAAAATACCAGATAACTAACTAATAACGAAACCACCAATAACCACTAAAAACTATTCTTTTTTAAAGGTATTGCAATAGCTGTCCTCATCCACCTTAAAATCTGTACTAGAAAAAGAAAACAAGAATCTAATTCATTTCTTAAATATCCTTCAGTAAGTTTTCTACACAGTTTGCAACTGTGGGGTGTGTGTGTGTGTATGTATGTATTTTGTGGTATGCATATATTATTTTTAAAATTTTTATTGTGTTGAAATGTAAGAGTTCCCACTGTAACCATTTTTAAGCACACAGTTTCATGGCATTAATTACACTGTCAATGTTGTGCAGTCATCGTTACCATTTTCATCAAACTCCCCCGTCCTGTGTATATATTTAAATACAAGAAAGGTAACACTACCTGTAGGGATATGCCTTTTTAAAGGCCTGATCATCCACGTCTGTATCGGAGAAGGCAATGGCACCCCACTCCAGTCCTCTTGCCTGGAAAATCCCATGGACGGAGGAGCATGGTAGGCTGCATGCAATCCATGGGGTCGCAAAGTGTCAGGCACGACTGAGCGACTTCACTTTCACTTTTCACTTTCCTGCACTGGAGAAGGAAACGGCAGCCCACTCCAGTGTTCTTGCCTGGAGAATCCCAGGGACGGCGGAGCCTGGTGGGCTGCCGTCTATGGGGTCCCACAGAGTCGGACACGACTGAAGCACCTCAGCAGCAGCAGCATCCACGTCTGCACACCTGAAGCTACCCTCGTCCTTCTCCCAGCAGCCCTGGCTTCCCGCGGGGCAGCTGTCCTGCAGTCTCCCTGGCCAGCCCCTACTGACGATGCGGGTCCCCGGCTCTGCTGTGCGACAGCGCTGCAGGGGACCCCTCTCCCACCCAGACGCCTGTCCGACAGCGGAGCCGGGGGCCGCTCCCAGGTGCTGGGCTGGAGAGCAGACGCACATCACATGCCCACACAGACTATCACACTGTCCTCCAGAAAGCTTCGCTGGCTTATCTCTACCAGCTCCACATCCGAACTGCCTACCAAACATGCCTTTCCTCACTCAAGACACTTTAATTCTCTGCTAATTTGATAAAAGAATTTCAAAATGAGCATTTTTCTATGTTTACTGGCTCTTTGTACTTCTTTTCAATGAAAAAATCTGTTTACCCCCTTCGCCCGTTTCTTTTTCTGAGCTGTTCATCTTTTCCCTGTAGATCTGAGAGTTCTCTATTAACAGAATTACCTGGTACCTCTGGCACGTTACAAATTCTTTTCCTAGGTGAATATTACTTTTTGATTTAAATGTACCAGTTCTATGGTTGCTATAAATTGTGCTGTGTTTAGAAACACCTTCTATATTACAAGGTTATTAAAAAAATGTTGCCTATATTTTTTCCAAGTACTTAAAAAAAATAAACAGCTCTATCATTGTCCAAATTAAATTGTTCCAACACATTTAAAGAATAATGCATTGAATTCCCTTGACATTTACAGTCTAGTCTCTACCACAGTCAGGCGGTGAGGCTGTGTTTTACAGGTAAGGAGTTTCCTCACGTTCTAGACAAGAAAGAAAAAGGTCACAGTGGATTGTGGGGCTGCTGCCGGAACATTATCCACCACTATGCCAGTCACTGCTCTTACCCCTGCTTGCTCAGTAAGAAGCTAGAACCAGAAGGGGCCCCAACAACCTGAAATTAGGAGTTTTAACAAAAACAAAAGGAAGTGCTATTTTACATAGTAAGTTATAAACGTGTGAACTAACTACTCTGAAAGGCAGTATAGCTTCAAAAGTCAAGGAGGGTTCAGATAAATTAAAAAATAGTAGGCTCAAAGTTAGTTATTTATGAACATCTGCAGGTGGAATGTTACCTTTTAGAGAGATCTTTCTAAAAATATGATTTAAAAGAAAGACACGACAGTAAGAAAGATGGATAAGCAGCAGCAGCTGTGTGGCTTTAACCTGCCTGTGTGGGAAGAAAGCCAAATTCAAAACAAGTGGTGCTGAAAAGACTAAAAGGACACAGATTAGGAAGAGGGTGGTGTACTGAGCCGAGGGCAGGGGGCAGCCTGCCGGACCCAAGGGCAGAGGAGAGGGCCGGCTCCTTCCTCTGACGCACAGCAGGCAGATTCTTTACCAGCTGAGCCACAAGGGACGCCTTCCTCTGACACCCTTGCCTCCAAACAAACTGTCCTCTGGGGGAGAAGGCAACGCCAGCATTACTAGAAAAGCCCAAGAGGCATATCCCTGGAACAAAAATAGTATTTTCTTACCAACATTCAGAAAATGAAATAATGGAAAACCTGAGAGCAATGTTTTCCAAAGCTACCAATTAACAACAGTATTTATAAAACACACCACAATCTTGGCCCATTTAAATTGTCCTTACATCCCGGATAACTGAGACTATAGATGGCTGTTGAAAATATTTTTACCCTATTTAAATAAATCCAAATGCTCAAATTAATTAATTACAGTCATGCATTCTGTATTTTGTTACTCCTGGATTCAGCTTATTTTTTCTTTGCTTTCAAAGGATCTGATTAGATTTAATGTCAGATTGGACTAGAAAAATCCAACCTTTATAAGTTGGTTATAATTTCTTCTAACCAACCTGGCAGAAAAAAATTAGACTTACACTGACCAGTTTATACTACACTTAAGTAGTGAGAAATCTTCATAATATAACAAAATTTGAGATTGATTTAAAATTTGTGTTTATGAGTTAAACTGCTTCAGCCGATCCTGAGCTAATGGTTGAGACAGGTCCCTGAATTAAAATATGATAAATAGCTCTATGTTTTGTTTCCTTCACTTATTTTATGATCATTTCAATATAATTCCCCTTTATTGAAATGCTGTCCTTTACTTATTATTACTGTTTCACCCGTGTTTTTGTATAATTCAGTATAATTCAGTGAATCTCAACTGGGTTGACTTTGCCCATCTGGCAACATTTGGAGCCAGTTTTGACGACTATGGTGAGGGTGGTGCTACAGGCCAGAGACGCCGCTGGTTATCGCAGTGAGGAAGCATCAGGCCCCAAATGTTAACAGCACCCAGGCTAAGAATCCCTGGTAAAACGTCAAGTAACGTTTAACTGGGCTTCCCTGGTGTCTCAGTGGTAAAGAACCCGCCTGCCAAAGGACGAGACACAGGAGATGTGAATTTGATCCCTGGGTTGGGACAATGCCCTGGAGAAGGAAATGGCAACCCACTCCAGTATTCTTGCCTGGAGAATTCCATGGACAGAGGAGGCTGCAGTGTATGGGGTCACAAAAGAGTCGGATACAATTTAGCAACTAAACAACAACAAGATTTAACTACTATTTCTTCACATTTTATCTTGAGTAAACTTTAACTGGCCAACATTCTCAGGTATTATAGACTAACAAAATATAAGAGAATGCTCAACTACGGTGATAACTTCACCTCCGAATTTTGAATATCTGAGCCAGACTAATTTGTAATTCAGGATGTCCACAAAAGCTATTTTAAAATGTATAAAATCTGCAATTAACATTTAGCAACAGTACTTTGAAAAACTCTCTTAAAAGGTTAAGATATAAATATCCTATAAGCAGATAACTGTGAGATGGTTATTAGGCTTTACACTATTTAAAGCCTTTCATGCAGTTAAAAATATCAAGAGATATCTCCTAAAGTTCATTCATTTCTAAAGAGGTAGGAAGCAGCACCATTTTCAGATCCATCTGAAATAATCAGATAGTCATTTAGCAATAACTGAACCAGGCCAAGTACTGGAGCTTCGGCTTCAGCATCAGCTTCAGCATCAGCCCTCCGAAAACATACGCAGGGCTGATTTCCTTTAGGGCTGGCTGGTTTGATCTCCTTGCCGTCCAAGCTCCCACACTTTGGCCACTTGATGTGAAGAACTGAATCATTGGGAAAGGCCCTGATGCTGGGAAAGAGTGAAGGCAGGAGGAGAAGGGGATGACAGAGGATGAGATGGTTGGATGGCAGTACCAACTTGATGGATAGGAGTTTGAGTAAGCTCCAGGAGTTGGTGATGGACAGGGAAGAATGGCGTGCTGCAGTCCATGGGGTCGCAAAGAGTCAGACACAACTTGAGTGACTGAACTGAACTGAACCAGGTAGTCACCCAAATTGGTCAAATTCATTAAAATTAATATTAAAATTTCAGTACATTTTTCTCAAATTATTCCACTTTTCCAAGTTTTCCAGAAACAGTACAATAACAGTACCAACTGCTGGATCTGTGGCCACCTTCACATGCACTGCACCTGCAAAGAGGTAGGGGCTCACGCTGAAAGTGCAAGTCATGAGCCAATGTCACAGAAGTCATGTCCTGCTCCAGCCAGAGCTTTGACACTGACCGCCTTGCCTCAAAAGAGGACCCTTTTCCTTCCTCGCCCTCACTTGCGAGGATATTCCCAGCTTATGGGGCCGGTGTTCAACATGCCAGACTTTCATAAGCAACTCTTAATGAACACCCTGCCTTCTCACTAATAATCAATGCTATAAAAACAGTCTGCAGCAGGCTTAAGAGGCAAGGTCTTTGTTAGAACCCAGCAAAAGAGTGCCACACACAGACCTAACAGCTATTTTGTTCGTGCTTTCAGGGAATGGCACGAGCTTGACGCATCACAAGCTTTCACACGTGTGCTCTGTTCTGTCAAGCCAGAGTACGATTTACCTGGTTGTTACTGTTGGTGGCTGATGCATTGGCTTGGGCTGTACTTGCTGACAGGGAGTCGAGGAAGGCTTGGTCGGCCACTGAATTTCCACAAGCAAACTGATCTTTTCCATCACTGGGCAAAATCTGAACATTAGGAAGGACCACAGTTACTTACTTTCATAGACTATAGATTTATTTCAGAGTTAGAATCCCTGATGGCAAGTAAACTATCAGAAGGTTTCTATTCTTAAAAGGTATGAGCTCAAGAACATCTGCCCTAACGATTCCTTTCTGCAAGTGTGCAGAATTCTTTAGAAAAACGCAACTAATACCAGGATCAGCTTATTACATCTTTCTCATTCTCGTCAGTTTTTAGGATCCTGAACGCACGGTGTACAGACGTCAAATACAACATAACATGAGACATGTGGGCTGGGTTCAGGGACCTGTGAATCCTCTGAAGCTGTCTGAAAAGGTGGGGTGCCTGCCCGTGCACATGTCGGGCTGGCCAAAGACTTCATTTGGGTTTTTCCAGAAAAGATGTTCTAGAAAAACCCAAACGAACTTTCTGGCCAACCTAACATTTCAGCAATTTCATCAGCATTGTCAGGAGCTCTCAAAACACCCCACTGAACTCTCAGTCAGGGACAACAGCCAGCCTTCCCATTTTGCAGGCAGCGCCCAGCACACACCCTCCCAGGGCACATGATCTCTCTACTGGAGGGGAACCCAAGGCAACTCTGTTTCTGAGTGTCACTCCAGTTTTACTCACAGGCCACCAGGCAGGCAGCCTCAGTTTCTTGCTATCACCCGGGATGAGAGGCAAGCTCATCATGGACCCGGGCTCCGTTCTGCGTGACCTACGGACAGCCAGCAGGGGGCGCCAGGAGGCTGACTCAGAGAGCCCTGGTCAGCTGGGTGGGGTGTGTCCCCACACCATCCTGGGCATTTATCACTACAGAGCTTACCCTACAGCTCACTGAAGACCCTGGGTCTTTGAGAATGGGAGAAGGAGCTGACAGAGGTCCTAGATTAGCACAGGGAGAAGAAAGCGACCTCGGACAGCCTGCTACTTACATTGTGAATCTACTCTACGGTAAACAGTACGGCAGGCAGCAGCTTCTACACAGAATCAGTAAAGGGAAAACAGAGACTTTTATCCAGAAAAACTAAAAGTTGCTATCCTTGGAAGGAACTTTAGCTAAGTATTTGGAGTCACTCTTTGGCATATAAGTCTGTAGGTAATATTTCTTCTTGGTTCTACTTCAATGAATTTTCTACATTTTATATAATCAGCATGTATTATTTTTACAATGGAATCTTTTTCATTAAAAATAAAGTTATCTTTCATTCTTGTCCTTTAAGTTGATAATTCATAAAAACACATATGACAAAAACCAGGTTTAATTAATAAACGAGAGTAAATTCTTACCTCAACATAGTCTGTTGGAACAAGCCCTCGTTCTCCTTTGCTGTTTCTTCCTTCCAGCCATCCTCCACCAACATCCTCAAAAAGGTTAAAAAGAAAAAAAAGACTATAGTTGGAATTTCCTGCAGAAATTTGGCTCTGGGAAATTAAAAAGGTAATTAACCCATTAACCTTTTCATTCCTACAGGGCTAACGCTGTTAAAAATTTCAAATTCTTAAGCTTTCTCTGTATGCCAGAAAAGGAAATAATTTAAAAATGAGAAAAATCAAACTTCAACAATAATTGATCAGAGAGAGAGAAACAGAATCCAAGATTTTGTAATTTCTTTCTGTTGACTGGTCTGTGGTAGACTGAAAAAAATGGCTTGCAGCTCCGACTGTCAAGGGGCAGAATGCACCCCCACTTCCAGAATCTGCGCTATGCTTCGTGACCTCTTCGGCCAAGAGACTAAGGTGGAGATGACATGGGGTGAATACAGAGCCGGGCTCAAGAGGCTCTGCACACTTTAGTTCACATTTTTTTTTTCCCAAAAGAGCCGGTATTTGGGTTGTCAGATGATGACAGAGACAAGGCTCCGTCTCCCTGTTGGCCCACCCAAAGCCAGCCGACCCTCAGCAGGAGAAATGCCAGACAGACGAGGTCATGGTGGCCTGCTCTGCCCTAGCCCCGTGCTGGGCGATGCACACCCATGGATGAGCCCCGGTCAGGAGAACCACTTGGCTGGCTTGTGGATCCCCAAGCAACAATGATCGACTGTTTGTTTAAGCTACTAAGCTTTGGGGTTGCCTGTTATTTAGGAAAACTAACTGGCCCAACCTTCCCGAGCGCTCCTAGATAAATAATGTTAATAAACAGTAATGTACTCTGTGCTAGGAATCCCAATTTTTAATGTTACCTTTGAAAAATCCTACTGCTTCCCTTTAAAATAATAAGGGCTATCTTAAATTCATAAACCATACCCTAATTAGTTAACATCCACCTGAATCTGGATAATATATTCTTTTAAAAAGTCATTTTAAATGACTTTGTCCATTTCTTGACCACAACAGCAATTTAAATACTATTTTACCGAGAAATTAAGAGTGCTTCTTCATTAAAAAAAATTAAAAAACAACAGTAAATATAAGCTTTCATGTCTTCTATGATTAAAAATAGAACCTATTTACTTATACACACCTGGAATACTATATAAAACTACATATATTTTTTCTAACCAGCAATTCTTTTTTTAACCATCAGTACTGCACAAGCAACAGGAAGGGAATTCATGTGGGTTTGAAAGATCAGCCTGTTAAAAAAATAAAATCTTAAACATAAATCCTTAAGAGACCAATTTAAACGTAACACTTCTCTTACCGGATTTGTAATTGTGATGATTTCACCTTCATTAACCGTCAGTTCATTATTTCCAGGTTCAGCAGAAAAATCATACATAACCCGAGCCTATTGGAAGTAAAAAGAGGAAGTTACAAATGTAAACGTAACAGTAAAAAAAAAAAACACCTATACTGCTCACTTTGTGAACAACATGTCATGACCGTGGTTGCAGTTATTTTGGAACAAAGGAAGACGTCGGATCAAAATGATTCATCAGCCCTGTTTGTGAAGAAGAACAGCACCAAGAGTGAGAGCCCTGCTCTGCTCTGGGACGAGGGAGGTTTCTGGTTGCTGCCCACACTGTACTTAAGAGATCGGCCCCAAAGAACTCAGAATAAACCCATTTCAGTAAGGGGAAAAGAGCACACATGGCCTTCCTTGCAGGAGGTAAGAAGTGGAAATACAGACACTGATCACTGTGGGCACAACGACTCTCAGGAACCGAGGGATCTCCGTGTTAAGTATGTACACACATGAGATGCACAGTCTTTAGATGAACCTCCTGCTATTAAAACTCTCACTGTTCTTTACCTAGGGTAAATGTTGATGGCGCTGCAACCCCAGCCAACTAAAATCACAGAAATCTGAGCTGTGTGCAAGATATATTCATACTCTTCTACTAGAATATTTCCTCCTAAGAAGAATAAAGTGTTGATTGCTCGGTCGTGTCCGACTCTCTGCGACCCCATGGACTCTAGCCCACCGGGCCTTTCTGCTCATGGGATTCTCCAGGCCAGAATACTGGAGTGGGTAGCTATTCCCTTCTCCAGGGGATCTTCCTGACCCAGGGGTCGAACCCAGGGCTCCCGTATTGCAGGTGGATGCTTTACCATCTGAGCCTAACCAAGACTTATCTAGGGCTCTGGTATACTTGGGTCAGGTAACCTGAGCAGCTGTGATTTTAAAAATTGTTCTTGCCATGGAATCTGAATCTCACAGAAAATAGACTAAAGGGAAGCTGCTCTGGTTGATGTGAGGTTGATGTGGCTGATGTGGAAGCTGCTCTTTCAGGCCCTTCCTCAAGCAGATGTTTGAGGCACCAACCCTGAGACGTGGGTTCCTTGTAATAACTGCCATGCACGTATTCCAAGAGAGACAACCACTGTTGTAAAAAATACATATACTTTATACATATACTTTTATAATATGTGCATTTAATCCGTCTCAAATTCTAAATAATTGTCTTTTCATGGATTGTCTTATAGAAGAAAGTCCATCTTACAAGTTAGAGACCACATGTACCCAGGAAACATGGTTTGTTTTAAACTAATCCTGGTGCTTCCCCGGTGGCTTAGTGGTAAAGAATCCACCTGCCAAAGCAGGAGACGTGGGTTCGAGCCCTGGTCAGGGAGGATCCACAACTAAGCCCGTGTGCACAACTGCTGAGCCTGTGCTCGGAGCTGTGAGTAGCAGCTACTAGAGCCCCTGCGCCTGGAGCCCCAGCTCCAAGAGCGACAAGAGAAGCCTCCACAAGGAGCAGCCTGCACACCGCAACGAAGAGTGGCCCTCGCTTTCCGCAGCTAGAGAAAGCCCACACAGCAATGAAGGCCAAACAAGGAATATAAATAAATACACAGAATTATATATAAAAAAGTAATTGTCCTAAGAGGCAAACCTAAATCTGCCTACAGGGTTCATCAACTAGGACTAGTGGGACTACATTCCTTTAACACATTTGCTGCACACCAACCACGTGGCAAGAACTGTGCTGACCAGTGCTTTCTCCACACCTGCTTAAGGATGCCAGCAATGCTTCTAACAGCGACCCAGGATTCACATCCAGTGGTAAAAGATTAGGGGAAAATATCCCAAATACTAATTTACTTTGAAATACATCAAAAATAGTAAGATGAACTGGTGGAGGAATGCAATAAAGCCGGTATAGTAAGTAAACTTATTTATGGAATCTGGATAGTGGGTTTATGGTGTCCAGTGGAAAATGAGTTCAACTTTTCTACATGCTTGAAATTTTTCATAATAAAATGTTGGAAAGAAACGAACAGCAGTGTACGGCATCAGATCCTTTACTTTTATACACTGGGAAGGGAGACTGAGAGCCAGGCGCAGGCAGAGTGAGAATTCTGCAAGTGTCACTGTCTTCCTGAGGTCACTACGGAGGACAGCGACCCTGGGCTGCGGCATGTTCCTCAGGCAGCTGCAAAAGGAGACAGAATTCGGCTTGTCCCGTTGGGGACCGAAACATGTTTTTAAAAACAGGTCAAACCAACCTCAATCCCTCACGCAATGAGGGCAGATGGGAGATAAAGGCCTGAGGGATAGGGGGGCTCCCCAGGCCAGGACGCACCCCCAGGACAAGAGCCAGACGAGAACCCACTGTTTTGATCCTGCTCCTTGAGGATCCATGGACGATTTTCTTGATTCAGTTAAATCCTACCAACCCTCAAATATAGAACAACAGAAGCCTCTTGTCTACTAAACTTAACAACTTGGTGAAACAGAATGTGAAACAAGTCAAAAATAAAAAAATGGAAACTCCCCTACACATTTAAATATTACTGAACATCTACCCACGGAAAATGTCTATAAACACTGTAGGTTTATTTTAAACATTGACTTAGGACTTTTTTTTTTTTAAACCTAGAGATGCTTCTTAAGAATTATAACTGAGACTAACTTTGGAGAAGATTTAAAAAGCACATCCCCAAATGAGCATAAATGTCAACAGGAAAAGAAAAAAAACAAACAAGGTCACTGAGCTGAGAAGAGCAACTCGGTTGCTCTAGGTGAGCAGGTTTAGCGCAGACTGGAAGCCCGCCAACACCCACTCCTCTCCCGGCTTCTCTCAGCCTCAGGCTCTCCTCACCTTCCCGCCTTCGCCACCACTACAGGATCCACGCAGGTCAAGATGCTGACCTTGACCTCAACTGCCAAGCTGCCGACTATTTTTGATGTGGTCGTTGAAAGAAAAGGTGGTTTTTCTCACTGCCTCTTCCAGGGGTAGCTGTACTTTTAACAAACAACTCCAAGCATTTCAAGGGCTAAATTTCCACAGTTCCTGGTCAGTCAGAATTGGTAGCAGCCATCAAGAATGGCTCAAAAATTAATTTTCTTCTGTAATTTTTTTTTTAAGAATAGACTACCAGTAAAATTGATACCTGCTTTTAAAAATGTTTTTCCTAAAACGGGTTGAGGTGTGTTCTCCTGAAACATGACGCACCTGTAGAGTTCTAACTGGCCAAACAGACAAGCACCACAGCTTGAGAAACTTCCAAGATGAAGAGAAAAGTAAACAGAAATTCAGTTGTGGAGGAATATGTTTCCAAGAAATGAACAGAATGATCTTAAGTCTCTGTGTAACAAAAGGCAATTATACAATCACACGGGGGAAGAAATCCTTCAGAATACTTAGACTAAACCAAGCAAACTGTACCATCCACTTCCGTGTCACCCCGCCCCGCCTCCACTCCACGCACGCACACGATTCGGCAAATACTTGGACCAAGGGAATCCTAGGGCCATGTGTGACCAAACCGCTGGAGGCTGGGGTGACTCCAACAGGCTTTCTACCCAGACTCGCCCAGATCAAAGCTTCTTTATGCGGTGTACAGAACAATCAGATGAAAGCGTCTGAACAGTTCTTGGATGTGGTGGCATCAAACTGGCCATATCACACATAGCATCACTACTACCCCAATCACTAATATATAAAACATGAGCTACCAGGGAAAGAAGTTTGCAATTCACATCAAAAGGTTTTTAAAGAGCATCTAGAACTCAAGAAAAAGACCGGCAACCCACCAGAAAAATGGGCAGAGAAACACACAGTTCACAGAAAAAAATAAATGGTCCGTATACCATTTATGTGTGGGGAAAAGATGCTCAATTCCACACCTAAAGGAAGACAAGCTAATCTGGAAGATGTAGCCAGATTTCCCTTCGTTGGGGACTGTACTATTTAAACCTCTGCTGGCAATATGGAAGAAATGGTTCTCCCCAGCTTCACAGACAGAATCAATCACCCAACCTTTGTATTTCTGCTCATCTGATAGACGTGAGAAATTCTGCCTCAATACAGTTTTTAAGATCAATTCACCCTCAGATCCAGAAGTCTTATTTTGAGAGTCCACTCTCTACATGCATGTGTATACCAAGTCATTTAGTGCAACACTGTTTCCAATATGAAAAGACCACAGACCACCCTTCAGTTCAGTTCAGTTCAGTTCAGTGGCTCAGTCGTGTCTGACTCTTTGCGACCCCATGAATCTCAGCACGCCAGGCCTCCCTGTCCATCACAAACTCCCGGAGTTTACTCAAACTCATGCCTATCGAGTTGGTCATGCCATCCAGCCATCTCATCCTCTGTCATCCCCTTCTCTTCCTGCCCCCAATCCCTCCCAGCATTAGGGTCTTTTCTACCCTAGTAGCTACTAAAAGGTAATTTGTTACATAAACCACATATATCATCACAAGAAAATATGTAGCGATAAAAGAATGAGAACAATTTCTATGTACTGACACAACTACTGTATCACTGAGGAGAGCCAGCTAGCTGCACAATAGGGCATGCAGTATGCCACTTTTTTCCATAGGCAGAAGAATACTTATATTTGCCAGTACTTCCATAAAGAAGCACTAGATAATTAAAAGAAATTCTTTTAAAACTGGTTGCCTGTAGAGATGGGAGAGGAAAATGAGCAGATAAGAATACTGACATTTCTGTTTACTTCTTTTCATATCATTTTAACTGGGTACATGTATCACCTGGACGAGAATTTTAAATGAAGATGGGGGGGGGGCGACATCATTTATAGAATCAGCAAAAGATAAACTAGTTAGGAATAAAGTAGGGAGATGTGTAAGGAAAAACTGTACAACATTCCTGAAAGACACAGAAAATGGGAAGAACTGAGAAGTCTGGCACAGTGCTTGCAAAAACAGCCACAATAATCTTCCCACCCCCATCTGAATCCCGCTGCAAGGGGACTCTGCCACTCCTCCCGGTACGTTAAGGGAAGGCTCTTTTTCCACCTCTGGACTCTGGACTCGTTCATGCGCCTGCCTTGGCCGACAGGGTAACAGCAACTGTGATACAAGCAAAGGCATGAACCACCCGCGCCAGGTGGGGCCTGCCCTCCCGGTGGCCAGGCTCACCTCCACGGCCCTGTGAGCCTCTGCAGAAGGGGGACCACCGCCGCAGCCCAGCCGGCCCAGCTGCACAAGGTGAGACCCCAGCACGTGGGCGAGGCCAACCACCGCCACCAAGGCCGGGCAGGCTTTTCAGGCCACAAGAACCACTCCCAGCCAACCTGCAGAGGGACAGGGAATAACATGCTGCCTTAAGTCATCAAGTTTACAGAAAACAATGAAAAGCACCAAAGGACATCTTAGGTGAATTTCTAAAATAATCTTGCAGTGGAGGAGGACTTCAAGTACGGAACAGAAATCCTGAAGAGAGAAAAATTTCTCTTCTCCCAAAATAACACATACCTACCTTGCCTGGCAAAAGCCATTATCAACAAGATAAAAACAAAACAACAAAACCAAATGACAAGACCGGAAAAATATTTGTGACTTTTATCACAGACTAAAGGTTGGCTCTCCTACTCTATGAGGGTAACTACAAATCAGTAAGAAACAAAAGGCTCTCAAAAATGTAAAACCTCACTTATAAAACTATACAAATATTATTTTCCCTCTATCGACAGGCAAAACAAAACAAAAACCTTTGATCACAACATTGCGTGGGTGACGGTGTAGGGGCAGGGAAAGAGGAATTACGTAGTGCTGCTGGCAGTGAGAGGCAGCCTGGGAGTGCCTATCAAAATCCAACTCAACCTCCAGGAATTCTTCCTCCAGAAATATTCACACATTTGCAAAAGGTTATTCACTGCAGGTCTGTTTACCAGAGCAAAGGCCCAGGCCAGCCTGAAACTAGGGATTGGTTAGCCAAGTAGGGCCCTGCCATGGAAGGGAATATCAAGTAGTCCAGCCACAAAAAAGGAGGGCTTGCTTATTTTTCACATGTGGAATCATCTCTAAAGTGTATATATTAAATGAGAAAATAAAGCAAAGTACACCATTGTGTCAAAAAAAAAAAAAGAAAGAAAAAATGCATCTGCTTATCTCTGTAAAGATATACAGAAGTAACACTGCCTCTAAGAGAAGACAGCTGGCTGAAGGAGGGATAGGAGAGATTTTCAGTGTTATCTTTATGTACCGTTTTAAGTGCTGTTGTTGTTTTTAATACGAACTTACTGTTCAGTCAAAAAAAATTACAGATCAGAAGCACTGTCTTATACCACTAACCCAGGAAGCTCATAATCTTGCTGAAACTACCACAGTCTATTTGAGAATGTTTCCCAGGTACGACAAAACACGAAATGCTCCAAAGTTTAACTCAAAGAATGACTGGAAGGCAGTCAGAGTCTGTGTTAAAGTCTACGCGCTCCTGGAGTTCTCATTCTGTGTGCCATTTCTGTGTGTGTGTGTGTGTGTGTGTGTGTGTGTGTGTGTGTAAAAAGGCACTTTTACAACAACAACAGATGCAATACAATGAAGCTAAAAAAGGAAAAGCTAGAAAACATTCCTCTTCTCCTCAAAGGGCACAAGCGCTAATAGATTTGAAAGTACCCTTCAGAATGTTCTGCATTTGACACTCACACACACACTTACACGCACACCCAATCAGAACCACTGTACGCCTCTGCATTTCATGTTTTATCTAGTCTTCGGACTCTTCATATCAGCACATCTACCCTGCTCTTTATCTGAGCTGCAAGGCTACTAATCCACCACTCAACCTCCAGGGCAAAGCACAGGAAAACCTACTTACCTGTGGTTAAGAAAAAAACTGCACCCCACTCCAAATTCAAATAGCTTTACTGTGTTTCCTGATTATAAGACGACATGTGTATTATGGAAAAAAAAGATAAAGGTTTACCAGCAAACAGTACCCCAAGTCTGAAACTTCAGAGACAGTAAGTAGAAAACATATACGTTCCCAGTAACAGTGGTCTGTCCACGCCACCCCTGCCCCCCAGCATGTCTTGACAATGTTTTTCATTTCTCCCCCCAAAAGGGGGATGAACTGTAATTACTGGCAACGCAGTGATTATGAGCTGGCTTCAGAGCCAGACCATGAGTCCAACTCCCCATTCTACTGTTTCACAGCTTTGTAAACTTGACTGAATTCCTCAGAGTCCCGGCTCAAATTCCTCAACAATGTGATAAGGCCAACAGTATGTGCCTCGTGACACAAATGATCAGTGAAGTAATGGATGTAGTAAGGTGCTCAGAACAGTGATTGGCATAAAGGGTTCAATTAATGTTAGCTATCATGAATCCAGTGTTTTTCCTGACTATCATACATACATTCTGCATGTGCTAAAAAAAAATTGCCCCCACACAAGGCAAACAGCCAGTGCCAGGTTACTTATTCACACAAAAGGCAGTTCTAGAGCCTGTTACTTCACCTGATTGAAGGAGAACCAGACCACCTGAGGGAGGTCAACCAGAGGGCCCTCCGCCCCCACCTCGTGGAGTTTGCGACAAAGGTAAGGGGTAACCCAGCAAGGCTGATGGTGGTCCACAGGGAATTCCTCAACCCTGATCATTTGAAACAGTACTAGAATGATGAAAATTAATCAGGAGACCAATTTTAAAATAAACTGGCAAAAAAATCAAGCTTCTCTGTACAGTCACTTGATTTTTTTTTTAATGTATGTATACAAAGATAACTGGGAGTTACTCCCAAGAGCAACAACAGCAAAAACCAAAATACCAAGCAGAGGCGATACCCAAATGCATGAAGAGCCTTAGTAAAGAACATCTTTTCAATACATCACACCGCGTTCCTGAGAACAAAGGTACAACACCATAGAGATGCCTAGCTATAAATATAACAACTTTTCATCTAGAATTCCAAGACTTCTTTTTGAGAAATTGTGAATGAACTTGTCCCAAAGTACTCTGCTCACTTTAAAAAAGGGTACCTGAAACATACCATGACTTGAAAAACCAAAAATGACCAAACTTCACCTTTAGCACTTTAAGGCCATGAACAAAAATCAACAGCCAGAGAGCATATGTTCAAAACTTTTAACATTTTCATCTACCTCTAATATAAACAGCCTAGTTTCCAAAATGGCACAAAGTACCTTAGAGTATTTATTTTCCTCATTAGGTTGAAAGACTGTCCCTTAAAACAAGTTCTTGCTTCAGCTGTTAGCCTCTTTTGTCTTAACACTAGTGATCACCAGCAAGGACCACTGAACCTTTACTACACTGATCATTCTGTACTGAATACCCAACAATCCCATTTAGAAAAAAACACATTATCTCTTAAAAGTTAAGAGAAACAAGTTCTCTCAAAGGAATCTATCAAAATATTCTATTATACTCAGTGCTTCAAATTCCTTACAGGGACTAAAATTTCCCCTAAATCTGTATATTTTTCAAATACAGAGAGTTTCAGAGCGCCCACTTGAGCGCTGGGGAAAGCACAAGAAAGCGGACCCAAGCTGTGGTGCAGTCTTCTCTGCTGTTTAGAGACCTCATGGATCAGCTGTGAAACACTGACCATATGCGAAATTGCAAAAAAAATAAACTTGTCCCCTGGAACGTTATCATTTTTCTGGAAGAACCTGAATCAACCCAAGGCCCTTTTAGGATAAACCTACTAAAAGGAGAGACTAAAAAAACTACAGTATAGACCAAGCAAAATTTTTAAAAAAAGAGAGAGAAACTAGAATATAAAGTGAGTAATTGATACATCAAAATCTAGTAGTGAAAACTAATCAAGGAAACTCCCTGGAGGCCCAGTGGTTAGGACTCTGCTCTTTCACTGCCAAGGGCCTGGGGTTCGACCCCTGGGAGGGGAACTAAGATCCCATAAGCCTCACAGCAGGGCCAAGAAAAAAAGAAAATCAATCAATCAAATAGCAAAAGCAACAAAGGAGTAACCGGTATTAGATTTGCTCTGTTACCACATACTGACAAAAACACCTAGAAAACTGGACAAAATATACAAAGTAACAGTTTCCAGAGACTCCACAAAAGGACTGCACAGGAGAGAGAACTCAGAGAGAAAGGAAATGGGAGACGAACCCTAAGAAGGCTCTGGCTTTGTGGCCCTGGGCACTTTCTGACCAAGTGCTGGGAGAAGCCGAGAGCCCCAGGCAGGAAGCACAGGTCCTGCGAAGCTGGAGAGACAGAGACCAAACTTCCAGGAGGCTAAAGTGGCTGAAATCTTAGGACAAACTACCAGAAAGGAGTTACTCAGGGAAAAAGCTCCAGAAACCTGCACAAAGGTCTCCTTGAGCCAGTTGATAAATACTGAACTGCACACAACTGGGCAAACTGCTTTAAGGTCTGGCAAAGGTCAACTCTTGGGAGCTGCAGGGTCAAAAAACCGTCAGAGGTCAGGCAGAACCAGAAGATACGAGAGCTCTGACTAGCCAGAGAGGGAAATTCCACTGAATACACCCAAAGCCTTCAAGGTAGTGACCCCATGCAGGCTAGGGCTAAAGGCTACCCTCGACTCAACACACTCAGAAGTTACCCTTTCAAGAAAGGAACTGATGCAACATCACCCATAAAGAGAAATATCTTAAATGCAGCCAAAGATGGGGGCAGGAGCTAGACATATGACACACAAGGAACAAAGAATGATCGAAGATTTCTTATTGGAAACAATAAAATCAAAATCCACCTGTAAAGCGGTGAAAAAACTGTAGCGGTGAAAAAAACAAAACAAAAACTGTCAACAGAATTCTATGCCCATCAAAAACATCCTTCAAAACTAAAGATGATATAAAGACATTTCCAGACGAAAGCTAAATTTGTCACCAGTAAACCAACACTACCAGAAATATTAAAGGAAGCTGTTTAACCAGAAGGAAAATGATACCAAACACCTGAATTTACACCAAAGAAAGAAGAGCGTCAGAAATGATATGTAAGCCTCCCCCCCCCAAAAAAAAACCTCACTGTTTAATTTCCCTAAGAGATAACTGACTTTTGAAACAAGAATAACCACAATGTGTTGTGGGGTTTATACAACTGAGAAATAAAATGTACAACAGGAAACAGCACAAAGGTCAGGAAGGAGATATAGAAATGTACTAGGTTCTCATAGTATGTGAAGTGCTGTATTGTTATTTGAAGTTAGAAATGTGTTAAGATACCAATGTATACTGTGAACCTGAGGGCAATCACGGATGGACGGACGGACGGATGGAAGGAAGAAAATAAATACTCCAATTAAAAAACAGACTGTCAACTTGATAAAAAGTAAGACCCTGGGCTTCCCTGGCCGTAGAGTGGATAAGAATCGTCTGCCGATGCAGGGGACACCGGGCGCAATCGCTGGTCTGGGAAGATCACACATGCTGTGGAACAACCAAGTCCGCGCAGCACAACTACTGAGCGCACGGCTCAAGAGCTCCTGCTCTGTGACGGGACGCCACCGCAGCGAGGTAAATGGAAGAAAGACACGCTATCGGTGAGACATGCGCTTCAAGAGACAGAGGTAGGAAAGGTAAGACGAGACAGCAGCACTACTGCAGGGGCCCTGGCTCACAGAAAGACCCAGGACAGGGTGCAGAAGGACATGCACACAGACGTCCCCGCAGGACTGAGCCACCAGGCGGGAGAGCCAGGAGTCAGGATCCCTGAGCGCCTTTAAGACCTGACGCTGGGTGTGCGTGGAGGAAGCGGGCAGGTAGATGTCACTACAAGACTCCTCCCGCCACAAGAGACAGGGAAGGAAGATACCGGGGCCCTTTTCTTCTGAAGACAATTGGTCCTGGGAAAAGGCCAGTTTAACAGAATATATGTATTTCAGAAAGTAGACGAGAATTTCACAATACATAGTAGGCAAACTTCAACGTCAGAAAAAAAAAATGGTACACCAGGTACTGGGTTTACTCTCCAACTTCAAACAAGTCAAACGCTGACCAAAATCTAAGACTCAGCAGTGGCAGCTCTGGAGAGAGATCCCAGAGTGAGGACGAGCCCAAGGACTGGGGACGGGAAACCAGGCAGAGGCTGTCGACCTCTCGGCCGTGAGGTCGTCGCGATGCGAGAGTGGGGAGGCACTGGAGGCGAGGTTCACAGGCCAGAGTGTGGGAGAGCAAAGGGCACCCAGGCCGCCCTGGAGACCTGCGGGGAGGCCACCTCTCGGGGTCCGCGGCTGAGAACTGATCAGCGCGCGCAGCAAGAAAACCGCCCAAGGAAGAACCACCCAAGGAGCAGGCAGGACAACCTCCAAGGGTGTAATTAAGAGACACATAGGATACACGTTAGAGTTTTGCAAAATCGACTTTAGTTTATAAAATCAAGGCATTTATGCTTGCCTGGAAAATGGTAAATTTATGTTACAAATATTTTACCATGATTTTTAAAAGTCCATGCAAATAAATAGTACAATTGTGGGGGGAGGGAAACACAACTAATGTTACCCTAATTGCGCTGTGTTCCTTCTATGGAATTAGGTTTCTGTGGCTGATGGTACACCCCCTAACACACAGACAGCCACCAGCAAGCTAGCAGTAATGTGGGTTTAAAAGTCAAAGAAAACAAAGATATGATCTCAAAAGTGGCCTGCCAGAAGCGTTAAAGTAAAATACTTTCAGCGTGGATACCAAGCATATAAAGCAGACGTGATGAGCTTCACACTGTAAAACCACTTTAAATTTTTTTGCTTTAGGGCACTTTTGGGGGTTTACATGTAAGTACATGACCTCAGCTGTAATTTCAAAAAACAGGGACTTCCCTGGAGATGCAGTGGTTTGGATTCTCTCACTGCTGAGGGGGCGGGTTCAGTCCCTATGAGAACCGGGATCCTACAAGCTGCAGTGTGGAGAAAAAAAAAAAAAAGGAAGGAAGGAAGGGAGAGGAGAGGCCAGGAGAAAACTTTCATAGACTACAAAGATAACCACCCCCTACGCTATATGCTCAGAGGCTCTTAGCCAGTTACGCTTTCTAACTACTTCATGATTTTATTAAACTTCTCTGCTCTCTCCTTTTCCTTAGCATTTAAACCACTCTTTAGAGAATTCCTACTTCAACCCCAAATACTCCTTGGACCAATGTCTTCTCTTAACATCTCTAAGAAATTTGAAATTATTGTGCATGTACCCTCAATCGTGCCTGACTCTTTGTCACCCCATGGACTGTATTCTGTCAGGCTCCTCTGTCCACGGAAGTCTCCAGGCAAGAATTCGGGAGTGGGTTGCCATTTCCTCCTCAAGGGGATCTTCCCAACCCAGGGATCAAACCCAGGTCTCCTGTATTGGCAGGCAGATTGTTAACCACTGTGCCATCTGGGAAGCCTCAACTCCAAATACTCCTCTGACCCTCTGACCAATGCCTTCTCTTAACTTACCTAAGAAATATGAATTTACTACTTTAATCAATTTACTTTCTTACTGAAGTATAGCTAGATTTACAGTATTAAATCTATGTCTGCTGCATAGAAAATTGATCCAGTTACATAGATAATCTTTTCTATATTCTTTTCCAGTATGATTTATCACAGGATACTGGATATAGTTCCCTGTGCTACGCAGTAGGACTTTGTTGTTTATCCATCCTATATGCAATGGTTGGCATCTGCTAACCCCAAACTCCCAATCCATCGCCCCCAACCCTGGCAGCCGCAAGTCTACTCTCCAGGTCTGTGAGTCGGTTTTTGTTTCGTAGGTTAGTTCATTCGTGTCTTCCTTTAGATTCCACATATAAGTGATAGTCTACAGTATTTGTCTTTCTCACTTCACTTAGTGTGACAATCTCTACGTCCATTTAAGTTGCTGTAAACGGCATTATTTCATTCTTTTTCATGGCCGAGTAGTATTCCACTGTATATATGTACCACATCTTCTTTATCCATTCTAAAGAAACTTAAATTCTAAGACCAGCTGTCCAGGTTCACCGTGTCTACCCCATTCGCTCCTCGCTCTTTAACCCACAGCAGCTGAGCTCTGCTCCTGTAATGACACTGGAATGGCTCTCTCAAGGCCAGGAGCAACCCTCCTGCAGGGGAACTAGTGGCCCTGCTGGGCCCTCAGCTCACTCTGCCTCCCACTTCCTCATTCTTGAAACACTCCTCCCTTTGCTTCACCAGGTGGGACCTCTTCTGACTGTCTTCTCTCCTTTCTCAGGCTTCTTTTTGGAGGCAGGTCACCCTGTAAAAAAGTTCACGTTCCCAGGATCTGGTGCTCTTCTCACTGGACATACTCTCACTGGGTGACAGTCACCCTGACAACTTCCTCCTGCCATCTTTATACTGATGAATCCCACATCTGAACACACCTCCCCTCTTCCTTGACTTGATCAAATCCTGTTAGTCTTTCGAGCCCCTTAATTCACTGAGATTTCACTTGTGGGAAACATCCTGTGACCCCCGAAACCTGCTGGGTCTCTCCCCCAGCCTGCCTTTGGGCCTACACTGTACTTCCCCATTGCTGTACTTACACAGTCTTATTCCTGCTTGTGACCTGTGGTGCATCTTCTACTGAACTCTAAGTTCCTTCTCTATTGTGTTCAGCACAGTGCCTGACACAGCAAGCACTCAAATACATATTTGTTAAAGGAATGAATGATTAATCAATGTACTGCACAGTTTGGTATCTACAACATAACAGGTGTTTGATGCTCAAGTTAATGAATTCATTGCCATTTCCAATAAATTTCACCTATTTCAGTTTTGCGGTTATAGAAAGTAGTTTTCTTGAGATGAAAAACTTCGTTTAGTCTACGTTTACTGCCCCAGCTAAAGAATCAAAAACCATTTAACAGGCAATCATACACCTCTTATGTGTATAAACTAAGCCGTTTTGCAAAGTGCCAACGCTTATCCCGAACATTTCTTAATTATACTTTTCCTGAATCTCTACTGTGACTGTGGGGCAAGAATTTCCCCACAGCATTCTAGGCTTTTCTGCTTAAACCCATCAGAGACCATGTTTAAAGTCTGCACTCCCCTGGGATCCTCTGTGGTTACTAGAGCGGATGACCAGATTCTAGACCAAAGCTGGGGCAGACACACATTCATTCGTCAACAGAATATGTAACAGGCAGTTACTAGTGCAGGGCTCCGCCCTAGGTGGACACGGTGGTGAGAAGCATAAAGGTGGCTGCATTCCCTCAGAAGTGTTTGTTTTAGGAGGTGTACAAGGTCATTGCAGGTGGTGGTGGTGGTTTAGTCGCTAACTCATGTCCAACTCCTTTGTGACACCATGGACTGCAGCCTTCCAGACTCCTCTGTCCATGGAATTCTCCAGGCAACAATTTTGGAGTGGGCTGCCATTTCCTTCTCCAGGGGAGCTTTCCGAACCAGGGATGGAACCCTTTTCTCCTGCATGGCAGGCAGAAGATTCTTGACCACTGAGCCACCCAGGAAGCAGGTGGTGGAGGCGCTGGTAGAGCTCAGTCAGCTGATGTGACAGAGTAATGGACTGGTGGTAGCTACTTTGAAAGGGGTTGTTGGGGAAAGTCACTTTGAGGAGGCATCATGGGAGATAGGAAAGGCCAGGGAGGATTGGTGTGCCGCAATCGATGGGGTCGCAAAGAGTCGGACATGACTGAGCGACTGGACAACATCTGAGCTGACACCTGTGAATGAGGGTGCCAGCGTGTGACAGCAGGGACTGGGGGAGGACGCAAGGCCAGCTAAGGCAGAAGGAGCAAGGGCGAAGGCCCAGAGGAAGCGCTGTGCAAAGCTCAGTGTAAAAGTACAAACTGGAGGTCAAATAATACAAAGGTACATTTACAAAAACAGTTTTTAAAAAATCAAGCCTTCTTTTTAGCAGGGCTTCTCCGCTGTGTCTATAAACTAGCATTCAGGAGAAAAAAAGAAAAAAGAGTATATTACTTATATAACCTATGAATAAAACAGACTGAAAATGAGCTAGAGGAATTAAGCACTACTGAGACCAGAGCAACAGCTATGTAGTGTATTATGCAGGCCTCCTGTCTCCTTCCTGGGCCCGTGGTAGAAACGACTAATCGACCAGCACAGTCTGTACACAGCCGCAGTCCCTCTCAGCAGTGCTCTCCTAGCAGGCTCTGCTTATCATCTCTGTCCTAAAAGTGCAATAATCAAAATGGGTAACTTTTTGGAGGGGGGGGGGGGGCTACACTTGCAGGATCTTAGTTCCCTGACCAGGGATTGAACCCGTGTCTCCTATAGTGGAGGCATGAAAAACCACTGGACTACCAGGGAAGTCCCAAAATGGATAAATTTTTAAAAAAATTTTGTTAGAAAACTCCTATAGAATATATGCCTCATGGTACTGCTTTAATAAGTATGACACATTTTCCTGCTTTCAAAAAGACTGCCCTAAAAGTATAATTCCATCATAACCATGTATTACTGGATAAGATAAAAGACATCAGATACTTGATTTCTAGACCACACTAGTCACACATGAAAAAATGATAGGATGACCTACAAGTCCCTTTGAGCCTATTTAAAGAATTTAAATCAACTATCTTACACTGTTGCTGTTCAGTCACTAAGTAGTGTCCACCTCTTTGTGACCCCATGGACTGCAGCACACCAGGCTTTCCTGTCCTTCACTATCCCTGGAGTTTGCTCAAACTCATGTCCATTAAGTTGATGATGCCATCCAACCATCTCATCCTCTGCTATCTCCTCCTGCTCCCAATCTTTCCCAGCAACAGGGTCATTTCCAATGAGTCGGTTCTTTGCATCAGGTGACCAAAGTATTGGAGCTTCAACATTAGTCCTTCCAATGAATATTCGGGGCTGATTTCCTTTAGGATTGACTGGTTTGGTCTCCCTGCTATCTAAGGGACTCTCAACAGTTTTCTCCAATTTGAAAGCATCAATTCTTTGGCGCTCAGCCTTCTTTATGGTCCAACTTTCACACTGGTACATGATTTCCAAAAAAACCAGAGCTTTGACCTTATGAAGATTTGCCAGCAAAGTGATATCTCGGCTTTTTAATACACTGTCTAGATTTGTCATATCTTACATTAATCTATTTAACTTATGCTAATAGATGCTACTATACTTAAGGATGAACTTTCCTTAAGGTGACTCAGTGGTAAAGAATCCACTTGCCAGTGCAGGAGAGGTGGGTTTGATCTCTGGGTTGGGAAGATCCCCTGGAGAAGGGAATGTCTACCCACTCCAGTTTTCTTGCCTGGGAGATCTCACGGACAGAGGAACCTGGTGGGCTATAGTCCATGGGGCCGCAAAGAGTCGGACACAACTGAGTGACTGAGCACGCACGCAAGCACTATACTTAAGTGAAATGTATAGATTTTTACTCAAAAATGATGTTTCTCTTTAAAGCCATCTACATAAATACACACACAACAGGGTTACAGGAGAAGCAGGGATGGCCGTTTTAAACTGACACTTGGATGAAGGCCAGTACTCTTAACTATGATTTATTTTTATCGGTGGTTCCTCTTTAGGGCACTTTCTCTTCTAAATTCATATAGCAACTATAACTCATCACAGAAATACAACTACTGTTTATCATATCAGAAGTATAAAGTTAAAGATACAGTAAAATTAAGATGAGCAAACAGAATTACGTTAGAGAAATACAATATAATTTGAAGAGCTGACAATGTTTATTACACACACACACACACACAAAAAAACACACCAAAAAACGGAAGAATGAATCATACTTAGTCAAATAAGAGACTTAGACTAAACAGGGACCAAGGGACGGAAAAATTCAGAATGAGGGAGTCATCACATGCAAAGATGGAGAAGCCAGAAAAACTCCCTGGTGGGTCCTAACCAGATACCTCCTACAACACAGGAAATGGACCTCCAACCAAGTTTTTGCCAGCATCCTCTTTTCTCTTTCTAGTTGGTCCTTCATGCAACTAAAAGTCCCTACAAAAAGAGGAAACCAAGCGGATGAGGAACGGCGAAGTGGAACTAAGTGTTTCTAAGTGGGATGCACTTCACATGTGTCCTTCCTTCATTTTCAAAACAACCCCGTGGTATTACTCAGGTCTGCAGGAGAAACAGCAGTTCATACCAACTACATACATCAAGTAACCTACCCTGAGGCAAAACGCCTGACCAATGAACTAGAATTTAACTAGCTCTTTGCCCTGCGCCTCCCATGATGTCAGTTACCTGGAGCAGGTGGGATCTTCCTATCGCCATCTTTCTTCTCAGCCAGTCAACCCAGCTCACTGCTGCCAGAGGCCCTCTCGGTAAAACCAGCATCGCGTCACATATCAAAAAGTCCTAATAACACCCTGTTCCCTGCAGTCAAGCTCAGATCCATTTCCCTAGTGTTTACCATCCTCCAACATCTAACACCACCCTAAAAATCTAGCCCTGTCCCCCACTCCACAACACCAAGTCCTCTCCAATCACCTTTCTTCTCTCACACAGAAGACGTCGCTGGAATCAGCACTGCGGAGTGCTCACAACATCCATGCCCTCCTCTCCCCTCTTCACTGAGTGGTTAAACCCCACCCCCCCCATTTTGTTCAGGTTTTCATCCCACCCCTCTTGTGAGTCAGGTAAGGTAACCCCATGTCTGGCTCCAGGTACTGATCTAGGCCTGATGAGCCAAGGACCCAGTATTTCTTAAGAGTGGTACAGTTAATGCTGGGCAAGGGGAGGACAATTCTTTATACTGTGATGATCCTGGAAGTCATAAAAAGCTTAATGTCCCTGTAAGGGATAAGACATGCACAATTACAGAGCGGGAAGCAACAGCCCAGCGTGACTAATTTGCTTATGGTTATTGAGCTAGAAAGTAGCAAAGCTGGAAGTGCAACCCAGGCTTGTCCTCTCTAGGACACCCAGCAGGCTCCCAGCTGTCACTCAGGAAGTCATCCACAACAGATCATTGTGAGAGGCTATGAAAACAAGCCGCCGCCCTCAAAGGCTAGTGGGAAAGACCAAAGGTTACAGCAGAATCAGAGAGGATGCTGGGCCTTTGTAATTTGGCCAGTATCTTTCACTTCCCCGATGAGTATGGTCTTGTATCCTATTCATGAGGTTCTTGTGGCAAGGGTACTGGAGTGGTTTGCCATCTCCCCCTCCAGTGGACCCACGTTTTGCCCGAACTCTTCGCTATGACCCGTCTATCTTGGGTGGCCCTGTGTGGCACGGCTCATAGCATCACTGAGTTACGCAAGCCCCTTCACCTCGACGAGGCTGTGATCCAGGAAGGCACGAGGGCCTCAAGAACAGAAGCTGTATGTCTTTACTTCTTTCATATCCTTTGTGGTAAACCTAATTACCTCAGCTGCAAATTATTATAAGCACTGAACACCAGCAAAACCGAAATGCCAAGAAAGAGCACATCCCATTGCCATCAGCAGAATATTTTTTCCAAAGGATTAAGTCTTCCCTACTTCTAGAGTAGAAGGAAAGACTAATGCAGAAACTGTAATTACTGAGTTCCCCATACTTTAAGATCCTCTAAATTTAAAGAGTTACGATACCATTTTCTTGGTAAAAGAGAAAATGGTACATTACTTAAGTAAACTACACTTTTGTTATTTATTAGATAATTGTCTAAAATCCATTTTCTTTGAAAACGATACTGAAAAGCACTTCTGATAATTGTTTAAATCCTGATATGGCACTAGGATACTGATTTACTAAAGGTAGCTGATCAAGTTAAAGTAGTATTAAAAAAAAATGCTGAACTTATTACTACCATCAATTCTCCTCCTGATCCACCATCAACTCTCCTCAAAGTGTGACGGGTCCATGAGATCCATAGTCTAACCTAAGCAATCCCAGGTAACTAGCCACAAATCTTAACAATCTACTTAGTAGTAAAGAGTACCATGCAGCTTGTGTTCCACAGGACCAGTCTGCCAGGTTTACTGATGCGCTCTGTATAAAACACAGGACGTGTGTGCATGCTAAGTCACTTCGGTCGTGTCTGACTCTGTGACCCCATGGAGACCCCACCAGCTTCCTCTGTCCATGGGATTCTCCAGGCAAGAATACTGGAGTGGGTGCCATGCCCTCCCCTAGGGGATCTTCCCGACCCAGGGATCAAACTCACCTCTCTCACGTCCCCTGCATTGATAGGTGGGATCTTTACCACTAGCGCCATGTGGGAAGCCCAAAACACAGGGCATGCTGGATGAACTGCCCTGAGAGGCTACTCCCTAAGATACAGGGGCCATTCTGACCCCACCAGCTGAAGCTGTACCTGTAGATAAGCAACCAAATTATTACATAAGCTAATGAAACAAGAAAAAAAGAGTATTTCTAAGAAAACGAAGTTAAAGGAGGAGCCTTGATTTAAAAAAAAAGCTGTTAGAAAGCTTTCTGTCAAAGCAAGCACATCAAAAACAACAGTTAAATGGGAAGTAACAATTTTTAAAATCTAAAATTTTTGAATTCACAATACTCTGAAACTGCTTTGGAACTCTTCAAGTTCTTCAAAAGAAGATGGACCACTTATACAAGATGGATCACCTGGAACTATAATCAGAGGCACATACTCCCAAGAAAAGACCCTGGCTTTCTATTAAAGGACTGGCAAATGAATGGATATTTAAATATTTTAAGTTATAATAAGACGGTTAGTATTTCCTTTTCAATCTTATTTTCACCCACTTTTCAATCAACTACAGGTACCATCTGGAGGCTGAAGGCCAGGCCTGTTTTTCTTACCCCTGATAAATGCGTGTGTAACCCCACTGTTCTCAGCGCTAGTCCTGGGCAGCCTCCTGGGGCCTGCACCACCCACAGTGGACACACAGGCTGCAGGGGGGCCCGTCTGCTGAGGATTCTGTGATGTGTGGCGCTGACAAGAGGAAAGCAACATACCTATCCTGAAACCTTTGCATTAGGGTTAGTCACACTACCTATGGCAAAATCCATTTTAAATTAACACTGGCAGAGTCACACAAATGCCAATCAGTGATAGTTTTATTTATTTATTTATTTTAGTGATAGCTTTAAATATCATCACCTAAGCATCTAGCTAAACTAGATGGCACTGTCCTCATCTTAATGATTACTAGCAGACAATTTATGAACGTGTTTACACGGCACACCATCAGACTGGATATCTCAAGATGTTAAAGATTTATTCTGAATTTTTAAATAGGATACTAGGAATTGTTATATGTTTTAAAAATCTTATTTTGGAGGTATACACTGAAATATTTATCATGAGACAGTATGTCTGGAATTTGCTTCAAAATAATCAGGGAGGCAATTATTCTCCAATTAAAAAATAAATAAATAAATAAATAAAAATGGGAGAGGAAGGTTAAAGGAAACAAAATTGGCCAGGAGCTGGTAATTGCTGTGGCTGCCAATACATACATACGGGGTTTATATACTACTCTTCTTTTGCCTATGTTTGGGATTTTCATAAATAAAAATTTAAAAATAAAGAATTATACCAAACTATTTAGATAGTATCTTAAAAACTCTCAGATGTGAGTTTTTTTTTAAATTTAAATTTTACTGCCATACATTGACATGAATCAGTCAGATGTGGAGTTTTTAAGCCCAAATAATATGAAATTTCATTAATATATTGCACACCAGAAAGAAAAAAAAATCACAAAAAACAAAAACACATAACGGAACCAGAAAAAGAATAAAGATTTACTGAATCTCAAGCTCCTAGGCAGGGCTGATGCTGTTTCGTCTAAGCCCATGAGAACATTCTGACCCAATTCTCAGTGTACCAGTTGCTTTCTTACACTACTGTTCTCAAAACTGCTGAGGCTTCAGGAAGTTTACATAATAAACTGCTTTAGCAAGCAGTGATTCCAATTAGAAAAGGAATGAAGTCGGCTGTAATTGGTTATAAATATTTCTACATCTGTTGATAATCTGCCAGTCTGAAGCTATTTTACCTACTCCCTGGGTGAACACAGGTCAAGTCCACAGGATGGTGACAGCCAAACCCACTGTTTACAGCCCAAAGGGGCACATGGTCTGAGAAGGGTATGCATTTACTTTCAGCATATCCAGGAGAAAAGACAGAACGGAAATTTCAGTATGTTAGAGATGCTTTAAATTTTCTTTTAAAATTATTTTCAAGCGACTGGATTGGGATAGTCCACATACATATAGAAAAGGGTAATCCCCGGATCCTCCTGTGCACTGATTGCCTTAAGTGGAGCATAGGATTCTCTTAGTATGACTTTAATTAGATAAAATCAATACAGCTTAGAGAGGGGATCAAGTCAGACCTAAGTCCAATATAAAAGTGAACAAGGCATTTACTCCCTACAGTATGCTTTGGGCCTAATAAAGGCATGCGGCATGCATGCTCAGTCATGTCCGACTCTTGGTGACCCCACGGACTGTAGCCTGCCAGGCTCCTCTGTCCATGGGATTTCCCAGGCAAGAATACTCGAGTGGGTTGCCATTTCCTCCTCCAGGGGATCTTCCAGACTCAGGGATCAAACCTGCATTGGCAGGCAGACTCTTTACCCCTGAGCCGCATGGGAAGCCCTCATAAGGGCAAGCTCAACTGAAAGAGAGAGAAGGAAAGAAAAGAGAGAGAAAGAGAGGCAAGGAGGGAGAGAGAGGAAAAGAGAAAAGTCAGCTAGCTGTTCCTGATGTGCTGAAAACCCTCCTGTGGTTTCACCTCTCAGAATGCATGCCAAAGCCCTCCTCATCACTCACTCACTCAGCGACCTGAGGGTCCGGCCACGCCCGCGGCTCAGCTGGCCACGTGACCTCCCGGACCTCTGGGTACACTCTCCCCAAGGCTATCGCCTTTTCCTTTAGAGATGGAAATTTTGAGCCTTCCTCCTGGGATCTGGACTTGAGGGTCACCTTCCTAGAGGCTTCCTTGGTCACCCCACCCCACACTGTGTGCACACACAGGCACACGCTCTCACCACTCAGCAAGTTCTTTTCTCCCAGTTGAATTTTTCTGATTTTTTTTTTTTAACTGATATCTCCTCCATTAGCATGCAAGGCCCAAGAGAGCGGGGGTTTTTTTGTCTGAGTGCAGACACTTAAAATTAGTCTCTCTAACGTTGTGTTCCTAATGCTCCAACCGTTTCTGGCCCATGGCTGGTGCTCAACGATTTACTGAAGGTAATAAAACAACCCAGTGATGTACCACAGGAGGATCCAATGAGATGTACTATCTGTGAACTTAGTAAACAGATCTGCTCAACACATGCAGTGGTTTTACAACAGACTTCCCCGCAAGGCCACTGTGCTTTATAATCTCATTCACACTTTTGTTCTCTAAGCCTCTAACATTCTGCCTTGTTTTGTCTTATGTTCACATATGCAAGGTAATTGACTAGAAATAACAAGGCACAACAAGGCAATGGCAAAAAGAATCACCACTCCTCTGTCCATGGGATTCTCCGGGCAAGAATACTGGAGTGGGTTGCCATTTCCCTTCTCTAGGAGATCTTCCCGAACCAGGGATTGAACCTTGCAGGCAGACTCTTCACTGACTCAGCCACCAGGAAAGCCCAAGAATAATGGAAGATTCCCGCCTTCAAATTACACTTAACCCTGGGCAAGAGGAGAAGAATGTGAGCTACAGATTACATTATAGCTGAATCTCCCAGTAGGATGAGGACATAAATGGTTGTAAATTATTACCAGAAAATGAAGTTCTGCTTTTTTCCCCTACCTGGATTGTGCAATGGAACTCACACCTGAGTTCCTATTACTACTTGTATGTTACAGGTGAGAAAATGAAGCATTAAGGAACTTTCCAAAGTAGTACAGGTGGATCTGATTGGGATTTGAACCCAGCCTCCCAATCTCTCTGCTGTTCCACCAATACTACTGTGAAATACATAAATTTCATGATCACACAGAACTCATTTTTCATTCATTGCATCTCTAATAGGAGACATGACACAATGTCTCTTCTAAAGATAAGATTCAAGGGAAATCAAAGGGCAATAAGCTGTGAGCAATTACCTTTTTATGTACTAGCTAACTTCAATCATAGAGAAATGCCAACAACCTCAAATCAGATGGTAAAGAATCCGCCTGCTATGCAGGAGATCTAGGTTCAATCCCTGGGCTGGGAAGATCCCCTGGAGAAGGGAATGGCAACCCACTCCAGTATTCCTGCCTGAAGAATCCTTTGGACAGATGAGCCTGGAGGGCTACAGTTCATGGGGTTGCAAAGAATCTGATACGACTGAGCGACTAACACCTTCTCCACTTTCCTGAAAACTCACCAGTTGGGAATCTCTAATCTAAAATAAATTCTAGGTGCTGCAAAGCAGGCACATGAACACTCCAAGTATTTTAACTGATCTGCTAGCGTGGAAATCAAAAGGAGCAGATCCGTTTTAACCGTTGGGAGATGCTGTGTCCAAGGCCATCAGGGATTTAGAAGGGGCCAAGTCACAGAAACAGATTATCTGCAGGGCACATGTTGTTCACTGGACCGCAAAAGTGGCTTATTGTCTAGTCCCAGATAAAAACTGAGGTCACAACTAGGCATGCTGGAAACGCAGGCCTTCTTTGACAAGTACTCTGTCCTGCAAGAGCAGTTGCTCTAATAAGGAACTGTTTAAAGGACCTCAAACTAAATGTGTTCTCACTTATTTAACCTCATCTCAAGCAGAGAAACGATCTGTACTATGACTGACGTATGTCGGAGTAATCCACTAGTTTTTACTTTCTCATAAACTTTTTCAAACTGTAGCCTCTTTACTGATAGAAACTCAAGTTTTACATTTCCAGTGACAGTAAATGCAGCAGAGGGAAGGTCTCCCTTCCAACCCCAGACTCTATGCCATCACTGGGCACTGCATGCACTTCTACCCCAACAACGAGAACTCTAAACTGAAGAGATTCAAGTGTCTGCTTTCCCCACTAGATTGTAAATTCTTTGAGAGTAGAAAAACGGATGCACTGTTCACTTACAGAATTTATAAGTTCTGGAGAAAGACTGTTGAATGAAATAACAAGTTTTTGATGTCTGGTAGCATACTTAATATATCCCAGAGATACCCCTTGATACTTATGTACAATAACATTCTAAGGTTAACCACAGAATATGAAAATCAAATGTATTCCTCCCATAACTAATAGTGTGTGTTGTTTATGGACCAGCAAGAAGACTGAATGGTATAAATGCCATTTCACATTATCTGGAAATACAAGGATTTCACAGCATTTTTCTGCACTGTTCATATACATACACGAATTCCTGTTGATAGTTCATAGGCAAGTTGCATGAATGCAGGCTACTTTCTGAAGCAAACTCTTGTGTTCATGCGTATGAGTCCTAGACCAACTTAATTATCAAACATAGGTTTTTCTAGTTAGGGACGATATTCTTTGTTTTCTCTAGACTTTAAAAACATCTTTATCTCTTTGAGTCATCGACGTGGGCAAACAGAAAAATATTTAATGTGGTGAAATTTAAATTCATCAAAATTAAGTATAGGTGCACATGACCCAAGATTAAAAAACTGTATTTACACAAATATAATCTCAATTACAAAATAATTAAAAAACAGGATCCTTTTACATAGTAATTTCCCTTAGTGAATTAAAAATCATTATCACTATACAACCACTTTGGGAACATATGATACAAAGCAAATAAATCTGGACTGATTGCTGTGAACTATGATATACAAAACTGTATGGCATGTTTTCTGGCTAACCAAAAAGCAACAAGAAAAGTAACAACCAATCACAGTCACTTCACCACCATAATAATCAGAGACTCTAATAGATGAAGCCATTTTGCACATAACACAAATAACCAATCAGTACAATGCTGAAAAGTTACTGAAAATCACAAATTGATGAGAAGCATATAACAGTTTTTGAGAATACCAATTTAAAAATGTTCAGCCTCACTTGAACTCATCAGATTAGAATCTTTTCAGCAAGAAACGCACACTTATTGCACACAGTACGCTAGAGCCCACCTACTTTACGGTCCACAGTTCTAGAGAAGAACCCAGGACAGAACCCGGGTTCTTGCTTTCTTTTTCCATCTCCTGCAACACTACTTCTCTAAGTGCAGTCCCCAGACCAGCAGCAGCAGCATCACCTTGAAACTGGTGGAAATGCATGTTCTGGTCCCACCTCCTGAATCAGGAACTCAGAAATCAAACAGCAATTTCAATTTGCGATTTGAGGAGCTCTCCAGGTGGGGGACACTTGTTGAACCATGTGGCTCAAATGATCAAGAAACGACCTGCGATGCAGGAGACCCGGGTTTGATCCCTGGGGCGGGAAGACCCCCTGGAGAAGGAAAGGACAACCCACTCCAGTATTCTGGCCTGGGAAATCCCACGGATAGAGGGGCCTGGCGGGCTACAGCCCATGGGGTCACAAAGAGTCGGACACGACTGAGTGACTAATGCTTTCACTTTCACATTACAGGCCGGGGGCTGTGACGCAGCTCAGGTACCACAGCTCTACCATTAATGCCTAAACATGATCACCACTCATAAAATATGGATGCACTTTTGTGAGAGTCCAATTTCTTTCTTAGATGGACGTTTATTACCATTGCCATCATCTTCTTTACAGGAGAGATTCCTACCGAGTCAGAGAAGAAGGGAGTTTTGGGGAAAATAATTAGTACTCGCATTTTAGAGAACAATCATCTATCACTTTTGTAATATAAACGATAAGAAGAGTATGGGATGTTTTTACTTATCAAAAAGGGGAATGGGTTTTTAAATACTATAGATACCATAGTAAAGATTAGAACCATCTTAAATATCAGAATTTTCGAAAACAATCCCCATAATTTTTTGCTATCATCATAGCTTTAAATGATTAAGATGGATCAATCTTATGTAACTACAGATTTCATAGTCTAAAGTCTATTGGTTTCCTAGGTTTTCTGGTTTCAAGAAGCTGAATATACTTTACTTAATAGTTGGAGGAGGAAATGGCAACCCACTCCAGTACTCTTGCCTGGAAAATCCCACGGACAGAGGAGCCTGATGGGCTACAGTCCATGGGGTCGCAAAGAATCAGACACGACTTGTGACTGCACACAAATGGCAATCATGAGACAAAGGAAGCCTGACATATCAACAAAAAGACTAAAATTTTAAATTCAGCTCTTCACTCTCAAATCTTACGAAGGTGGGGAGTGAAGAAACTGCTGCTGACTCACAAAGGAGTCCTTTAAGCTCCTGAGGGAAAGAGTTCAGAGAGGCAGGTAAAACAAGAAGAGCAATTTTCCAAGAACTTCAGGTTCAGTGCTGGTTAGTCAGTGAGTTTTTAGCCATTTTTAAAAGCTTAAGAAACATACTTTTTCTCCTTTGGAAGAAGAAAATATGGTGCTTAAGGAAGAAAAATAAATTTTAAGTTTTTATTTGTAATACTGAATGTATTGGCATTTTCCTACTGAAGTGCCACTTACTATGTATAAGCAATAACTGAAAAACTTTTTTTTATCTTAGCATAATTGAAAACAAATTAACAGAAGGTAGATAAATTTGGAAGTCAGTTTCAGAGGTTCTGGTTAATGACAATAAGTTCTTAAGTTAAAAAAATTAACTTGTTTTCTTCCTTATTACAAAAACGATAAGTATTCATTACTCAAAATCTTGAGAATACCAAACAAGATGAAAAAGAAGTTCTCAAGAGTGAGTTACATGTATGTGTACTCAGCTGTGGCGGACTCTTTGCAATCCCATGGACTGTAGCCGGCCAGGTTCCTCTGTCCATGGAATTTTCCAGGCAAAAATACTGGAGTGGGTTGCCATTTCCGACTCCAGGGGATCTTCCCAAGGATCGAACTCGTGTCTTTCATGTCTCCTACATTGACCGGCGGGTTCTTTACCATTAGCGCCACGTGGGGAAGCAAGCCTTACTGGCTTGAGAGGCTGCAGCAGAAGCCCCATGTGCAGACAATATCACTTCCAGGCAAGGCCAGGCCTTCCAGCCTGACGCACTGGGAGGACCACAGAACTCAACACGGAGCTCACTCTACACTCAGAGGAAGCAGTCGGTGAATGATGACTGTTCCCAGAACAAGTGCATTTTTTGTTTCATTAACTAATGTCTAAAGTTCTGTGTCCCCTTGATTTAAATGTCCCACCTGACACAAACAGGTGACTTTTGAATCCTGCCTCTGCAGGTAACACTACTTACTATACGACTCAGTTTTCAGATACTAAAAATAGCTTAGAAAAACTGAGTCATACTGAATAACATCCTCAAGCACTGTATTTACAACACCTAAAAATGAACAAGATGGGCTAAATCTATCATGTGTTTTTGATAATCAGAAGGGGAGGGAAAAAAAAGAAAATACCAATTGGGAAGTGAAATGCCCAGTCTGTTATTTTGATGGTTTAAGGTTTGGTTTCAAGTAAAATGCTTAACAACTCTGCTTTACCACCATTCTCCCTCCAAAGAACAGATGAACACTCTGTGTGCAAATATTCACTTCCTTCACTTTACAGCCTGTTATAAAGATGTTCTGACTTGGATTTTGTTCTGGCACGCAGGGCAGGCTGATTCCCTGAAATGCCGCCAGAGTGAAGTTCTGAATAAAATATTAAAAACTAAAGACACCCCCCCCACACACACACACACAAATAAATACCTTTTAAAACACAATGCTGAGTCAGCACAAAAGGAAAGGCTCTAGAGAGGTCAGAGGAAGTGAGAGCAGAAACCCTGGGAGGAAAACATGTTGAGACAGGGTTCTGCCCCAGGAGGCTTCTCCAAGCCCTGGGGAGCCAGAGTTTGGGTCTGGCACTAGCAGTAAAGAATCCGCCTACCAGACGCAAGAGACATGGGTTCAATTCCAGGGTTGGGAAGATCCTGTGGAGGAGGGCATGGCAACCCATTCCAGGATTCTTGCCTGGAGAATCCCATGGACAGAGGAGCCTGGTGGGCTACAGTCCATGGGGTCACAAAGAGTCAGGCATGACTGAAGCGACTTAACAGCAGGCTGGCACTGCATATTGTCCTGGGGCAGCAGGAAGTGAGAGATAAAGGCTCCTGTACTAAACTTGAAACTGGGACCCCCAAAAGGACCTCAACAAAAGGGAAAAGGAACCTGTTGTACAAAGGAAACAGCAAGGAAACGTGTCTTATCTTTGACTGAGAGCAGGGGAATAAGGGAGATTTCTCCTGAGATCTGAGATCCATATTTATGCTATAGAGTACAGGTGGAAAAACATAAAGTCAGGAAGTTACTGTGACCTCCAGGATGCAGCATCCCCGAGAGACTGGCATAAGCAAAGGCAAATTCTCCGTAGAAGACTGAAACTTCAATTTAGTTATCAAAACCCTTAGGTGAAGTTCCAGGGAAAAGGAGCAACTCACAGAAGAAAATAAAATCGCAACCCGCACAAGAAAATCACTGAATTAGACCTCAGGTATCAGAATTAAGAATGGATGCTTTTGAACTGTGGTATTGGAAAAGACTCTTGAGAGTCCCTTGGACTGCAAGGAGATCCAACCAGTCCATCCTAAAGGAAATCACTCCTAAATACTCATTGGAAGGACTGATGCGGAAGCTGAAACTCCAATACTCTGGCCACCTGATGGGAAGAAATGACTCACTGGAAAAGACTCTGATGCTGGGAAAGACTGAAGGCAGGAGGAGAAGGGGATGACAGAGGATGAGATGGTTGGATGGCATCACGCAATGGACATGAGTTTGAGTAAACTCTGGGAGTTGGTGATGGACAAGGAGGCCTGGCGTACTGCTGTCCACGGAGTCGCAAAGAGTCGAACACAACTGAGCAACTGAACTGACTGACTGATCAGAATTAACAAACTCTCAATGTGTAATAAGCTTAAGAGAAGCTTAAGGATATGAGCAATTAGAGAATATAAAAAATGATCAAGCAGATCTGAAACAGAACCAAACAACATAACTTCTAAAAACAGAACATAATTGAAAAACAAATGGGAAAAAGAACAGATCAGGCCCAATGAAAGGAAGACTAGTAAACAGAAGGCAGGGGTCAGAGGAATCATCTACAACACGGCACTAAGAAACACAGCAGGTTGGGGCGGCTCAGCGGTAAAGAATCCACCTGCGAGGGCAGGAGATGTGGGTTCGATCCCGGGTGGGGAAGGTCCCCTGGAGAAGGGCCCAGCAACCCACTCCAGGATTCCTGCCTGGAGAATCCCATGGGCAGAGGAGCCTGGTGGGCTGCAGTCCATGGGGTCGCAGAGTCGGACACGGCTGAGCCACTGAACAACAGCAAAGAGAACAGTAAACTGAAGGCAAGAGTCAGAAATCATCCAGATGCGGCTCTAAAACACGACAGGTGAAAGTCAGGAAGCCAGACATCTGTGGGACCTTTTCATGCTAATTAGGGGTCCAGAAAGAGAGAACAGAAAAGAGGCGATATCCCTGAAATAGTCACTGAATTTTCTATAGCTGCACTCCCCACTGTGCTAACCAGTGGCCACATATGACTATTTAAGTGAAAATTTAAAATACAGTTCCTCGGTCACACTAACCACACTTCAAGTTCTCCTGAGCTTTGCGTGGCAGGAGGCTACCACATGGGACTGGACCAGTGGAGAGCATTTCCATCACCACAGAAAGCTCTACGTGCTGCACTGTTGCAGAACTACCGAAATGCCCATCCTCAGATTCAAGCTCCCCAATAAATCCCAAGCTAAAGAAATAAAATCCACACGTGAACCCGCTAAGGTGGTACCACGAAACTGAAGAAATAGAGAAGGTCTTAAAAACGGGCAGACAGAGGAGTCAGACCATCTATTCAGGAACAATATTAAATGCTGACTTCTGAGCAGTATCTTTGAAATCCAGTAAGAAACTGGAAATAACAGAACTCTGTACCTAGAAAACTATTTTTTAAGCACAAGCCAAAATACATTTTCCCACATGAAAGATTTTTACCGATAACAAACTCTCCCTAATGGAAACTCCAAAGAAGTCACTTTAGGAAAAAGGAAAATTATGCCAGAAACAACTGAAATGTGAAAAGGAATAGTAAGCAAAGATAAAAGTTGATTAAATCTAAGTAAACACTAACTGTATTAAAAAAAAAAAAACAAAAATAATGTCTAATCTGTGGTACAAAAGACAACTAGAACACGAGGCAGCAACAAAGTGCTGGGAGAGAGGACTGCAGCCCGGTATCTTAAGGTCTCTGTAATTCTGGAGCAGGGTAATGAAACTGAGTACTATTTTAAGGCAGAAATAGTAACATAAATGTTTATGACATACACATATGAAAAAACTGACATACAAGCATACCTCCTTTTATTTGCTTTGCATTATTGCACTTTTCGGATATTTTGCTTTTTACCAATTGAAGGTCTCTGGCATTAGTCTGGTGCCAACCCACAATAGATATGACCTAAACCAAATCCCTTACAATTATACAGTGGAAGTGAGAAACAGATTCAAGGGATTAGATCTGATAGAGTGCCTAAAGAAATATGGACAGAGGTTCGTGACATTGTATAGGAGGCAGGGATCAAGACTATCCCCAAGAAAAAGAAATGCAAAAAGGCAAAATGGTTGTCTGAGGCGGCCTTACATATAGCTGTGAAAAGAAGAGACGAGAAAGGCAAAGGAGAAAAGGAAAGATACACCCATTTGAATGCAGTTTCAAAGAACAGCAAGGGGAGACAAGAAAGCCTTCCTCAGTGATCAATGCAAAGAAATAGAGGAAAATAATAGAATGGGAAAGACTAGCAATCTCTTTAAGAAAATTAGAGATACCAAGGGAACATTTCTGGAGAAGGCAATGGCACCCCACTCCAGTACTCTTGCCTGGAAAATCCCATGGACTGAGGAGCCTGGTAGGCTGCAGTCCATGGGGTCGCTAAGAGTCAGACACAACTGAGCGACTTCACTTTCACTTTTCACTTTCATGCATTGGAGAAGGAAATGGCAACCCACTCCAGTGTTCTTGCCTGGAGAATCCCAGGGACGGGGGAGCCTGGTGGGCTGCCGTCTGTGGGGCCGCACGCAGTTGGACACACTGATTCGACTTAGCAGCAGCAGCAGCAGAGAACATTTCATGCAAAGATGGGCACAATAAAGGACAGAAATGGTATGGATCTAACAGAAGCAGAAGATATTAAGAAGAGGTGGCAAGAATACACAGAAGAACTGTACAAAAAGATCTTCACAACCCATATAATCACAATGGTGTGATCACCAACCTAGAGCCAGACATCCTGGAATGCGACGTCAAGGTGGCCTTAGGAAGCATCACTACAAACAAAGCTAGTGGAGGTGATGGAATTCCAGTTGAGCTATTTCAAATCCTAAAAGATGACACTGTGAAAGTGCTGCATTCAATAGGCCAGCAAATTTGGAAAACTTAGCACTGGCCACAGGACCGAAAAAGGTCAGTTTTCATTCCAATCCCCAAAAAAAGCAATGCCAAAGAATGCTCAAACTACCGCACAATTGCACTCATCTAGCATGCTAGCAAAGTAATGCTCAAAATTCTCCAAGCCAGGCTTCAACAGTACGTGAACTGTGAACTTCTAGATGTTCAAGCTGGATTTAGAAAAGGCAGAGGAGGCAGAGATCAAATTGCCAACATCTGTTGGAACATCAAAAAAGTAAGAGAGTTCTAGAAAAACATCTACTGCTTTACTGACTATGCCAAAGCCTTTCTGTGGATCACAATAAACTGTGGAAAATTCTGAAAGAGATGGGAATACCAGACCACCTGACCTGCCTACTGAGAAATCTATATGCAGGGCAAGCAGCAGCAGTTAGAACTAGACATGGAAAAACAGACTGGTTCCAAATCGGGAAAGAAGTATGTCAAGGCTGTATATTGTCATCCTGCTTATTTAACTTGTACGCAGAATACATCATGAGAAACACTGGGCTGGACGAAGCATAAGCTGGAATCAAGATTGCCAGGAGAAACATCAATAACCTCAGATATGCAGATGACATAACCCTTATGGCAGAAAGTAAAGAAGAACTAAAGGGCCTCTTGATGAAAGTGAAAGAAGAGAGTGAAAAAGTTGGCTTAAATTTAGCTCAACATTCAGAAAGCAAAGATCATGGTATCTGGTCCCATCACTTCATGGCAAATAGATGGAGAAACAATGGAAACAGTGGCTGACTTTATTTTTCTGGACTCCAAAATCACTGCAGATGATGACTGCAGCCATGAAATTAAAAGACGCTTGCTCCTTAGAAGAAAAGCTATGACCAAATTAGACAGCATATTGAAAAGCAGAAACATCACTTTGCCAACAAAGCTCTGTCTAGTCAAGGTTATGATTTTTCCAGTAGTCCCCTATGGATGTGAGAGTTGGACTATAAAGAAAGCTGAGTGTCAAAGAATTGATGCTTTTGAACTGTGGTGTTGGAGAAGACTCTTGAGAGTCCCTTGGACTGCAAGAAGATTCAACCAGTCAATCCTAAAAGAAATCAGTCCTGAACATTCATTGGAAGAACTGATGTTGAAGCTGAAACTCCAATACTCTGGCCACCTGATGGGAAGAAATGACTCACTGGAAAAGACCCTGATGCTGGGAAAGATTGAAGGTGGCAGGAGAAGGGGATGACAGAGGATGAGATGGTTGGATGGCATCACCGAGTTAATGGACATGAGTTTGAGTAAACTCCAGGAGTTGGTGATGGACAGGGAGGCCTGGCATTCTGCAGTTCATGGGGTTGAAAAGAGTCGGACATGACTGAAGGGCTGAACTGAAACCACAACATCTCCAAGGTATGGGAGCAAACCTTCTGAAGGTAAGGAACAAACCTTCTAAAAAGTTGAGGGACTGGGGGGAGTCCTCAGTCAACCTGTATATGGTAGCCAGAAATCCAAACACAGAATAAACACAAATAAGGCAAACAAAACCCTCTAGCCACAAAGACTGCCAAACGAGATGAAAAGGTAAGATTCAGCTGCGGGCTTTTTATATGTCAGGAAAATATTTATCAAAAGAAAGCCAGTGAAATCATTAACTTCAGAAAAAATCACCTTTAAGAAAAAATGCATTATAATAAGGGTCACTTCCTAATAATAAAAGGTTCAGTTCATCTGGAATATAATATTAATCCTAACCTTAGAGAAAATTTCAAATCCACCATTTTAGCATCTCTGTCAAGTAGACAAAAGACATTAGACACAACAGATTAAGTAGAATTAGTGAGGATACAGATGGGAACAGCATAGTTAATAAGTTTGTATGGACATATATAGAAAATACATTTATATACATCGATTAGGGAATATATATATATATATTTTTATGCACAGGTATAACATTTACAAAACCCAACTATACCCTACCTATAAAGTTAGCATCAGCAAATTTTCAGGTATGGTTATCAGTATCAATCAGATTCCCTGATCATGATGAAATTAAGTTTGAAATCATTAACAAAATGATAAATAGAAAAGCCTTATATTTTTAGAAACTAGACATTTCTAACAATTCACAGGTTAAAGATATCTCTTTTTAAAATCTCAAAAGTGTGAAATTTGTTTCAATTTCCTTAAAGTATAAGAATAAATTTCTCATGTAATAATTAGTAAAAACTGATTTCTTTCATTTAAAAGACATGGCCAATACCTAAGCTGTAGATAAGTATTTTCCATTGTGCATGCATACTTTCAAAAATTTGTTACTAAAATGCACAACTGAAGGGAAAAAAGTTTACAGGTGGAAATAAATCATTTTAATAGTCACTTATCTCACTGGAAAATCTTTTTGCTCTTTCAAACTGGAGAGGGAGGAATGGAGACAAGAAAATTCAACATTCATTCATGGAATAACAGTTTACTAAAAGCCTGGTCTGTGCCTGATACAGAAGATACACAGATGAGCAAACACACAGTCCAGCCTCCGGGGGCTGACAGCACCCTAAAGGAGCAGTGGGCAGAGAAACACATGTAAAACACCCATCTGGACGAATGAGGTGACCCTGGTATGGGTCGGGGAGATCAGCAAGCTTTCTGTAGTAATGCTTTGAGCTGAGATATAATGTGTAAAAGAAGGCACGTAAGTGAAAGGACAGAGAACAGCATTCCAGAAAGGAGGAACAGCTTGTGCAAAGGTACAAAGTTTCGGTGGGCAATCAAACTAAAACTGTAATTAAAATTTCAGATGGATGGTCAATATAAAAGCAGGGTACAGCAGAAATTCTGCAAAATTTTTATGCTTTCTCATCTGTTCCTTCTTTAAGAAGAAATTGGTTGATATTCCTACAGTCATAGAATTTTTCTGCGACTATACAAATACTGTGTAGATACTCTATTTATGAAGACACTTTAAAATATAGTACTGTCATGCAAAACTGAATGCTTACCATTTTCCATACTGTTAAAAGAAAAATCAAAAACAACTAAATCTTTAAGACCCTTTCGAAAGCTATTGCTACTCTCTTCTTCAACAAACTTCTACAGTAAACAGGTTTTTGCTCAGAAGAGACTACAAAGTATGCTTTCTAAACTCTCCTCATAATATATATCATGTAACAGTCCTGAGCAATACCGGTAATTTCAATATTACACCCTCACTCCATTCAACCAAACAAGCACTATAACAAAGATACAACTTTAGATACTGGAGATGGAAAGAAAAACTAAAACCAAAACCGAAAACAAAAATCCGAAAACAGGAATTCTTCAAATTTGGTTCTAATGATTACTCCTAAAAGTGCAGCTCAGCAGTAAAGAATCCGCCTGGAATGCAGGAGAGGCAAGTTTGCTCCCTGGGTCAGGAAGGTCCCCTGGAGAAGGAAATGGCAACTCACTCCAGTATTCTTGACTGGAGAATTCCATGGACAGAGAGTAGTCTGGCAGGCTACAGCCTACGGGGTCGCAAAGAGTTGGACACAACTTAGCGACTAAACATATAACAACATAAAATGTGTCTACATAAGCACAAAAGGATTCAGATTAGTTCCAAAGGTTAACTGTGACATGGAAATTACAGCTAAATTACACAGCTATGGACTAACTTCTATTAACTATTTCATGTCTCTTTTGCTATATCCCAGAAGAAAAAGAGAGAAAAAGAATTTCTTTCCCTTAAATAATTTATTCCTAAATTCACTATATGACTATGTAAAAATATAACCTGGCGTTCCTAGAAGTACAGGCTACACACTCATATTAGCCTTTTGTTGTATTTATCAAATGTGACAAGATGGGGACTCAAGGTGAATTCAACATTCTGAGATTAGAAACAAGAACAGATCATTTCTTTCAACTGTGCAGTTACTGATTAATTTTCTTTGGCAGTTAAGAACTAGCTAATTCAAGTTTTTCTTCTAAAAGGTAATTTCTTACTATTGTGAATATACCAGTGTAGTTTTCTAAAAAGCATGATAGTTCAAAGATGACTTATCTTCATGAAAACATATAAGAGCATTACATCAGAAAATTATATCTGAAGACAACTGAAGGCATTTTCTGACACTACCTAAAATATCCACATATTGTGTTTATGTCTCATCACTTAATGCTTGCAGCAGGAGCCTGAATGCCATTTGATACAATTTTTTAAAAGTCAGACAGTATTACTTACTAAAAAGTTTATTCTTATTCGCTCTTACTAAAAAGTTAACCTAACCAATTAAAATTAAAGAAAGGAAAGGAAAACCCTCAAACTACTCAGATGCTGGTAATGGTATGGATGGAAGGGAGTGGGAAACAAAATTTGGGAACAATTAAAAAAAGAAACTGGTTTGATGTAAGAATCACCAGGAAGTAGGAAAACGGAGGAAGACTCCTATATAGTGCTTCTCCTTTTTTTTTGAAACCGGAAGTGGTTTGTCACAATGTAAACATGGAAAGGAGTACCATGTGGAATAGTGATTTAGAAAGGTGAAAGAAACCGACTCAGGATGACTGTTATCTGCCTTCAGTGGAGAAGGCAAGTGGAGTAGGAAGTGTTCACTCATGCTTTAAGGCTTGTGTTTTGTGAGGACATACACAATTCAAGTTTAGCACAAAAACTATTCTAATTTTATGGGAAAATACCCACTCCAGTATTCTTGCCTGGAAAATTCCATGGACAGAGGAGCCTGACGAGCTACAGTCCTGGGGTTGCAAGCAGTAGGACACAACTGAGCATACAAGAGCATGCAAGTTCAGGTTTAAGTATCAAATACAATTTTCATTATATATACCAGCACTAGTTGCTAAGCTGAGTCCCACTGAATGGACAGTCTAATATGGGCCAGTAGATCAGGGTACAAAATAGCAAAACACTGACCATCAAAGGAATAGATATCTACCATAAACAGCTTTTAAGGTTGTAAGATGAGCGCAAAGTAAAATGTGTAATTGGTCATTTAAATGTTTGGCAACAAACCTCAAAATCAAATTTCCTTAGAAATATTTGATCTAAGTTTTGTTTCTAAAAAGATCAACATGAAATAATATATGTTAAAAAGGTAGCAAAGTTCTATTACATCTAAGAAAACCAAGATAGAGTCTGAAGTGAATTTAAAATTGCTCAGTCGTGTCCGACTCTGCGACTCCATGGACTATACAGTCCAAGGAATTCTCCAGGCCAGCATACTGGAGTGGGTAACCTTTCCCTTCTCCAGGGATCTTCCCAACCCAGGGATTGAACCCAGTTCTCCCGCACTGCAGGCGGATTCTTTACCAGCTGAGCCACCAGGGAAGACAGAGCTTAGCCAATAATATATTAACAAGAAAGTAATTATTTCAGTAACAGCAGGCAACAGGTTCCCTGGAGAAGAATCTCCATCAAAAACAAAAAACACACTGCACCTAGACAGAAACAGAACACAAAACTTCACAGACTGAAATATGAATATGATCTTCGAAAGGTGTTTTAAACTTATCAGTTTTGTAAGTTTTCTCTCTCTACCAAAACCAAAAACCCAAAAGCAACAAATCTAAGGCTTTCACCAACCCAAGAAGTGAGGTTTCAAAAATAAACACGGTAGAGGGTTCTGATGTTAATAAAAGGAACATTACTGAAACTATTTCCAAAATCAAAAAAAGTCAACTCAAACCCCACCCCTGGCTCCTGGAGGGGAGCATGGCTTTCCCATTTCAGTGGCCGACGAGAACGAAACGTTCCAGCCCCAGGGAGCTGGGGGAGGAAGGTGGCGCCTGCAGACTCAGGTAGCGAAGGGTGAACGGTAATTTCGCCGACAATACTGTAAAATAAGCAAACCACCGCTCCTGGCCAATTAACCAAGCGCGAGTCAAAGTTCCACCACGTAATTCGGGCCTGGACCTTTTTTTTTTTTTTTTTAAGCAAACAACGTAATTGAAAGCAGAGTCATTTCCCTCTTGGTATTTTATTCATGCTGGAAATAACATTCAAATCGAAAAGGTAGCAAAACAAAAGAGAAGAAAAAAAAAAAAAAACCAAGCAAATTGAGGGAAGTAGAAGCGCGCGGGACGTTTCACTAACATTTTTTTCCCTCCTCAGGAGCCTCGACTCTCCGGCCTGCATTTTAAATTTCCAATCCGGCCGGGCGCGGGTCGGACCCCCGAAAGCCGCCCGCGGCGCCGGGGGAGTCCCACCCTCTACGGAGGGAGGAGGGAACGCTGCTCCCGCGGCGGCGGCGGCCGGACGCGCGGAGCGGCGGAGAGTGGACTCCACTCGGGACCGAGTCGGGGGCTCTCCCGGCAGGCGGGCGGGCGGCTTCTCGGGGCGGGCGCCGGGGAGCTGCGGGAACTTTCCCTCCCTCTTGCCCGGCCGCGGCCCACACGCTCAGGCGCAAACTTTGCAGACGGCGCTGAGAGCGGCCGGAGTCCCGCCCCGCGCCCCCCAGCTGAGCCCCCGCGCGCCCCGGCCCCGGCCCCTCGTCCGCCCCGCTAGCCCCGAGCTCGGCAGGGGCCGGGTGGGCCCCGGCGCGACCCCTCGGCCTCCCCGGCGGCGCTGCCGCTCGCGCCCCCCCGGCCGCGACCCTCCCCCGCGCCGCCGCAGGGCCGAGCGGCCGGCCCGGGGCCTGGGCCGCGCTCCCCTCACCTTGGTGGCCATGGCGGGCGGATCTGCCCCCCGCCCTCAGCCCGGGACGGTCGGCTCCTCTCCCGCGCCGCAGCTATCGGCCCCAGGCGGCCGGACGAAAGCGAGGGCGGCGGCGGCGGCGGCGGCGGCTACGGCTGGGCCCCGGCGCGGCGGCGGCGGCGGCTCCGCCCCGGCCCCGAGTCTCGGCTCTGGGCGACTCCAGCCGCCGCCCCGCTCCTCCAGTTCCTGAAACTCCCCGGCTGCGCGGCCCCCGCCCCCGCCAGCCGAGCCTCCCATCTATCGCGGCGTGCGCGGCGCGGCCGGCGGAAGCGCGCCCGGTGCCCTCGGCCGGCCCGGCCTCCTCTCCCACTTTCCACCCCCGCCCGGAGCCTTCGCCTCGGGCCGCGCCGCCGGCGCCCTTTGTCGCAGAGCTCCGGGCCGCGTCCCCCGAGGGCGGCCGGGGTCGGGCTGGATCATGGACCCCCCACCCACCGACCGCGTCCCGCCTGGCCGCCCGCCGTGGGGACGGTGGACGGGAGTGAGGGACACGCTTATGAGGGAGCGCCTGCCGGGGGAGCCGAGTCTCGAGCGGCCCTTCAGCCGGTCACCGCGACTGAAGTGTTTCGCTGTGGAGATACAACGGGGCGCGTCCCCCTGGACGGGCTCGAGTCGCGGACGGGATCTTTGTCCCGCGTCGGCGTGGCTGTGGGGCCGGTCGTGCTCGGGGCTAAGTGAAATGAGTGTGGAGAACGCAGCCGGCACGGATCGGAGCAATGGCTTCCAGGTCCGCCTGGCCCTTCACGGAAAACCCGCCACCCGCCTGGAGTTGCCGGCGGGCTGTGGTCCCGGGCCCGGAGGTTCTGGGCTTTCGTTCTGAGGCGTCCCGTTAACCTCCTTCTGGACTCCCGATAAATTTAAAAAAACGCCTCCGGGCCCCAGAGGTCTGGGGGAGACCCAACAGGTTTCTCGAAATGGGAATTTTAGAAGTCTTAAAAATTTCCATTTTTCTTGTCAGAACATTTTTCTTCAGAGTTGGATGTGTGGCCTTTGTTATCAATAATAAATGAATGAATTAAATTGAATAGCAAGATTTTCACTCAAGTACGAAAGATGTGACTGAAAGACATCTCTTGATGGAAATATTATTACAGTACATTTTATTTTATCACGGGGATATGTACCTCATAAAAGAGGCAACTATCAGAAATCATCTTTAAGCGAGGAAAGCGGTACAGTTAATGTCAATTTTTGTCCTCTCGAAAATATTCTATTTGATCTCTAGAAATTTAACTGGTTGCCTTCTACAAAGAGGTTTTAAATGGATAGGGTACTAAAGCATTTTCTGTGAATTTTTGTGTTTGAGTTCGGGGGCTACGGCTACTATCATCATGTTTGTTAGTCGCTCAGTCATGTCCAACTCGTTGGGACCCCATGGACTGTAGCCCACCAGGCTCCTCTGTCCTTACTGGAGCAGCGTGGCAGTTCCTCCTCCAGGGGGATCGTCCCACCCGGGGGATTGAACCCACATCTGCATCGCTGGCAGATTCTTTACCAGCTGAGCCACCAGGAAAGCTCAGGTGGCCCAAGTGAGAACCTGCCTACCAGTGCGGGAGAGGTGAGAGAGGAAGGTTCCATCCCTGGGTGGGGAAGATCCCATGAAGGAGGGAATGGCAACCCACCCCAGTATTCCTGCCTGGAGAATTTCATGGACAGAGGAGCCTGGTGGGCTTCAGTCCATGGGATCTCAAAGAGTCAGACATGACTGAGAGACTTAACACAAGCAACTAAGACCCCATATGCCATGCACAGCTTGGCCAAAAAAAAAGGGGGGGGGTAATGATAAAAGTAAAAGGAACATTATGTATAGTACAATCCATTTGTGTAAAAAACAAAAGAAAATAGGTTGTATATGCCTAGGAAATTGCTGAGAAGATTCACTAGAGGCTATTGTCAAAATTTTTGATTATGTATGTGTGTTGTTTTATCTTAAAAAAAGTTACATTTTAAATATTTATTTTTATTTATTTGTCTATGCTGGGTCTACTTCTGTTGTGAGATGTGGGATCTTTAGTTGCAACATGCCAGCTCTTAGTTGTAGCATTTGGGATCTAGTTCCCTGACTAGGGATTGAACCTGAGTGCCCTGCATTGGGAGCATGGAGTCTTAACCACTCAGCCAACCAGGGAAGTCCCAAAGCAAGTTTACATTTTAACAAACAACTAAATAAATCCTTTGGCTAAGCACACAGTAATATGTAGAGAAGTCAGGATTTGAACTTGGATAATACTGTAAGTAGTGAATTTTCCTTATTCTGTTCAATTTGAAAACTGGCTACAGCACCCTGCAGCAATTCAGCAATGCATATTTTGATAAGAAGGTGCAGATTGAGGGTCCCTCCTGTGATTGTGCATTTCTGCATGCTTATTTGTTAAGTTCTGGATACCCAGTCATCCTGGGCACCTAGCACCAAGAAAGCAAGCAGATCAGAATCCAAGCATTCCCTACTTGGACAAGGTCTGTAAGCCTGGCTTCATTTTTAGAAAAAAAACCCAGTTGACACCAAACTCAGAATGACCAATGCAAATTAGTACAAATGTTTAAATAAAGGCGAAGTCACTTCCTGTGTTATTGAGGTGGGCGTTAATTTATAGAGCCTGGAAGAGTAGTCACTGACAATCCTCACCTGAGGTCCAGCTCCATCTCACACTGCCCGCCCCAGGCTCTGCTTCAACCACACTGGCCTCCCACGTCCTCCTGAACCCTGATCTTTACATTCCGTTTCGGTGGTGAGGGCCAGGACTGGCTATGGGGCACATGACCTGTGTCGTCTCACAGGGCCTCGTCCTTCCTTTAATGCTCTGCTCTTGCCATCTTTAAATTCTTAATAGTTTTGAACAAGGGGCTTCACATTTTCATTTCGCACTGGGACTCTCAAGTTATGTTGTTGGTGTTGATTCTTTGAAATTCCCACCAACCACCCCTCCTCCTCCTCCACACCCACACACCCACTAACCTCCCACTCATCCTTCAGAGCTGCCCAGAACCCTTGCAACAGACAGTTTGTCGGGGATATCTTCCCTGTCCCCAGTCTAAGTCAAGTTCTGTTGATAAAAAATTTCAGGTACTGGTTTCCTTGCCTGTGGAAACAACAGCTTGTCATTCATTTGCCTGCCTTTCCCATCAGACTGTTAGTTCGGGAGAGGAAGCCCTGTGCCCCTGTCTTGCACCTGCCTCTAGCATCACGCCAAGCTCAGAATCAGTCCCTGCTAATACTTTGTGAAATGAATCAATAAATGAATCGATGAGAGTTTTTGGAAATACAAATTAAGCAATATCAATATTTAATGGCATTTGCCTGAGTTTGCTTGCTTTAAAGAATTCTGTGGACCATGTTTGAAAACCACCATCTCTATCATCACCTAAGTTAATGTGACATATTGCACAATACAAATTTTCTCAATGTTTTATTAATAATATCTTATTTTTTTCAAAAATATCTTCAGAACTGTTATTCCTCTATGACAATGTTTTATGAGGTAATGTTGATTTTGACTGGTATAATTGGAAATGAAAATGTTCAACCTGGCAGTATTTATTGGAGATTTGGTACCCAATTTATCAATAAAAATGCAATAAGTAAATACTTAATTACATTTATGATAATATGCTTTAGATACTCCTTAGTGTGACTTATCTTTTTTGTTAGCTGCAACTAGAGGAATGCAGGATCTTAGTTTCCAGCCAGGGATGGAACCCTCGCCCCCTGCAGTGGAAGTCAACTGCTGGACCTCCAAGGAAGTCTCTAGTGTGACTTAAAATTGAAGTGCACATCTCCTATGTACTTTCTAGTTATTGGTTGGCTTTTATTTGTTCTGGATATGATTACCACATACATGAAATGATAAAATGGTAATCCTCTCATTTATGGGTGTAAAACTGAGACTGGAGTAGTTAAATGACCTATCCATGGCCATGAATTAAGCCAGAGCAGAGACTAGAGTCTAATTCTCTTATCACAGTCTCTAAAATGTGTCATTTTCAAATTAAAAATATTTTAGGCAAGAGGTTTCGAGGGCATTTGGTGATGGTCAAGACAATCACAGCTATGGGAATTCCCTGGCAGTCCAGTGGTTAGGATTCCACGCTTCCAGGGCAGGGAGCACCGGGTTGGATCCCTGATGTTCACTTCCCAACCCCACCTCCCACGCCCCCACTAAAGAAAAAGACAGTTACTGCTGAAAACAGGACAAGGGCTTCTGTGCTGAGCTGTGCTAGGAGCCACTCACCCACACGAGAAGGACAGAGGAAGCATGGCGTCCTTTCCTCTCGTCTCATGGAGTCCAGCTGCCCAGTGGAACAGGGGCGTCTCCCAAACTGGAAGGTTGACTTCACTCTAAAGAGCTCTGGGCAGAGTTGGGAAGTAGCTGGTTTCCTCTTTTGCTTCCCTTGATCACCCATTCATCCTGCTTTCCTCCCTTCCTTCCCCTTCCTTCCTAGACAAGCTTCCTTAGAGGTGGTTCCTCCCATCCTGGCCCTCAAATCCCAGAGCCCTGGCATTGAGCCTAACACATACCAAGTTCAGTTATTTCCTTTATTCCCATTGATGAGAATGCAATTGAGTAGTTAAGAAATTTGATTTGCATCTGCAGATACTTTTAGTTATAACTAGCTTCCACTTTCAGAAGAAAAAAGAGCTGTAGCCTGAGCAACAGAGCTGCTCCCTTTGGGTTTTGCACTTCCCTTCTTCACGCCCAAGAAAAGGCAGCTATAAGGATTCCTGGGAAGTCTGTGCTCCTGACACAGCTGGTGGCGATGGGAAAAGAATGGCCATTAATGCTTGCCCTGGGTTTGTTCAGTAATGGTCGTACATTATGACTGTACTCTTAGGACATTAAACCACTTTTGTTTTAACTGCAGAAATTAATATTAGCTTCCTTATTGCAGTTCAGGAACTCTCAAACTCATTTTCTCACAGTGAAATGATTGTTTTTAAAATTTGTCTTTCCAAAACTTGGAAGTTCCTTAGATACAACTATGATGATTCAGCAAAACACACAGTCCCCACCCTACTTCCCTGTTCTCTCTTTTTTCCTTCTTTCTTCCTAATGAGCCCAGATTTTGCTGTTAACAGATCTGGATTCTGTTGCTTACACACCGTGTGACTTTCAGTACCTTACTTCTCTCATCCTCAGTTTCCTGAACTCCAAAATGATTATAATAATAGTACCCTCTGCATGGGTTTCTTCTGTGGGTTAAACTGGTTAGTGAGCTTGTAGGACTTAGCAGAATAAGCACTCAGGAAACATCAGTATAATTCTTCTTGTTTCATTCTTTAGTCAAAATAAGGTTGTCCTTATGTTCTAATAGGCTTCCCTGGTGGCTCAGTTGGTAAAGAATCTGTCTGCAATGCGGGAGACCTGGGTTTGATCCCTGGGTTGGGAAGAGCCCCTGGAGGAGGGCATGGCAACCCACTCCAGTATTCTTGCCTGCAGAATCCCACGGACAGAGGAGCCTGGCAGGCTACAGTCCGTGGGGTTGCAAAGAGTCGGACACGACTGAAGTGACTTCCTTTTGTGTTGCAGTCGCTCAGAGCATTGCCTGCCTTTCCACTGAACAAGGAATGTTGCCACCATCAAGCCAGCAGCTGCTGCTCCCCGGTCCTCAGTGGTGCACCCTGAGGGGAATTCAGGATAGGTGACAATAGGAAGCATTCTATGCTCTGCACACGGGCCCAAGGTAGTTAAGACACATATCTAAGGAATAAAAAAAAAAAAAAAGACACATATCTAAGGAATAATTTCAACGAGCCCAGACTGTTTTTTAAAAAATTATTTATTTATGGCTGGGCTGGGTCTTCATTATTGTGCGGGCTCTCTCTTCTTGCAGAGCATGGGCTCTAGATGCTCAGACTCCAGTAGTTGTGGTGCCTGGGCTTGGTTGCTCTGTGCCATGTGAAATCTTCCCAGGCCAGGGATCGAACCCGTGAACCCTGCTTTGGCAGGCAGATTCTCAATCACTGGACCACCAGGGAAGTCCAAGACCAGATTCATGCATTTCCCCATATATAGAAAAGCACTAAAATCATTAACTTAAGATGTCTGGTATTTGTTATAGCAGTCATCTTTTTTCCCCCCAGTAATCTTTTGATGTTTAACTACACTTTTTTCCAGCAAAAACTCATATATATCCTTGTTACCAAACTCAAGCCCAGTTGCTTGCCATTCAGAAATCAATACTTGAGGGGCAAATGTTGGGAGAAAAAAAAATTATTTTTAACTTTCCAAGTTAACTTTACCTGGGGTAACCTGGGGAGAAGGTGGACTCATATCTCCCAAAAACCAACTCTGAAGATCTGCTGAGCCATGAAAGTTTTTAAAGGGGAAAGTGAAGTGAAAATGAAGGTGTGAGTTGCTCAGTCGTGTCAAGCTCTTTGCAACCCACTGAACTATAGCCTGCCAGGTTCCTCTGTCCATGAAATTCTCCAGGCAAGAATACTCGAGTGGCTTGCTGCCGGGGTTCAGCCCCAGCAGGATCCAGGGGGTACCCTCAGGATGAATGGCGTCGGCGAGAGATAGAAGACACGTGAGACCAGCCTTGATAGGGCCAAGTCTGTGAGGGAGAGAGAGAGAAAGAGAGAGAGAGAGAGAGAGAGAGAGAGAGAGAGAGAGAGAGAGAGAGAGAGAGAATGAATGACCAGACGGGGGTGTTTGCAGGGTCTGGCAGAGTCTGGCAATGCTTTATTTTTTACCATAGCTTTTATACCCTAAGTTAGTACATTTCTAAGGGGAAGATAGTTTAACATTACGTCAGCTTGTCCTTCACAAAACCAGGGTGTTTTCTGCATACTTCTTTGTTTATGAGGGTCTTGTACATTATCTTCTGGCCTTGGGGACTATTAACATTTTATGCAACTCAGGTGAATGTACACCTATTTTCTGTTTCTCTGGTGACCTTAACTGAAAGGTAGCGGTCTCATAGGGCAACAGTACAGAGTAGAAGTATGACCTTGTTAACACAAAAATTAATCCTTCTGCAGAAGTTGTCAGTTGCATTTATCTAAGAAGTTTACCCCACACTGACTCTGCGACTTTGGTGAGGCAGCTTCTGCCTAGCACTCCTGGCTGACAATTAACAACCATCTCATTGGTACCACACTAGGGCTAAGTTCTTATTTCTCTAGATCTTTAACTATATTAATAGTGGTTTCTATAACAGAACCTTAGCACATTAAAAGCAAAAACACAGCAAGCAAAACACAGCAAGCAAACGTCAACTCAATAAACACTTTTATAATAATTTTTTCTTATATTTTCTAATAAAACTCCTTCACCCCTCAAAAATGCTCTATGTCTATTAGGGCTTTTATATAATCAGGTTCTTTATGCTATTTTATGATTAGAATATTATAAGCAATCATGCATATTAGTACCAAGGGCATAAATGCATTTGGCTAACAAACTACCAGCAAAGGAGTTTAAATTAAAACACTCCTTTCACCCTAAATAATCTTATAAAATACCACCACCCAAAAAACTTATAGATTAAAGTTCTAAATTGATTCTCATTTGGAAAGAAATCTGGGAAGGCCTTCTGCCTATGTTACAGAAATTAGGGAGTAGTCTATTAAAGCAAGCATCAGAAGAACAGATACCATCTTTAAATTGAGCGCCCGGGGCAGCTTTGGGGTAGCTTTTCGGATTCCCTGAAAACCTGATCCACCTTGCCTGTCAGGCTTTCTCCCCATGACCTTGTCATGGGTGGGATCTCGTGTGCCGGCTCCCGGCAACTTGCCATTTCCTTCTCCAGGGAATCTTCCCGACTCAGGGATTGAACCTGGTCCCCTTGCATGAGTCACCAGAGAAATTCTTTTAAGCCCTTTTGAAGGGGAAGTAATCTTGATCACCAAGGTAGGGGATCAATTGCAATGATTGTAGTCATCTCTCACTGCATGCAGGCTTGTGGACTTACGATCTTTAGATGCTATCTTGTTCCCACAATCTTTTTGAGAGATTGCTGAAGGGGAAGCTAGAGGAGAGAACTGGTCATCTGTTAATTACTTATTCTTTATTTCTATTTCTTTGATCTATGGAAGGAACCAACAGGTTAGGCAAATATTGTATGATCAAAAGATTTGAAAAGTGTGTTTAGGCTAGAGATGAGCAGAACCCAGGGGGTGCCTGGCTTAAGGTTAGTTACAGTATAGCTATCAACTTAAAAAATATTCAAAACCTAAACATTGAGAGTTATGTTTTATTCAGTGGGAAGTTTTAGGACATGAAGCCCTGGTGATAGCATCTCAGCTGACTTTGAGAGAACTGCTCCGAGGAGGTGAAGGGAGGAGTCAGAAGTTTTGCAACAAAGGCCGGTAGTCTGAAAATCAAAAGATTATTGTTAATTAAAAATATCAGATATCCCAAGTAAAGGAATTTAGCTCTTTCCTATGTATGGGAAGATGGAAGAGTCTGGGCTCACTGAAATTTCTTTTTTTTAAAATTTATTTATTTTTTAATATATTTTTTTTTCTATTTATTTTTATTAGTTGGAGGCTAATTACTTTACAATATTGTAGTGGTTTTTGCCATACATTGACATGAATCAGTCATGGATTTACATGTGTTCCCCATCCTGAACCCCCTTCCCACCTCCCTCCCCATCCCATCCCTCTGGGTCATCCCAGTGCACCATCCCATATACATCTCAGAATGTGTTTTTTACATTCTCAGCTCCCTTGAGGCTCACTGTAGGGAGTGGCTACAGTCTGCTGGCTGCTAGATGGCAGGTAATCTCCTTCCTGAGTACTCTGAAGGCTCACCAGCTCACATGTAGTTCAGTTCAGTTCAGTTCAGTTGCTCAGTCGTGTCCAACTCTTTGTGACCCCATGGACTGCAGTACGCCAGGCTTCCCTGTCCATCACCAACTCCTGGAGCTTACTCAAACTCATGTCCATCAAGTCAGTGATACCATCAAACCATCTCATCCTCTGTTGTCCCCTTCTCCTCCTGCCTTCAATCTTTGCCAGCATCAGGATATTGTCCAGTGAGTCAGTTCTTCACATCAGGTGGCCAAAATATTGGAGTTTCAGCTTTAGCATCAGTACTTCCACTGAACACCCAGGACTGATTTCCTGTAGGATAGACTGGTTGGATCTCCTTGCTGTCCAAGGGACTCTCAAGAGTCTCCAACACCACAGTTCAAAAGCATCAATTTTTCTGTGCTCAGCTTTCTTTATAGTCCAACTCTCACATCCATACATGACTATTGGAAAAACCATAGCCTTGACTAGCTGGACCTTTGTTGGCAAAGTGATGTCTCTGCTTTCTAATATGCTGTCTAGTTTGGTCATAGCTTTTCTTTCAAGGAGAAAGTGTCTTTTAATTTCTTGGCTGCAGTCACCATCTGCAGTAATTTTGCAATTGCTAATGACTGTGACACACTTGTTTACTAATATGGCAGGAAATATTCCATTTCTCATAGTGTTGCTGAAATAACAAGAAAAGAGCTTCCTGTTGAGGGCAGTTTCCTGCAAAAAGCTGCTTGCAAATCCCCCCCTGTCAGATATCATTCTGTTTCTATGGAATTAGGGAGGAAGATCAGTCTTCTGTAATTACTTCATGCTGAGAAAGGGCATTGAGGTCTTAGAGTGAATGATACAGACATGGATTTGAAGCATCTCTTTGCTGACAGTTAAGTTGCCTGCTTGCTTACTTATATGGGCAGAACAAGCTATAATTATTTTGATGCTTACAAAGATATAGATTATTATGAGCAACAACGTTAATCTCATTCTCTTAAGGCCAGTTCTTGGAACTGTGCTAGCCATAGACTCAGTTGTGCTTAATATGGAGCAGCTTATGTCATGGATACAGTCTGGTTATCATGCAGTTAGTTTTTTCTCTATGGTGGCAGTTATAGGATCTGTAAAACAACTCAGGAATGTGTGTCAGACACGGAGTCTGTGACTCTATCATCCTAATCATTAACTGCTTGAGCTTTTTTGTGAGTCAAGGAAGCTTGGGAATCTTCAGCTTTTCTATAAATAAGAGGTAGGGGACATGGAGGGCCTTTGTATTTTGATGGGGGAGGAGCACAGGGGTCTGCTTGGTTCTGTGCTGGCCCCTCCCTTACCTCTTTGGAGCCATTCTTTGGATCTATCTATCTGGGCTGTCTCCCAGGCTATAGTCCTCAGCAAGGTCTCCCAATAAAACTTAACTCACAACTTTTGGTTGTGCATTTTTCTTCAGTTGACAGTCAACTAATGAAGCTAATGTGGGAATATGAAACTCTCAAAAGTAACGTGAACAAGAAAACATGTGATGGTCACCTACCATACATGTTGGAGGATGGGAAAAGTCGAGAATAGTATGGATCCCAGAGTCAGCCTGGGTCTGGCACATGGGTATACCTTTTCCCACTGTATGAGTTAAATGAGGTTAAAGTGAACCTCAAAGGTGGCCTTGAAAATAAACAGCAAAAAGGGGTGCAAGAGGTGCTTTTCCATCACAATAAATGTATTAAACCTTCATCTTGTACCCAGCACTGGGCACTGTTACAGTCACTGAGGATACAAGTCCGTATTCCCTTAGAACTGACCATCTGCAGAGGGTGGAAAGAAATGATAAACTACAAATAAGGATACAAGTCAGGTGCTTTAGCAAGTCCTTGAAGGAAAATCAAGCCAGACAAGGGCATACAGAGAGGAGGGAGAAGTTATTTTATAGAAGAAGGCTTTCCTTTGGTGTTAGGATAGCTGACTATATATATATGTGTGTGTGTGTGTGTGTGTGTGTGTGTGTGTGTGTATAAATGTTTGGTTTTTAAAGTTGTTTTGGCTGATAGGCTAATGGGTTGGTTTTAATTTTTGTTTCATTTTGACTATGTCATTTCTCTCTTGCCACTGTTTGGAAGACACAATCCATGTATAATAAAAGGAATAGTGTCCAGAATTGAAGATTTAACAGGAATCTGATTCCTAGGATCTGAGCAGGCAGGAAGGAGTGGGAGGTAATGGTGGGAAGATGCTGGAGGCTGGTGAAGCTGCACAGATAGAAGGCAGGCACTGGCAGCCGGGGTTGGGTCACAGCAGAGACTGTTTGCACTGGATCCTGTAGAAAACTGTTCGCTCAGTTTGGGTAGCCCTGATTCCCAAATAACTGCAGATGGTGACTGCAGCCAAGAAATTAAAAGACGCTTGCTCCCTGAGTGATGACCAACCTAGACAGTATATTAAAAAGCAGAGACATTACTTTGCCAGCAATGTCCATCTAGTCAAAGCTATGGTTTTTCCAGTAGTCACATATGGATGTGAACGTTGGACTATAAAGAAAGCTGAATGCCAAAGAACTGATGGTTTTGAACTGTGGTGTTGAAGACTCTTGAGAGTCCCTTGGACTGCAAGGAGATCCAACCGGTCCATCCTAAAGGAGATCAGTCCTGAATATTCATTGAAAGGACTGATGCTGAAGCTGAAACTCCAATACTTTGGCCACCTGATGCAAAGAACTGACTCATTGGAAAAGACCCTGATGCTGGGAAAGATTGAAGGCGGGAGAAGGGGACGGCAGAGAATGAGATGGTTGGATGGTATCACTGACTCGATGGACATGAGTTTGAGTAAGCTCCAGGAGTTGGTGATGGACAGGGAAGCCTGATGAACTGCAGTCAATGGAGTCTCAAAGAGTCGGACACAACTGAGCAACTGAACTGAACTGAACTGACTCCCAGAAGGATGGTTTGGACAGGAGATTGAAGTCAGAGTAGTGATGGTAAGATTGGTCAACCAGTTGGCTTCCCAAATGAGTTCCCAGCCCCCAGGAGCACTAGTGTCCCCTTAAACTTTACCCTAGGATGTCGCTTGATTTTCTGACCTGTTATGGAAGACTTGGGCGTGAATGCTCAGACATGTATTTATGCTCAGTGACCAGGCACAAAGTTGACAGCAGTGGGAGTAGGAATAGTTGGGTGGTGGGACTTTCTTGGTGGTCCAGTGTCTAAGACTCCAAGCTCCCAATGCAGGGGCGTGTTCCCTGGTCAGGGAACTAGATCCCACAAATGCCACAACTGAGAGTTCACATGCCATAACTGAAGGTCCTGCATGCTGCGATGACGATTTGAAGATCCACAACTGAGACCTGGCGTGGTCAAACAAATAAATAAATTTTTTTTTTTAAGAAAGAAATAGTTGGGTGGCAAAGGACATTTTGCTGGTTCATGTGCCATTGCTCAAGTTGAAGACTATGCAGTTACTTTTAAAGACTGAGTCCCACGTAACATGCTAGCACATACATACACACTTCTATATTCCTTCTTTGTAAAAGGCAAGTCTAGTGACAGTGGTTGTGAGACACAAGTGCAAGACATTTGCCACTACTGCCCTGATTTGGAGTTGGGTACTGTGAATTACAGCCTCTGTCCCGTAGAGTTCTGTCCTCTCCCATGTTTTGATCAGGAATACTGCCTGCTGCTGAGGGCTGAATGGTAAGCAGATGACCCTGGGCTTGGACAGTCCTTGGGTTGAAATTTATTTCTGCTGCTCACTAGATGTGTGAATATGAGTAGATTATACAACCTTGCTTCTGAATTTTCTCATTTATACTGATACTGCCCTGAGACTGACTTAGAAGATTCTGTGAAATGGTTGTAAATAACTACACATTTGGTGAACTTCATTCCTAGGTGTAAGTTTTTTATTGCAGTTCTCAGATCTACAACAAATTTCATAAAATGCTGGCCCACAATGATTATAGCTGTTTAATAGTTCACAACCAGTACCTTTTTTTTTTTTTTTAAATCCTCTGGGATTTCTGTCTCCTTTCCCTTCATATTCATCTCTTTCTTCAACGTCCTGTTTCTTCACCCTCACTGTGTTTCATTTAGTCACATGATATAGTGAATCTCTTCCCTAATGTGTCTAGCATCTTTACCCTAGTTTCTCAAATTTTCTACAGGCACCTCAGCAATTTTTCTGCTTATTCAGATCATTAAAGCTTTGATTAAGTCAGGAAATGTCAAAGTGCAAAATATTCTATAAGTAAATAAATACACAGAAACTCACAATTCTTATAAACATAAGCTCTGCATTAATTTCAAAATAAATAACCAGTTTAATGTTATACTTTGTAGAAATGGAAATATTCCAAAATTAATTTTTTTAAATATTAAATAAAGAACTGTTCAGAAACACATGTAGTTCTCATAAACTTGCTATCTGCCAGTTACTGTCCATGTCAACATCTATAAAGTAACGATGTGGTTTTCAGGGGACAATTGTCAGGTCATTGACTACAGTGATGCCCATAAGAGACCTGACGCAGTGCGTGGCACACAGTAGGTGTTCAAGAAGCAGTGCCTCTTTTTAGAGCTAGTTTGGTCTGTTAGCTGCTTTTTATTTCATTCACAAAACATTCATTGAGAGCTATGTCCAAAGAGCTATGGTAGATAAGCTCAAAGTCATGAAAAAAGGCATTTTGTGCTCCCCTAGAATTTGAAATACCACAAGGATACATCACAAGAAATATTGCAAATTCTACCATACTCTGAGGCCCTAACACAGTCCCGACTGCCTATTCGGTCTTACTCAACAAAAGTCCTTTACTCCTTCCTAGAAAGAAAACTCTTATGCGATTGCCATGAGAGCTACTGGGAGAAGTGCTTGTGTTTTAGAGAACCTGTGGTTTCAGAAGTAGAAAGAGGGGAGAAGTTGTGAAAAGCAGAACAATTTAGGGGAGTTAGTCAAAAACACACTGCTCTGACTTCAAACCCCAATACACTCACGCCTGGACTGGTGTGCTTTGCAATCACCTCCTGCCGTAGCTATCTCCCTCTGGGACAATGAGACTAACTCAGCGGATTTTTTTGAAAATGTAACTTTTTTGGAGGGGGGATTAAGGAATTATTGGTAACTTGTATAAAACCAACCTGACATATATTCAGTAGATAGAATGAGTTTAAATGAAGGGGAAGTGAATGATTTTGTAACGGAGATACTAACTGTATTAGAAATCAGATACCTGTCCTCTGAGCAGGACTAGATCACCTAAAACAGGGATTCAAGTTCTATCTCAGTGGGCAGTGTTATCAGGCTTGGCTACATAATTTACAGGCCCAAGATCAAAAGGAAAATGTTCAAAAATGACAAAGGGGCTTCTCTGGTGGTCCAGTGGTTGAGAATCTGCCCTGCAGTGTAGAGGTGTTAGTCCATCAGTCATGTCTGACTCTGCAATCCCATGGACTGTAGCCCACCAGGCTCCTCTGTCCATGGAATTCTCCAGGCAAGGATACTGGAGTGGGTAGGTTCAATCCCTGGTCCAGGAAGATCCACAAGCTGCTTAGCCCCATGCACCACAACTACTAAGCCAGCACTCTAGAGCCTGAGGGCCACAGCTATTGAGCCCACGCGCTGCAACTACTGAAGCTCATGTGCCTAGAGCCTGTACTCTGGGAAAGAGAAGCCACAGCAATGAGAAGCCTGCGCACTGCAATGAAGAGTAAGTAGCTCCCACTTTCTGCAACTAGACAAAGCAACCAAGATCCAGCACAGCCAAAACTAGAATAAAATAAATTGATCTTTTAAAAAAATGATTAAGAATTTCAAAAGAATGAAATTAGACCTTTATTTTAGGTCATACACAAAAATTAACTCAAAATGGAGTATGAAGACTTAAATATAAGACCTGAAACCATAAAACTTCTAGAAGAAAACAGAGGGGAAAAAACTCCTCGACATTTGTCTTAGCAGTGATTCTTTTTTGATATGACATCAAAAGCATAAGCAGCATTAAGAACAGGGATTATATCAAACTGAAAAGGTCTGTACAGAGAAGGAAATGATCAACAAAATGACAAAATAAAAAGGCAGCTTATGGAATGGGAGAGGATATTGGCAAGTTATATATATCTGATAAGGAGTTAATACCCAGAATATACAAGGAGCTCATATAACTCAATCACAAGAAAAAAACCAAATAACCAGATTTTTAAATGGATAGGGGATGTAAATAGACTTTTTTCCAAAGAGGACATATAAATGGTCAATGGGTTATAAAAAGATGTTCAACATTGCTCATCACCAGAGAAATTAAAATCAAAACCACGTTGAAATGTCACCACACACTGTTCAGGGCAACTACTATAAAAAAAATAAGAGAGAACAATCCTTGGTGAAGGTGTGAAGAAAAGGGAACACTTGTACACTGTTGATGAGAACAAACTAGTTCATTATAGAACTTTTTGAATATGGAAGCTCTTCAAAAAATTAAAATTGAAACTGCCATGATCCCAGCCCCACTTCTGAATATATATTCAAAGGAAATGAAATCATGACCTCAAAGAGATACCTGCACTTCCGTGTTCATTGTAGCATGATTTGAAATAGCCAAGATATGAAAACAAGCTAAAAGTTCTTTGACAGGTGAAATGTTATGTGATGGCATATTGGTGGTGGTGGTTTTGTGGCTAAGTCATGTCCGACTCTTGCAACCCCATGGACTGTAGCCTGCCAGGCTCCTCTGTCCACGGGATTCTCCAGGCAAGAATACTGGAGTTAGTTGCCATTACATTCTCCAGATAGTATATTATTCAATGGTAAAAAGAAGAAAACCCCGACATTTGCAACAATATGGATGAACTTGGACGATACTGTAAGATGTTACAGAAAAGACCTGAATGAACTTTTTGGCCAATCCAATACTATGTAAAATATGTCAGATACAGAAAGACAAATATTGTATGATCTCATTTATTATGTGGGATCTAACAAAGTTGAGCTCATAGAATGATAGAGTAGAATGGTGGCTGCAAGGGGCTGAGGAGACAGTAGGATAAAGAATTGGGAAATGTTTTAGTTATAAGATGAATATGTTCTGGTGATCTAATGTACAGCATGGTGACTATAGTTAATGATACTGTTTTGTATACTTGAAATTTGCTAATAGAGTAGATAATAAGTATTCTGATTATGCACACAAAAATGGCAACTATGTGGGGTGATGTGTTAATTAACTTATAGTATTAATACACAATGTGTACATATATTAAATTATTGTTGTATATCCTAAATGTAAATAATTTCTATTTGTCAATTACATCTCAATAAAGCTGGATAATATTTTTAATTTAAAAATAAAGCTGAAAAAAGAGTAGATATCTCAAAAAAGCACAGCGTGAATAATATCGGAAAATTCAGGACAAATTTAAAAGATAAACAGGATGTGATGAAAAAGAGAGTAGAGAGAACATGGAGAGCAAGTGAAAATCACAAGCATGGTCCAAATTGATAAAGACATCAATCCACAGATTCAAGTAACTCAGCATCCCCTAAGCAAAGCAAATACCCCGGAAACAGTAATGAGCTACATTATGGTCTAAAAACCAAAGATAACAAGAAAGACTTTAGAGATTACAGAGGGCAAGTAAGCAAGAAAATGGCTGATAGCTAAGTTCTCAATATAAACAAGACAGATATCAGCGGAGCGCCATTTTTAAAGTGGTAAAGAAAGTTCTGGTTTAAACAGAATCCAGTACCCAGCAGCAACACTTATAACATTTCCATTTTAACTATTTTCACTTGTATGATTCAGTGTCATCAATTACATTCATAATGCTGTACCACAATCACCTGTTTACAAAACTCTTTCCTAACCCCAAATAGAAATTCTGCACTCATTAAGCAATCTCTCCACATTTTCCTCCCCCGCTCAGTCCCTTGTAAATGCTTATCTACTTTCTGTCTCTATAAGTTTGAATATTCTAGATATTTTATATAAGTGCAGTTATACAATATTTGTCCTTTTGTGACTGGCTTATTTTACTCAGCACAATATTTTAAAGGTCTTCCCAGGTTATAGTATGCATCAGAATTTCATTCTTTTGTATGGTTGGATAACATTTTATTGTATGTGTATACCACCATATCATTTTACTTTAGACTATACAATGGATTCAGTTTCAGAGCAATAAATATAGTTCTATAAGGATTGTTTGTTTTTTTTTTTTGCTTTTAAAAACATGAACTGTGTCAGCATGCAAAAGAGTGCATATAATATGTATGCACATTTTAAATTAAAATATTTAAAAAACTTTAAGAGTTATGGAAATGGAGGATGATGGTGGTGGTTGTACAACAATGTAGATGCATTTAATAGCACTGAACTGTACAATTAAAAGACAGAGACTTCCCTGGTGGTTCAGTGGTAAAAACTCCACGCTCCCAATCCAGGGGGCCCGGGTTAGGTCCCTGGTCAGGGAACTAAGATCCCGCATGTAGCAGTGAAAATCCCACATCTAGCAACACAGATCCCCAGTGCTGCAATTAAGACCTGGTGCAGCCAAACAAATATTTTAAAAATGGTTACGAAAGCTAATCTTATGTTTTGTGTATTTTACCACAATTTAAAAAAAGAAAATTAAAAAATGTTTAAAAGCTAGCACCATGCAGCTTAAGAACAGAGGGTTCACAGCTCCTCTGAAGTTTCGTGCTTCATCCCAAGTACATCCTCTGTTTTTTGTTTCTGGGGTGATCACTGTCCTCAATTTTGCAAACATGTGTGTACTTTTTATGTCTTACCCTATGTAGATATCTCAAAGCAATATGTTGTTTAGCTTTGTCTGATTTTTATACTTTAAATAAGTGAAATAAGTGTTTTCTAATATGACTTTGTTTTTTAACATGTTTTTGAGATTCATTCATAGCTATATCTTATTCATTTTCACTACTATATGGTATTCCTTTGAATATATGCCATAATATATTTATTAACTTTACTGTGAATAGACGAGGTTATCTCTAGTTTTTGCAATAATAAGCAGTACTATTTTGAACTTGTATATGTATATGCTTAGGACTGGTACTATTGGGTCACAGAATATTTATATTTTCAATTTTATCAGAAACTATCAATTTTTTCCCCAAAAGAATTGTTTAAGAGTTCTTATTGTTTCTGACATGTAGTATTGTTCAGTTACTTGATTTTTGTCAATCTGATAGGTATAATACCGTATCAGTCAGTTCAGTCACTCAGTCATCTCTGACTCTTTGTGATCCCATGGACTGCAGCACGCCAGGTTTCTCCGTCCATCACCAACTCCTGGAGCCTGCTCAAACTCATGTCCATTGAGTCAGTGATGCCATTCAACCATCTCATCCTCTGTTTTCCCCTTCTTTTCCTGCCTTCATTCTTTCCCAGCATCAGGGTCTTTTCCAGTGAGTCAGTTCTTCACATCAGGTGGCCAAAATATTGGAGTTTCAGCTTCAGCATCAGTCCTTCCAATGAATATTCAGGACTGATTTCCTTTAGATATATAACACAGTATATCACTGTGCTTTTAATTTTTCCCTAGTTCCAATCAGGATAAGCATGTTTTTTGTTTGTTTTGGGGCCATTCATATTTTCTTTTCTATGAAATTCTTGTTTATATCTTTTGCCCATTTTTCTGCTGGGATATTTGCTTTTTTCTGACTGATTCAAAGGAGATCTTTTTTATTCTGGGTTACAGATATCTTTCCAAGGTAGGCTTGACTCTCTATCATGCCTATGGATGAATAAAATTTCTTAATTTTAATGTTCTTCAATTATTGCTTTATTCATTTACAGTTTATGATTTTTTTGTCTTGTTTGAGGAATTCTTTCTTATTCTGAGGTCATAATTTATATGACCTCAGTTTTAAAGTTTTGCCTATCACATTTATATCGGCCAGGGTAGCCTATGGTTTGCTGTAATAACAAATAAGCACCAATATTTTAGGCATATGCCACAAAAAAGTTTACATATTGCTCACACAAAGCCTGGTGTGAAACTCCTGATTCAGCAGCTCTCTAAGGTTTATCTCCTCAAAGTGTGACTCAGGGACCCAGATTGCTTTTACATTGTCAACTAAAAAGATACACAACATGGGAGTTATAAATTGAGTTTTATTTGGGGCAAAATGAGGACTGCAGCCTAGAAGACAATGCCTCAGAGATCTCTGAGAGACTGCTCCAAAGAGGCAGTGTGAGAGGTTAATATATAGGATTTTGGTGAAAAAGGAGTTCAGTGCAATCAAGTGTGGACTTTACAAAAGGTTTTCTGCTAGTCATGAGGAGTTGATGTCACCATGAAGGGATTTAGGGCCTTTCTAGGTGTGAAGAGATGCAAGGGTTGGGATCATGAAGTCAGTTCCTGAAAATATCTAACTATCTAAAGACCCACCCAGAGCCAGATATCCTGGAATGCAAAGTCAAGTGGGCCTTAGGAAGCATCTCTATGAACAAAGTCAGTGGAGGTGATGGAGTTCCAGTTGAGTTATTTCAAATATTAAAAGATGATACTGTTAAAGTGCTGCACTCAATATGCCAGCAAATTCGGAAAACTCAGCAGTGGCCACAGGACTGGAAAAGGTCAGTTTTCATTCCAATCCTGAAGAAAGGCAATGCCGAGAATGTTCAAACTACCGCACAATTGTAATCATCTCACATGCCAGCAAAGTAATACTAAAAATTCTCCAAGTCAGGTTTCAACAGTACGTGAACTGTGAACTTCCAGATATTCAAGCTGGATTTAGAAAAGGCAGAGGAACCAGAGATCAAATTGAAACATCCGCTGAATCTTAGAAAAAGCAAGAGAGTTCCAGAAAAGCATCTACTTCTGCTTTTATTGACTACGCTAAAGTCTTTGATTCCGTGGATCACAAAAAATGTGTGGAAAATTCTTAAAGAGATGGGAATACCAGACCACCTGACCTGCCTACTGAGAAATCTGTAGGCAGGTCTAGAAGCAACAGTAAGAACTGGACATGGAACAACAGTCTGGTTCCAAATTGGGAAAGGAGTACGTTAAGGCTGCATATTGTCACCCTGCTTATTTAACTTATATGCAAAGTACATCATGTGAAATGCCAGACTGGATGAAGCACAAGCTGGAATCAAGATTGCCAGGAGAATTATCAAGAACCTCAGATATGCAGGTGACACCACCCTTATGGCAGAAAGCAAAGAACTAAAGAGCCTCTTGATGAAAGTGAAAGAGGAGAGTGAAAAAGTTGGCTTAAAAGTCAACATTCAAAAAATGAAGATCATGGCATCCAGTCCCATCACTTCATGGCAAATAGATGGAGGAACAATGGAAACAGTAAGAGACTTTATTTTCTTGGGCTCCAAAATCCCTGCAGATGGTGACTGCAACCATGAAACCAAAAGACACTTGCTCCTTTAAAGAAAAGCTATGGCCAACCTAGAAAGCATATTAAAAAACAGAGACATTACTTTGCCAACAAATGTCCATCTAGTCAAAGCTACGGTTTTTCCAGTAGTCATGTATGGATGTGAGAGTTGGACTGTAAAGAAAGCTGAGGGCCGAAGAATTGATGCTTTTGAACTATGGTGTTGGAAAAGACTCTTGAGAGTCCCTTGGACTGCAAGGAGATCCAACCGGTCCATCCTAAAAGAAATCAGTCCTGAATATTCATTGGAAGGACTGAGGATGAAGCTGAAACTAGAATACTTTGGCCACCTGATGGAAAGAACTGACTCATTGGAAAAGACCCTGATGCTGGGAAAGATTGAAGGTAGGAGGAGAAGGGGAAGACAGAGGATGATAGTTGGATGGCATCACTGACTCAATGGACATGAGTTTGAGCAAGCTCTGGGAGTGGGTGATGGACGGGGAGGCCTGGCGTCCATGGGGTTGCAGAGAGTCGGACAGGACTGAGCGACTGAACTGAACTGATCTAATGAACTGTTCCACCAGATTCCCTGGAGCACAGAATGCTTCACTCCCCACCCTGAATTCCCCTTGAGTTCCCCTTGAGGGTGTCGAAGGTCAACAGTTGCAGGAGCACAGGGTTCAATCTCCACAGAGGCAGGAGGCAAATGCCCTTGTTCTTGTTTTTTGCTTGCTGGCAATGCTCTTGGCAAGTGTCAATTTGTAGTTGACACCTTCTTGTCATTTTGAGCTCCCTCAAGTATCACCCATCTAACTGATGGGGAGAACAAGAGTTGGGGATGCCCACCAAACACTCAACCATCTCCTTAATTGAAAATGCAAGTGACGTTGTTAACTTGCACAGTCAAGGGAGGCTTCAAGGAGGAGGTGACAACTGCTCCCATCTTTGAAGCATGGGGAGGAGTTATTTAGATGCTGAGAAGAGGAAAGAGCCTTCTTTTAGGGTGAACAGGTACAGGATGAGGCCAAGAAAGGGAAGATGTAGGAACACGCATGGCCTAGGAAAGGAGGAGGGAGAAGGACAGCATGGTCAGAAGGAGGAGGGGTGCTGGGCTGCACCCCACAGGCCCGCCAAACCTGCGTTTGCCCAGCTTTGAGACCAAAGAAAGAGCACAGAGTCAGCAACAGAGACATCAATGGTTTAATGGATGAGGGATCTTAACGCGTTTAAAGTAAGGTCCTGGAGTGACATCCCAACATGTGCGGCTCACGGCAGGCAGGACATGGCGGCAGGCAGGACATGGCGGCAAGCAGTCTTTGAAGTAGGGTGGGAATGGGAGGAGGGGAAGTTACCAGTTACAGGGGAAATGGACATCGAGTTGGCTCATTAGTGGCTCCCCTGGTGGCTCAGATGTTAAAGAATCTGCCTATAATGCAGGAGACCCTGGTTTGATCCTTGGTTTGGGTAGATCCCCAGGTGAAGGAAATGGCAGTCCACTCTAGTGTTTCTTGCCTGGAGAATTCCACAGACAGAGGAGCCTGGCCAGCTCCAGTCCAAGGAGTCACAAAGAGTCGGACACGACTGAGCGTCTGGCTCATTATTTACCAGGAAAACCAGTCCCTTATCCCCTCCCTCCCACCTTCGATAAGCTATCATAGTGGAGATCTTCTGATCCAAAGCTAGAACAATCATTAGCTGAGGCCTGGAGCAAATTTGTAAGAGATTTAGTCATGTGAGTAGGGCGTAAGGGAAGCAGGCACCGGTGGAGCAGGGGGATGAACAGAAAACAAGAAAACTGCTCTCCTTAGTGGCTTGACCAGACAAGGAGGCAAGCAGGGGATAGTGGAACAGAGTTGGAACAACTGTAAAGGAACCGGATTGAAAAGGCTGTTTAATCCCTAAAGATATTCTCATGTGTAGGTGATTATTAACAGCATTTTTTCAAACACTGTACTGGGCTTTGCCAGTGCAGAAGCCAAAGAGGATGTTTTGTTTAGATTAACATATGAAGGCAATTGGGTCCAAAAATGTAGCTGTCCCAGTTTTCAGATCATCCAAATGTTCTGTTGCCATGACAATTCTGAGTTAAAATTTTGGAAAGAAAATAAATGTTTGGTGATAATTCAAATCATCCACTTCCGACTACATCAAAACAGCATGTTGGTGTGGTTGCTGCCAGCTACCATTTTTCACTTGATTTTAAGATTATTTAGTAGAGATGGATGTTTTGTTTGCATTATAGTCCAAAAAGCGAGATTGGTGGGTGTTTAGACAGAAACTTTAGGATGTTTTTCTTTATTTTTCCCACTTAAAGTCACATAGCCAAGATTATACCCCTGGAATAATGTTTCACAATTGCACTTCTCTCCACAATTATCAAATATTTTGGACAGTTTGAGTAACTGCTACATCTGTTGAAGATAAGTGACTCAGTAACCTAGGGCATATGTAGAAATGCCGAAATGAAAATAGAGACAGAAAAATCTCTGGATGATGGATTTACCACACTGAGCAGAAAAGGAAGCCAAGAGAAAGAGACGACGTTTGTTTTTTTTCTTTTGAAAATGATGAATAGTTATAGAGTAGCTAAATTTTAGGCCAATACTGTTTTGGCTGCTTATCTGTCTTCATAATCTGATGAAAGACATAAACATGCCTTTATTAATTTTGTGTGTGTGGAGTTCCAATAAAATGTCCAAATCACAAACTTCAACTCACAGGCGGCCAGTGAGATGAGTGTCTCTTACTGCAGACACTTGATAGTATTACCCCAATACCAGGCCTACAGCCAGGAAGAACTGATGTAGGTGCTAAACTATGACAAATAGGACTTTTCTTACATACCTGCCATGGGGCCTGGTGGAGGGCAGACACTCAGTGAGGCTTTGCTGAAACCACTGAATGCATATATAAATGAATGCATGAAAAGGTAGACTAGGATACCATGAACATATATTTAGATAATAAGGTCTACTACAGGGGCTGTAAATTGAATAAAAATTTTATCCAGAAAAACACTTTGAGTAAAGTGGAGTGAACTAAGCTTCACTTACCTCATTAGGTTAGAAAACCAGATTTATTGAAAATTCTTTCAATTGGTGTCATGCGTTCTGTTGTGAGTAGTCAGAGACAATGCATTCTAGCACCTCTCTCTCTCATAAACCATGAGAAAAATTGTATCAGGAGTCCCCCACATCTAGGACTTCCCTGGTGGTCCAGTGGCTAAGAATTCACGTTCCCAGAGCAGGGGGCCCGAGTTCAATCCCTGACCAGGGAACTAGATCCCACATGTTGCAGCTAAAGCTCCTACATGCAGCAAATAAAGATCCCATGTTCTGCAACTGAGACCTGATGCAGACAATAAATAAATAAATATTATTACAAAAATATAGTCTCCTTATACGTCTGCCAAGTTGAAGTAGATGCTGCCTGCCTCCATGCTCTGGGAACCCACATGAAGGCAGGAAGAGGGGCAAGGCTCAGAACAGCAGGTGTATATTGGTTTTTAGAAACTCAACTCTGAAGGCACAGTGAACATGGTTAGAGAGGATAGAAGAGAAAATAAGAGAGACAAGACCAATTGGTTATTGTTGTTCAGTAGCCAAGTCATGTCTGACTCTGTGGCCTTATGGACTGCAGCACGCCAGGCTTCCCTTTCCTTCATCATCTCCCAGAGTTTGCTCCATGCCCATTGAGTTGGTGATGCCATCCAACCATCTCATCCTCCGTCGTCCCCTTCTCCTCCTGCCTTCAGTCTTTCCCAGCATCAGGGTCTTTTCCAATGAGTCGGCTTTTCACATCAGGTGGCCGAAGTATGGGAGCTTCAGCTTCAGCATCAGTCCTTCCAATGAATATTCAGATCACCTGGGAGAATCAGGAAGCAGCTCCGGTGAGAGACAACAAACACCTGCATCAGGATGGGAGCCAGCGGGACGGAGAGGAGGGACACTTGAGATGACAGAACCTGGTGACTGATTGGTTCTACGGAGTGAGATGGAGGGAGGGTCACGGATGAAGCCCAGTTTCCTGGTGTGGGTGATTAGATGGGCTCCCCGATATAGCAGAGGCAGGCAGTGAAAAGCATGAGGGAGGTGGGTGGGGAAATCGGTGCAGAGCTCGCAGGCCACTGAATGAAGTCACAGAACCCTGCCGCTATGACTCACGGTCTCTGAATCTCACCCAGGATTTGCTGATGAACTTGCAATTTGTTCATAAGGAAAGAAATATTTGTTGTTTATAAATGTAACTGTGTCAAATGTTTGTCTTTTTTAAAAAAGTGCTTTGCAACACTTAGCTCCCTGTCCTGCTTCTGGGATACCGCCCACCATAGATAGTTTTTGTAGGGCACAGAGCACTGCTGTTCACTGTAGAAGTGAACCTGATTTCCCTCCTTCCCCATTCCTTGGCTGCCAGGACTCTGGTACAGGGCCTGGGTTCAACCAGCTGGATGCCATGATGGTTAATTGTACATGTCAGCTTGGCTAGGGGCTTCCGTGGTGGCTCAGCTGTAAAGAATCCACCTGCCAAAGCAGGAGACCTGGCTTTGATCCCTGGGTCGGGGAGATCCCCCGGAGAAGGACATGACAACCCACTCCAATATTCTTGCCTGGGAAATTCCATGGCTAGAAGAGCCTGGTGGGCTATATCTCATGCAGTTGCAGAGTTCGAGAAGACTTAGCAATTAAACCACAACAACTTGGCTAGGCCACAGTACCCAGATATTTGGTTAAACAGTAGTCTAGATGTTGCTGTGAAGTTATTTTTAGGTTAGACTAACATTTAAATCAGCAGACTTTGTGTACAGCCGATTACCCTCCATAATGTTGATGGGCCTCTTGTAATGAATTGAAAGCCTGAAGAGGAAAAAAAGATACTGATGTCCCTCTGAAGCAGAGAGAATTCTGTTGGCTGCAAAGTCAAGTTTTCCCTGGGTCTCCAGCCTGCCTACCTGCCCTCCAAACTGAAGAAAGCCAGAGTCAGTTTCTGTTGCTTGCAATAATGTGCCTTGCCTAATATAATACATGTGCATTGTTGCCAAATTACAAACACCAGAAAAAAACAAAGAAATGGAAGAAATTCAAATATACCCTGATGCAACTAATTTAAACATTCTTTCATTTTCTTTCTAGATTTTTCTATACATGTTTTACGCTGTTGCATTCATTTGTGTATGGTGTTTTAGCCTGTTTGTTCCCTTAACATCCTATTATAAAACATTTTGAGATCTCATTAACAATATCTTAACAATATTAACAACATTAACAATATTCTTTGTGCTATTTCAGTCCTCTTGATGTATGCTTTCTATTCCTTATGCTCCCTTATTTTCTTTGTTTGCAACTCTTGTCAGCTGGGACCTATACTGTATTTTATTTGCTTTCATGTCTTAAAGTGATTTGGAAGTAGACAACCCATTTAAAGCTGTTTGAGGTTATAGGTTTAGGAGCCACATGGTTAAAAAAGTTAAAGTTAAGAATAACATTTGCTATTATGTACAGATCTCCTTTCTTCAGCTCCCCTCTCTGTTTTTTTTTGTGTTATAGTATAACATATGTTAAGCATTTGCTCATATAAACATTTTTAAAGAATTTGTTTTTTGCTTAGTCAATTTTGAAACCATATCCCCCACTGCCTCCAGAAAATTAAGTGTACATTCAATTAGTTTCAAGGGTTTCCCATATGGTGCTAGTGGTGAAGAACCAGCCTACCAATGCAGGAGACATAAGATATGTGGGTTCCAACCTTGGGTTGGGAAGATACCCTGGAGGAGGAAATGGCAACCCATTCCAGTATTCCTGCCTGGAGAATTCCATGGACAGAGGAGCCTGGCAGGCTACTTTAGGGCCCACAGGGTTGCAGAGCTGGACATGACTGAAGCAACTTAGCATACACGCACACACCTTAGTTTCCATACTTACTGCATAGTGTTCCTATTCTTTGAATGACATTTACAGGAAGCTATACGATGGTGTGTTTTCTGAGCCCCTGCCTTGAGAACATCTTTGTCATTTTCACAGATGAATGACAAGCTGGCTTGCTCAGAGAGGTGTTCTCAATCTAGTAATGGTAACTCCTACTGGAGGTGAGTCAGACCTCTCAACCTTTTCCCCAGCCATCTGCTACTGTGCTAGTTTACAGAACACAGAGGTATGATCAAAAGGATCGTTTTCAACCCAACCTCATCCACTTGGAAGATAGTGGAAACTCTCCTATATTCTGGCCCATGGTTTTCTTTCACAGTGTCCAGTGGTGTTGCCAGTTCACATATTTTTGAGTTCTTATTTATTCATAAATGTTCTAGTGGGAAGTTCAGAGAGGGTCTCACAGTAAAAACTGGGATCTGCTACTGTATTCTACCCCCCCCCCCACGCCCCGCCCCAGTGCTGGCCCTGTGTTAGTCAGCTCTTCTGAATTTCTCAGCCATATTTTCAGAGGCTATTTTAGGTTCTTAGACTTTCTTCATCTGTATTAGTCAAGCTTCTTTGGCTGCAGATAACTGAAACTATCTTACAGCATAAATAGAAAAACTAACTATCACAGAATACAGGAAAGTTTCATGGAACCCAGAGTAAAAAGGTAAGCGGGCTTTAGTAGAGAAGTGAAGAGCTCTTGGGACTCACATTTCTCATCTCTGTTTCTTGTTGCTGTACTGTGCTGTTCTTAGTCACTTAGTTTGTGTCCAACTCTTTCCACTCCATGGACTGTAGCCCGCCAGGCTCCTCTGTCCATGGGGATTCTCCAGGTAATGACACTGGAGTGGGTTGCCATGCCCTCCTCCATGGGAACGTCCCAACCCAGGGATCAAACGCAGGTCTCCTGCATGGTAGGCGGATTCTTTACCACCTGAACCAGCAGGGAAGACCATTTCTTGATGCAGTGATTCATAAAGATTAACAGAATTCATTGATGTCTGCTGATTACTTAGTCTATGCTATGAAAGCTCTTGGAGAAAGGTATTTTTAAAAAATCATCTGCACTAGATCTACCAAAAGAAAAAATTGCCAAAGAATGTTCAAAGTACCACACAGTTGCACTCATCTCACATGCCAGCAAAGTAATGCTCAAAATTCTCCAAGCTAGGCTTCAACAGTATGTGAACCGAGAACTTCCAGATGTTTAAGCTGGATTAAGAAATGGCAGAGGAACCAGAGATCAAATTGCCAACATCTGTTGAATCATAGAAAAAAGCAAGAGAATTCCAGAAAAACATCTACTTCTGCTTTATTGACTTGCCAAAGCCTTTGACTGTGTGGATCACAGCAAACTGTGGAAAATTCTTAAAGAGATGGGAATACCAGATAAACTTACCGGCTTCCTGAGAAATCTGTATGCAGGTCAAGAAGCAACAGTTAGAACCAGACATAGAACAATGGAACTGGTTCCAAATTGGGAAAGGAGTACATCAGTGCTGTATATTGTCATCCTGCTTATTTATCTTATATACAGAGTATATCATGCAAAATCCATGCCAGACTGGATTGAAGCACAAGATGAAATCAAGATCACAGGGAGACATATCAATAACTTCAGATATGCAGATGACACCACCCTTATAGCAGAAAGCAAAGAGGAACTAAAGAGCCTTTTGATGAAAGTGAAAGAGGAGAGTGGAAAAGTTTGCTTAAAACTCAACATTCAAAAAATGAAGATCATGGCATCCAGTCCTATCACTTCATGGCAAATAGATGGGGAAACAATGGAAACAGAGACAGACTTTATTTTTGGGGGCTCCAAAATTACTGCAGATGGTGGCTGCAGCCATGAAATTAAAAGATGCTTGCTCCTTGGAAGAAAAGCTGTGACAAACCTAGACAGCATATTAAAAAGCAGAGACATTACTTGGCAAGCAGCGGTCTGTCTAGTCAAAGCTATGGTTTTTCCAGTAGTCATGTATGGATGTGAGAGTTGGACTGTAAAAAAAGCTGAGTGCTGAAGAATTGATGCTTTTGAACTGTGGTGTTGGAGAAGACTCTTGAGAGTCCCTTGGACTGTAAGGAGATCCAATCAGTCCATCCTAAAGTAAATCAGTCCTGTATATTCATTGGAAGGACTGATGTTGAAGCTGGCCTCCTGATGCAAAGAACTGACTCATTTGAAAAGACCCTGATGCTGGGAAAGATTGACGGTGGGAGGAAAAGGGGATGACAGAGGATGAGATGGTTGGATGGCATCACTGACTCAATGGACATGAGTGTGAGTTGACCCCAGGAGTTGATGATGGACAGGGAGGCCTGGCGTGCTGCAGTCCATGGGGTGGCAAAGAGTTGGACACGACTGAGCAACTGAACTAAACTGAACACTCTGTTTGGAGGTTGCAGTCACAGAATAAATAAATAAATAAATATATATATACACATACATATATACACATACACATATATGTGAATGTATATGCAGCTACCTACTCACATAACTAAAGCAAATGTCCTAATTATAAAATTCAGAAGGAATAAAAGGAAAGTAATATACGAAAAAATAATATGTGCTCAGGCACAGCTACTTTAGAAGAAATAAATAATTATTTGCACCTGCTTATAATAAATATTTGTATTCACAAGAAGTGAGATTAGAAGGCCCTCTGCAAAACAAGTACAGAAAATGAAAAAGTAAAGGTATGAAAATGCACTAGACAAATAAAGGCCAAAATTATTTACATATAATGAAAAAAATGGAAGAACCTCATTTAAAGTCATGATATGTGCCATAGCAAATTATAAATGGATGAAAATGAGGAAGTATGATATTCTCACAGGCAAACTGTGAATTCACCTCCAAGGGTACTCTCAAAATAATTTGCTGCCTTTTGACATGGGACAGTGAATTGCCAAAAGCATATCTCCTATTTTGATCTTCTTAAATTCACTCTGAAGGACACAAGAAAAAAAACTATGGTTACTAAAGGGGAAAGGAGTGGGTGAGGGATAATTTAGGAGTTTGGGATTAACAGATACATACTTCTTTATAAAAATTAGATAAATAACAAGGTCCTACTGTATAGCACAAGGAACAATAGTCACTATCTTGTAATAACCTATAATGGAAAAGAACTTGGTAAAGAATATATATATATATAGATATAACTGAATCACTTTGCTATACACCTGAAAATGACACAACACTATAAATCAACTACACTCCAATAAAAATTCACTGTTTAGTAAAAATTCACTGTTTAGTAACTGAACCTTGGGGAACTCGGGCTTCAGTAGGTAATGGGTGGGGACACTGTGTTGGAAAGAGAAGCAGTAGGGGCAGAGAGGCTCTGCAGGAGACCTCTGGGGACAGTTGGGGATGGAGACTGAAAAATAATAGGCTTCCCAGGTGGCGCAGCGGTAAAGAATCTGCCTGCCAACGCAGGAGACCCAGGTTCCATCCCTGGGTCAGGAAGATCCCCTGGAGTAGAAAATGGCCACTCACTCCAACATTCTTGCCTGTGAAATCCCACGGACAGAGGGGCCTGATGGGCTAGAGTCCATGGGGTCATAAGGAGTGGGACACCACTGAGTGACTGAGAACAATACAAAGATTAAATAATCTCAACATGCAAATTCACAATGTGTTCCTTAACACTGAATGAAAAATTCAATATACATATGATAACAATCGTATGAAATATTGTTTTTAAAATTTATTTTTAATTGGAGAATACTTGCTTTACAATATTATATTGGCTTTTGCTGTACACCAATGTGGATCAGCTGTTAAGTATACAGATATTCCTTCCTTCTTGAGTCTCCTTCCCGCCCCCCACAGCATGAAATATTTTAAAGGAATCATCTTAAAGAAATTAAACTAGATCTTTGTATTCATATCTCTCCACTAATTTGATGATTTGGGGGTTGTAAAGCAGTTAAAAGAAGACTTCCACCAGCTCAGTGACATAGCTGTATAATATATGAAAATTGCAAAAGTGGAGTGACGGAGGTGTGTATATTGGCTACCCCAATTCCACAGGCAGGCGGCTTTGCCATAGGTGACCTCATTTTCCCCAAATTGTTAGCAGCTTCTTGGTAAAGTCTCAAATAAAACAAAGTAGAGTCTTCTCAATTTGGGAGTTGCATTCTTGGAAAATTCAGTGAATATGGAAACTGTGGGGGAAAAGTACTTTGCATTTATGTGCAAATGGAGTTCTAGGCTCAGAGATTTATAAAAAGTTTTTTCACCTTGTGAACATCTGGTGAGACACCTGAGATTCTCGGCTACGTGGGGGCAATTCTTTATCTCCAGGTGCAGCCCCCACACGCAGGAAGTCCAGCATCTCCAGCTGAATTCATCTCCCTTCCCCAGGAATAGTGACAATAGAAAAAAAAACATTTCCACAAAATTCCAGATGACCCTCAAGGGTGATGCTGCCCCAAGGATGCCCAATGTGTAGGGTAATTGATTTAATTTCCTTCTGCAGGACCTAGGAGGTGCCAGCCTGATCAAACCCTTCTCCACACACAGGTGCAATTTTGGTGTGCAGGACAAACTAGTTTCCAATGTGTGTCCCGAGCAGTCATTTCATTCTGTATTCTTCATTTTCCATTTTCCTAGTTTTTAAAAAAACATGATAAAATACATGTATCATAAAGTGTATCATAAAGTCCTTAGTTTGGGGACTTCTCTGGTGGTGCAGTGGCCAAGACTTCGCACTCTCAAAGCAGGGGGCCCACATTCCATCCCTGGTCAGGGAACTAGATCCCACGTGCCACAACTAAAGATCCTGCATGTTGCAAGGAAGACCAGACACAGCCAAATAAATAAATATTGAAAAACTTACCAGCTTTGAGTGTACAGTTCAGTGGCATTAAGGACATTCACGTTATGCAACCATCACCACCACTCGGCTTCTAGCCTTTTTATATTTGGAATTTATTTAAATTTAGAGAAAGGTTGTAAAAATAGCACAAAGAACTTTTTCTCCAGAACCATTTGAGAGTAAGTTAAGTAAGTTGCTGCTAGAATATCTTACCCTTGAATATTTTGGTATGAAATCCCGAAGAACAGGGACATTCTCCTAAATAGCCCCAGGAGAGCCATCAAAATCAGGAGACTGACACTGACCATGTACCACCATCTAGTCCTTGGACCCCATACGGGTTTCACCAATGGTTTCAGTAATGTCCTTTAGAGGAAAAGGTCCAGTCTAGTATGAGTCCTGTGCTTAGTTGGGCAGGGAGAGTGCAAGATGGACCTAGGACATTGTGCCAGAAAGCAGGAAATGGCGACTTTCTCATCTGTCTGTTAATCTTGCTCAATCATTTTCTCAGTTTATCTTTGACTTCCGGGATCTTGACATTTTCACAGATTACAAGCCAGTTACTTTCTAAAATGTCCCTCAATTTGTTTGCCTGGGGTTGCCTCACAGTGAAATTTAGGCTCTGCTTTTTGGCAAGAATATCACAGAAGTCATGGTGAATTTTTCTCATTGTATCCTCTCATGTGGTACAAGATTGCAATTTGTTTCATTATAGACGGCATTACTTTTGATCACTTGATTAAAATGCTATCTTCCAGGTTTCTTCAAGGCAGAGCTATTCTTTTGTCATCAGTAAGATTTTTATGAGGAGATACTTTGAGACTATGAAAATATTCCATTCCTCATCAAATTTTCGCCCACTGGTTTTACTGTCCATTAATGTTTATTGGCATTAATAATCACAGAAAAATTTGTCAAAAAGTGATTTTCTAATTCCATCTTTCTTTGTACATTTATTGGTTTGCATGTTACAGTAAAGAGAATCTTTTTTCCCTCCCCATTTATGTCAATTCATTCTATCAGTATTGACTCATAGATTCCTATTGGTTCAAGGGGCTATCATCACTTACCATAATTAAATATTTTGATGCCAAATTGTTTATTTTGTCCTGCATTTATCCAGCATGAGGCCCATTGTCATGGTTTCCATGTCCTTTTAAAGTATCTGTGTCATTCATTGAGCCCTTCCTGATTTGGGGGCACAAGATGTTTTAGGCCCATCTTGTACTTTCCCTGACCCAAGCTGGAATCTGCCATTTTCCCAAGAATCCCAGATTCTTAGTAGTAGAGAATGGTATTTAGAAACCAGGATCTAGACTCTTGTTGTGCACATTGTTAATGGGGTATCACTGCCTGGTAGCTCATACGGTAAAAAACCTTCCTGCAATGTGGGAAGACCTGGGTTCAGATCCCTGGGTCAGGAAGATCCCCTGGAGAAGAGAATGGCTACCCACTCCAGTGCTCTTGCCTGGAGAATCCCATGGACAGAGGAGCCTGGTGGGCTACAGTCCATGGGGTCACAAAGAGTCAGACACGACTGAGCAACTAACACTTTGACCGCTTTAACACAGAGCTGGGGCTCTATCTCTATCTACCCATCTGTCATCTATATACACACACACCATGTCTATATCGGTTATTTATATTTATATATATTTCTTTATCTCTAGATAATACAAAAGGCAAATAGAAGGGGAAAAGGTAGAAGCAGTGACAGATTGCCTCTTCTTGGGTTCTAAAAACACTGTGGATGGTGACTGCAACCATGAAATTTGAAGACAATTGCTTCTTGGTAGAAAACTATGACAAACCTAGACAGTGTGTTAAAAAAGCAAAGCATCACTTTGCTGACAAGGTCCATATAGTCAAGGCTATGGTCTTTCCAGTAATCATGTATGGATATGAGAACTGGACAATAAAGAAGGCAGAGGGCCGAAGAATTTATGCTTTCCTACTGTGGTGTTGGAGAAGACTCTTGAGAGTCCCTTTGCGAGCAAGGAGATCAAACCAGTCAATCTTACAGGAAATCAACTCTGAATACTCTTTTGAAGGACTGATACTGAAACAGAAGCTCCAAGACTTTGGCCACATGATTCGAAGAGCCCACTCATTGGAAAAACCCCAATGCTGCAAAAGATTGAGGGCAGAAGGAGAAGAGGCAACAGAGGGTTAGAAGGTTGGATGGTATCACCGATGCAATGGACATGAACTTGGGCAAACTCTGGGAGATGGTAAGGGACACGGAAGCCTGGCATGCTGCAGTCCATGGGGCTGAGAAGAGTCAGATGTGATTTGGCAACTGAACAACAACAACAGAAATACAGTATAAATCATGAGTTCATATGAATACTTCCAATTCCAGATCCAACACCCCAGAATTCATTCTAGTTTACTTTCTATATTTGTAACTTCCTTCTTTGACAGTGTGAAGCCTGGCTCCCATTTTCCTCAAGATGTTTACTTATCACATTGATGTTCTCTGTAAGTGACCAACTTGCTGCTCTCCCTGGATCCCTTCCTCTTCTTTCCTTGGCTCCGACACCCTGTACCCACAGTTTCCAGATGTGGGGGGGCTGCCTTGCTGGACCACCACTTAGTGACTTTCAAACCAAGTCATGCAGGAAGGAAAGCTGGAATGAAACAAACAGAAAGAAGGCTTCTTCACAATTTAAATTCCATTTATTATTTTAACTTATTTCACTTTAATTAGAAATTACTTATATGCTTCACACTACCGAGCACCTGCTGTGTGCCAGATACTGTGTGCACTTTAGAGGCATCAGCTCATCTAATCCTTGCAACCATTCTCTGAGGTACATATATTACTCTTTTATTCATTTTACAAAGGAGGTGATGGAGGCTTGGAGAGTTTCATGGTGGGCGGCACTGCTAGGAGAGAACCTAGAGTGTAGCACTCCAAAGATTATTGTTGATATTAATGTATAAACAGTTAAAAGTATTTTCAATATATAACACCTTCTAGGTATGCCATGAAACACATTTTTTTTCAGCTCTGTTCTTTGAGTTTATATTCTGGTATCAATTAAAAAAAAAAAAGCAGAGCTTACGATCTTCTCAAGATAACAGAGCTCCTTTTGGAGTAAGGTCATTTAATGAAGTCTCTGGAAATCACCAATGCCTAGCATGGTGCCTAGCACATAGCAGGTATTCAAGCAGTAGTTTTTGCCTGAGAGAATGAACTATCTTTATGTCTACGAAGCACGCAGTGATAATGAGGCAGAAACAGGGTTCACTGAAACGTGGCCTCTTTTCCTTTGAGGACCTCTAGAAAGCCACCCTTTCCTGCCTCCTTGGAATCTCGTGACCAGCTCTGGTTAAAGCAGTGTGAGCAGACGTGACTGGTGAAAAGCCCTTGTGGTTTGCTCTGGTCACTCTCATCTTGCAGAGGCCAAGTTCCAGATGGCACAGCTTCAAGGCGGGGAAGGCTCAGGTGCCCAGTCTCTCTCCCTCTTGCCCCTCAATTGCTTTGCTGGCCCACAGGAGATCTTTTGTGAGAAATGAAGCTTTGAAGCCACTAAAATTTTTCTGCAGCATAACATTGCTTATCCTGACTTACAACTCTTTCCTAGTCTCAGAGTTACAATTTTTTTTAAATTTTTTAAAATATATTTTTAATTGGAAGATAATTGCTTTCCAATGGTGTGTTGGTTTTCTGCCACATAACAGCATGATTCAGCCATAAGTGTACATACATTTCCTCTGTCTTGAACCACCCTCTCACCTCCCGGCCAGAGATACAATTTAAATAGAAAAATATATTGTATACCCAATGAATAGTTCAACCACAATTGAGGTGTCAGTGTAAGCAAATGCCAGTTATGAGATATAGTGGTAGAGACACTGTTATGAGGATATTCAAATAAAAAGGAATAGTTGAGGAGCCCAGGAACGTTGGTTAAAAAAAAAGAGCACCCAAATTCTTGAAATTCAAGGCGTACCAACAGAGCTACTTGCCTTAAATCTCCTGTGAATCATTTCTGAGTGACTTCAGATCTAATTTCCTTTATTCCTACAATACCCATTCTCTGCATCACACTTCCTCTTTAAAGAAAATACTGATTTTGTTCATAGTGTTATTTTTTTTGTTGCTCTTTTGAGTTCTAACATCTCTTCCACTGAAAGGAAGGTAAGAAGTACAAGTTTTGCCCAGCAACCTGGTAGCTTAGGACTTCCACATCAAAGATATTTTTCCTGTTATGCTAATACCAAAAGCTGTCCCAACGCTGAAACAGTATTTAAAGCTGAGTTAGGAAGGCTATTTTCTTCACCTAATGTGCTTTTAAACATTATTCATATAAAAACTTATAACAATTTTATGTGTAAAAGTAGAGAGAATAACAAGTTCTCGTAAAACTGTCATTTTAATTTTACAATTATACAATTTTACAATTTACAACTGTACAATTCAATTTTGCCATACGTGTTTTATTTTTTCCTTTTGCTAAACTAGTTTGAAACTAGTTTCCAAAAAAAAAAAAAAGAAAATATTTTGTTCCCCTAATATTTCACCCTGAAATATTTCACTGCACATCTCTTAAAGATGAGGATGACCATAATGTTACCTAACAATAAATTCATTCATATTATCTAACACCCAGCCCAAATTTAAATGATCCCAAATGTACTCAGGATGTATTTTTATATTTCATTTTATATTTAGTTTGACTTGGTATCTAAACTAGGTCACATATTATATTTGATTGCTCAGTTTCTAATCTCTGCTCATCAATTTACTTAAAAATTTATCTTTGGACTTTCCTGGTGGTCCAGTGGTTAGGACTTCGAGCTTCCACTGCAGAGAGAGTGGGTTCGATCTCTGGTTGGGGAACTAAGATCCCACATGCTGAGTAGTGTAACCAGAAAAAGAAAAAAATTATCTTGATTTGCTTCCTTTTATTTTTCTTTTATTTTTTTTTAATATTCTACTTTATTTATTTATTTTTTTTGGTGGGGAAAGTTTGAGCAAGACAGTATTCTCCTCTTGCCTGTGGGGAAATCTAATACCTTGTTTATGTATCTCAATATCCCTGGTCTTTATATATATGTGTATATATAAATATGTGAGTGTGTGTGTGTGTGTGTGTGTGTGTGTGTGTATTAGCCAAACACTGTTTTTCTAAAGTATATCTTTGAAAATAGCTACTAGGGAGCTAGAGATTAAAAACAAAAAATTTGGGGATGTATTACTTAGTTTTATATTTTTCATGTTTGCAAAATTCATCTGAGTCAGAAAAAGAAGCTCTTTTATCATAAATCTTTAAGTGTGATGGCCTTGTCTCAGAATTAAGACTTTTCTCATTCATTCCTCAAAGAAGTTTTCTTATTAAAAAAAAGAGAGAGAGAGAAAATCATATTGTTTGTTTTTAGCAATTTCTAGAGGCAATTTGATACAATAGTAGGAAAGAAAAATATTGGCAGAGATTTAGAATTAGAAGGCTGGGGTTTGGTCCCACCTTTACAATGAACTAATGATTTGAATAAATACTATAAGTTACCTGAGCCATGGTTGATTCATAAGAAAGTTTGGACTGGTTGGTAGACAATATATACAGGTAACATTATACGATTTTATAATAAAATGTGACTGAAAACAATGAAGACTTTTTGTCCCTCTGACAAATATACCAGGTCTTAGGCTTCCCAAAGAGGCCTGTCTTCAAAGCAGGCCCTTTGGAGCCATGAACTATTTTCCCCGATGCTGCCACACCTCAAACATTTCTGTAAATATTTTCAGAATCAGTTTACAAGCCACATAATAACACTACTATAGGTGCTTATAACACAATAAGCACTACTACCTGAGAAGCCTGTATGTGGGTCCAGAAGTGACAGTAGAACCAGATATGGAACAACTGACTGGTTCAAAACTGGGAAAGGAGTACATCGAGGCTGTATATTGTCACCCTGCTTATTTAACTTCTATGCAGAGCATATCATGTGAAATGCTGGGCTGGATGAATCCCAAGCTGGAATCAAGATTGCTGAGAGAAATATCAACAACCTCAGATATGCAGATGATACCACCCTAATAGCAGAAAGTGAAGAGGAACTAAAGAGCCTCTTGATGAGGGTGAAAGAGGAGAGTGAACAAGCTGGCTTGAAACTCAACATTCGAAAAACTGGGATCATGGCATCTGGGCGCATCACTTCATGGCAAATAGGAGGGAAAAAAGTGGAAGTGATGACAGACTTTATTTTCCTGGGCTTCGAAATCATTGCAGATGGTGACTGCGGCCATGAAATGAAAAGATGCTTGTTCCTTGGAAGAAAAGCTGTGACAAACCTAGATAGCATATTACAAAGCCGAGACATTACCTTGCTGACAAAGGTCCATCTAGTCAAAGATATGGTTTTTCCAATAGTCATGTATGGATGTGAGAGTTGGACCATAGAGAAGGCTGAGTGCCAAAGAATTAATGCTTTTAAATTGTGGTGCTGGAGAAGACTCCTGAGAGTTCCTTGGACAGCAAGAAAATCCAGTCAGTCGATCCTAAAGGAAATCGACACTGAATATTCATTGAAGGGACTGATGCCGAAGCTGAAGCTCCAATACTTTGGCCACCTGATGTGAAGAGCTGACTCACTGGAAAAGATCCTGATGTTGGGAAAGATTGTGGGTGGAAGAGGATGAGATGGTTGGATGGCATCACCGACTCAATGGACATGAATTTGAGCAAACTTCAGGAGATAGTGAAGGACAGGGAGCCTGGTGTGCTGCAGTCCATGGGGTCACAAATAGTCAGATATGACTGAGTGACTGAATGACAACAAAAACCTCACAGCTATATCTTCTCTTTTATTTAGTGAACATTTATTGCAGATTGGCAGCTTACATGAAGAGCTCATCTGGGTGCTGGAGTTGCCAAGGAAGGGTGGTGACTAAGATGAATAAAAGTTCCTGCCTGTTAAGTAACCAGCCATCTGGCTGTGGGGGTTGGGGGAGACACAAGCATAAAACAATCAAAGGGAGTAAATGAAAACTCTGGGGAATGGAATTATCTCCACGACAGCATTAATATCCGCAAAGCCAAGATCTGTGGGTTTGAGAAATGGACCCCTTTGATATGGAGACTATAACTTATATTTTGAGACTGATAAAGCAACTCTTTGATATTAATCAAAAGTGATTCCGTTGTCATCAGTTTAGCACTGGGTGGAGACATGAACAACAGCTGGAAGTTGAAAACTTCAGAGCATCTTTTTGGCAAGGTTGAAACACAAACAAACACATTTCACACTCAACTGTTGTTCAGTTGCTGAGTCCGACTCTTTGCGACCCCATGGACTGCAGCATGCCAGGCTTCCCTGTCTTTCACCATCTCCTGGAGTTTACTCAAACTCATGTCCATTGAGTCAGTGATGCCATCCAACCATCTCATCCTCTGTCGTCCCCTTCTCCTCCTGCCCTCACTCTTTCCCAGCATCAGGGTCTTTTCCAATGAATTGGCTCTTGCATCAGGTGGCCACAGTATTGGAGTTTTAGCTTCAGTGTCAGTAATAACTTTTTTAAAAATTAGTAAATGCTCTTTTAAGAATCAAGGACATTGAAGGGTTAATATTTAACCCAAATTAAATATCCTAGTTTCAGGTGTTTTCAGTGGTACTACATTTTTGCTGGATTATTTTTTCCAAACCTGTTAAATGATTCCTTCAGTCATCTCGATAAATATCTCTTATGTTGACTGGAAATTTCAGTAAGTAGTTACTTATTGCTGTTACTTGGTGATGACTCCAAGCTAAGTAACGAGTAAGAGAAAAGCCATCACTACCCCATGCAAGGCAGGAGCTTGTCCCGCCGGTCACATCAAGTACTCCCCTCAAGTGGGCTAATTAGTGATGGTTGTGGACTGATGCCCAGCTTGTAACCTTACTGAGGTATCACCACAGTTTGCGCCAAGAGAAGAGGTGTCAAGTTGCCAAGTGTTGGAGAAATATTTTTTGAGGAAGACAGGCATAGCTTTTCAAAAGCATTAGTAAGCATAATCATGATTCTCATTTATTTCCTCAAAAAGTTATTGAAAATCTATCAAGGACCAGGTCTAAGGGCTATGGTTTATGGTTATTTCAGGCATTTTCAGTCAATTCAAACAGGAGACTGCACAGTCCCAGAGTGGACCAGCTGACATTCAAAGACAGAGGCTAAATTCATTCTCTGCTTCACGACCGGGGAAACTAATTACCATTGTATGTATTAAGACTCATTTCTTCTCCGTAGAACAGACACTAGGAAAAGAAGATTATCATCAGTAATTTAGATTCACTGAATTAATTAATTAATTAACTGAACCTGCCTATGCAACTTGGGTAGGTGAAGAATTATAGATGATGTCAAAGTAATTTAACAGCATAAACGAGAACTGATATATACCCACTTAAACACTCTCGAACAGTTTTATAAACAAAACAAAATGAAACAGCAAAAAAAAAAAAAAATCTTACTAAAAATCCCATAGTCACAGGCCTAAAATGCACCAATAAAGTATATTCTCAACTTATGGTTTCCCCAAGGCATCCAACAATGATTATCAAAGGGTTAGGAGCTAGAAACAACAGAATTTAAACCAATCTAACCCTCTGAAGCCCACTCCAGTGTTCTTGCCTGGAGAATCCCAGGGACGGGGGAGCCAGGTGGGCTGCCGTCTAAGGGGTCGCACAGAGTCGGACACAACTCAGCAACAACCCTCTGAAGCACCTGACTCCGCAATCTGCTGCTGCCCTGCCCCTTAGAGAGTAGGGAGAGAGTCAGAAAGGCTGGTTCCTCCCCACGCCCCCACCCCAAAAGCTGGGGACAGGGACGAGGGGGGAGGGCAAGGTGTCTGGGATAGGACACAATTGACTGGGGTGTGGTGTGGTTGCAGAGACAAGTCCCAAGTGCATGGTGGATGCAGAGATCGGAAGCAATGCGAGGCTGGTCCTCTGAGATTCCAGCGTGTCCCTGGAGTCTCCTCCCGTGACCACACTCACCCCTGCTTTTCTTCTGTTGCCCTGCTTAGGTTGGGAAGAGAGAACAGGGATCAGGGGAGAAGCCGAGGTTTCGTGCTCCTGGATAAATAGAAACAGAGGAGGAAGGCTGTTGGACGTGACTCCTGGGCCCCGCCTCGCCCGGTCAACCGCAACTGCTGCTGCTGCTAAGTCCCTTCAGTCGCGTCCGACTCTGTGCGACCCCACAGACGGCAGCTCAGCAGGCTGCCCCATCCCTGGGATTCTTCAGGCAAGAACACTGGAGTGGGTTAACCGCACAGCTAGCAGACCTTACATGAACTAAATCCGAGAAACCACCTGGGTGACCTTACTCTGACTTCCTTTATTTGTCTCGCTCAGCTTGTTTCAAATTTCCCTTTCTTTCTCAATCAGCCACCTTTTTACAATGGCTATTAGGAGACTTTGCTAAATTAAGTGTTTTGATTTTAATTTAGCAGGTCTTGGAAAGCACTGCTGTGTTAGAGACTGCTGGTTTTCCCCATACCTGTTTTTTTCTCCTTGGTAATAGAACTCCTAGGGGAAACCCAGAGTCATGACTACACCTCCCAGCACCCGCTGAGGCTCCCTGTGGCCATGTAACTAAGTCCTGGTCAATGGGAAATAAGTGGAAGTTTTGTGCAGCACCTTTTGGGAGGATCTCAAAGGGAGAGAGCATCCCTTCCTCCCTGCCTTCTTGCTTCTGCTGGTGGGAATGCGGAATACGGGCAAGATGCTAGAACTTGAGCACCAGCTGGGACCAGATGTTGATGCTGGTGAAGCAATAAGATTGAAAGAGCTTGGGTCCCTGCCAGCAGTGGAGCTCCTCTAGCGACTCTACCATAACTGACCTGAGGGCCAAATAAAGTCTCTCTTATTCCAGCCTTTGCCATTTTGGATTTTCTGTTACTCAGACCTAAGCCTAACTGATATATATGTGGTGTAACTGGATTTAAGTTAAAATAGCAGATAATGTTGTTTGAATACTTAGTCTGTTCCAGGTAGGGTTTTAAGAGTTTTAGGTTTATTAACTCACTTAATACAACAACCCTATAAGAAGTACTATTATTGGATGGCATCACTGACTCAATGGACATGAGTTTGAAGCATGCTCCGGGAGATGGTGAAGGACAGGGAAGCCTGGTGTGCTGCAGTCCATGGTGTTGCAAAGAGTCGGACACAACTGAGTGACAGAACAATAGAAGTACTATTATTATTCTCATCATAGGGATGAGAGAACCCTGTGAGGCTAAGTTACTTGCCCTAAGTCACACAGCTAGTAAATGGCAATGTTAGAACTTGAACCCAAGCAGTATGACTCCCAAGCATGTTCAATCTCATTTTCTACAACAGAAGTTGGTGAACTTCAGCCTGTGGTCAAATCCAGCCTGATGTCTCATTAAAAATATATTTTATTTTTAAATATTATTTATTTTTACATACACTCATGCCATGCACACACACATGCACACTTTGTTCTACGGTTGATATCTATTGGGTTGGCCAAACAGTTTGTTCAGGTTTTTCCATAAGATCATATCTATCTATCTCTATCTGTGTTTCTATCTGTATAATGTTATACATTAACACGAGCCCCAATAACAGATATTTGTGATCCCTTGAAGGCAGGAGTTGATGACTGTGATGTCTAAATATTATGGTCCTGAGATGTTGCTACTAAAACACTCTGAACCCTAGGGTCTATAACTATATTTAGCCAAAACAAACAAACAAATTAATTAAAATAAGATGCCCAGTAAAATTTGAATTTCAGATAAACTTTTTTTTTTTTTAGTATAGGGGTTTTGCTTCTCTCACAACTATTGCGTGAAGCATACTTATACTAAGAAAGTTATTTGCCACTGACCTGAAATTTGAATCTACCTGGGAGTCCTGGAAAATTTAACTGCCAGCTCCACAGTCCCCATTCAGTGCTGCCAAAGAGGACAGAATTCTGCGAGACTGGCGTCCAGTTGGATGTTCACAGCCCTGTTCCTGGGAGGAAGAAGAACACCCAACTGGGAGGCCAAGTTCATGAGCCACCCAGAGAGTCACCAGCTGGACCCTAGTAAAGAAAATATTCCTTTTGAGAGCTCCTATGAAAATAATATTTAGCTTTATCAGAAGCTTTATATAGGAGTGCACTCTATAATTATTCATTTGCTAATTGCCACAACATCCTGTTGTAGTTGGTAAATAATCTTACTGTCGTCATCTTGCAATGAAGTCAGCAGGGGTAGAGGAGGTGGTGGCCCACTCACAGGGTAGCCCAGCCAGCGGGGAGTGTTCGGGCGGGGGCCTGGAGTCCCGAGCTGTGGGTTCTCCGGCCGGCTCACCCAGGGCCAGCCCTAGCAACAGGAAAGCCCAAAAAAAATCAGAGAAGAGGAAGAAAATAGATGCTCTGAAACCCGTGAAAACGCCACATTCTAAACAGCCCTATTGTTAAATAAAACAGACCAGAACAAAAAAAATATAGGAAGAGAACTGTCCAAGGCAGATCTTTTCCCCCCAGAGGAGAAATAGTCTGCTGACCCTTTGTTTCTCCCCAGGCAACGTGAATTCTCTTGTCAGTGCCTGGAAAAGGAAGTCCATAAGAGAAGCAAAATTGTCTCACCTGTAATAACTATGGGCATCAGCTGAGTACCTCTTATATCGGGCAGTTTCATATATGACCAAATTTAATCTTTGCAACAAGTCTGCATGCCCCCACTTTATGGATGTGTTATTCGCTCAGTCATGTCCACTTCTTTGCAATCCCATGGACAGCAGCCCACCAGACTCCTCTATCCATGAAATTCTCCAGGCAAGAATACTGCAGTGGGGAGCCATTCCTTTGTCCAGGGGATCTTCTGGACCCAGAGATCAAACCCAGGTCTCCTGCATTGCAGGCAGATTCTTTACCATCTGAGCCACCAAGGAAGCCCACTTTATGGATGGGAAGGTTTAGGTTCAGAGGGTCCAAGAGCCTTTAGAGACACACACTGCTGTGAAGTAGAGGGACTGAGATTCAAGCCTAGGTCTTGCCCGACTGGAGTGCATGTACCAGTTTCTGGGTAGATCTTTCCACCCACATATGGGGAAAAAAATCAGCATTTTTTTTCTGACCCACCCAAATCTAATTAAATTGTCTTTTCTAATATTGTTTAAATTACATTTTATCTGTTTGCCTCATGAATCCTAAAGCAATCTCAGGACAAGGGCCAGGCACAGCCACCCAGAGAGTGGTTCCAAGGCTCCTAGCTCTGTACCAGTGCTCCCCCAAACACTATCCTGGCAGTTCTCCCCACAAAACCAGCAAGCAGAAGTAAGGGTTTTTCCTGATATCAGAAGGACCAGAGGTGGAGCTAGAACATATCTTTCAACTCTTGCCATGTCCTTGCAAAAGGCTGAGAAAATTACAGCAATCATCCCTAATCTGCAACTTGATTAATGCCCATTTTCTTTATATGTTTTCTATGCCCTGTCCCACGACAAATGGGGAGAAGACTCCCTGCTAATTCCCTTTTAGGGGCTCTCTTGTTCCAGAGACTCTGGGTGTGATGTGGAATCCTCCCACCACTCTTCTCTGATCCACCCAGCCACCCAGCCTCCTTCCCTCCCTTCCCTTTAGGAAGCTGTCCATTGAGGCCAGACAAGTGGTGTTCCTGCCCCACAGGATGCCCACCTGACCACCTCCACACTGTAGGTAAGGGAGTTAGAGAAGGTGAGGTTCGAAAAAGAACGAGACCGGCATTTTAGAGGAACAGGTCACCTTTAATGAGGCGAGAAGGGACAGCAGTCAGATTAGCGAGCTGCTGCACTAACCCAAGAAAAGAGGAAGTACATATAGGCGTATATGTGGAAAGTTACTGTCTTAAGGGGGCCTGTTCTTCTCCAAGGTTGCTCGAAGTAGTTGTCTCTTAAATGGCTGGGGCAAGGACTTCTGGAGATCGGCCAGAGGACCGGCTGGGAGCTGGGTGTAATCAACCTTAATGTCCATTTTTTTTCTTCGGGTGAGAGAGTTCTTTGCTTTGCCTAGAACGGTGGGGAGGGCCTGGAGGGGACTTTTAACTCCAGGCTATTTGAACCATGTAACCTTCCTTCACACACTCCCACCCCGCTGGTTCCTCCCAGGTGCTGGCACAGAGCAGCGGATCCGGCTTGAAGCCAGATTGCTTTTGTATCGTTTGGACCTCCATTCCGACTTTCTTTACCACTGCCCAACCATGTGACTTTGGGAAAGACACTACATCTGGAAAATCCATTTTCTAATTCTAATTAATAGACCTCCGAACTGGGGGTGAAACATGAGTGTGATCCTGACGGCTGGGTTCTCAGCACCTGCTTGGCTCCTAACCACCCTGAGCCCGCCCTGGTAGCCCCTACTTCAGGAGGAGACGGGGTGTCGGCCCCTGAAGTGCAGACTCAGAGGGGAGTGGGCCCATGCCTCAGGACCTTGGCCTGGCCTGGAGGGTGGAAGAACGTGGCCAGGGAAAGCCCGCTCTGGGTCCCGAGTTTTAAAAATGTCCAAGGTGCTGCACGAAGATGCAGAGAGAAACTCCCACCCCGGGAAAGACTGTGTGACAGGAAGCCCGGGATGGGAGGGGTGTGTCTAGAGAGCAAGAAGCACCAGAGGCTGGAAGAGCGACACGGGCCTCTAGAGAGATCCAACTCGGCCGCTACCCCGGCTTCAGCCTTCTGGCCTCCAGAACCACGGAAGAGTACATTTCTGTTGCCGTAAAGCCTGTGGTTTGTGGTCCCGAGCTGCAGAAACTCTAAGGCACCAATACAGATGCTATACTGATAGTATTGGGCTTCCCAGGTGGCCCGGGGGTAAAGAATCCACCTACCAATAAGGAGATGCAAGAGATGGGAGTTTGATCCCCCCGACCTGGAAGATCCCCTGGAGAAGGAAATGGCAACCCTCTCCAGCATTCTTGCCTAGAGAATCCCATGGACAGAGGAGCCTGGCAGGCTACTGTCCACAGGTCACAAAGAGTCAGCAGCATACACCAATGGTATCACTTTATCTGTGGGGGTACATTTAGGGAAATACTGGCTGACATCAAAGAGCGGTCCCCAGAGACCCACGGGCAGTCTGCTTCTCTGGATGGGTCCTGGGCTGCTTCTTCCACGTGAACCCCTCAGGGTGACCCAGCTCACTGACTCCTCTCTCTTCCCCACTCGCCTCCGTCCCTCTCTAAACCTCTTTTCTTCAGAGGGGCAAACACCAGTTCCTTCATCTTACTTTCCTGGTGGCTCAGATGGTAAAGCGTCTGCCTACACTGCGGGAGACCTGGGTTCAATCCCTGGGTTGGGAAGATCTCCTGGAGAAGGAAATGCAACCCACTACAGTACTCTTGCCTGGAAAATCCCATGGACGGAGGAGCCTGATGGGCTACAGTCCATGGGGTCGCAAAGAGCCGGACACGACTGAGCGACTTCACTTTCACTTTCTTTTCATCTTGGTCATAAGCAGGGCAGTGTAGCCAACTCTTAGCTCCTAGTGCTCAGAGTTACTTGAGTGACTTATCAGAAGAATAAAGGCTGTTTTTAAGGAAATACATGCAGACTCACACAGATAATCAATCCTCTGTCAGCAGCTGCTTAAAAAAATACATGTTGTTGAATGATGATTACAACATGTAAATTACAAACAGCAAGTAGGGATTAGCTTCATTTACATGTTGAGAAACTGAGGCTCCGGCAGGTTAAACAACTTGCCCAAGATGGATCTGAGGTTTAAATGGAAACTATCTGATGGCGAACGGTCCACAGGGTCACAAAGGGTCAGACACAACTGAGCGGCTGAACACAGCAACAATACGACTTCAAAGCCCTTCCTTTTAAGCACATAACTAAGTTGGTTTCAACAGATGTAGCCTTGTCAATATTTGGAGGGGCTTGCCAAATTTTCCCTATTCTTTCTACAATATTAGTATTTTATAGAACCTTGCTGCTGTAAGTGGATGTAAGAAACTCACAACTGTGATCTGCAGCTCATTCTTAATAGTTTATTTTCTCATTTAATAGTGAAAATAATAATTATTATTTTGTCCCGAAGCTATAAACCCACATAGCAATTCTATCTATAGATGGTTCCTTGAATAATCAGTTGAAGGTGTTATATATCTTAAGTTTTTGTAAAGGACAGTCTTTTTCTTTTTCCTGAAGTTCGAGCATAGGAGTTTTCACAAATTTTCTTTTTTTTTTTAATTATTATTGATTTTTTTCCATTTATTTTTATTAGTTGGAAGCTAATTACTTTACAATATTGTAGTGGTTTTTGTCATACATTGACATGAATCAGCCATGGATTTACATGTATTCCCCATCCCGATCCCCCCTCCCACCTCCCTCTCGACCCGATCCCTTTGGCTCTTCCCAGACAAATTTTCTTTTAAATCCTTACAATAATAATTTACTTTCAAGTGAAAATTTTGTGTAACCTGAGATTTTTTAGCCAAATAAAATAATAAACCACTCATTTAAAAAAAAAAAGTGTTTTTTACCAAATGGTATACCCATTTGCGTGCTGTGCTAAGTTGCTTCAGCTGTGTCCAACTCTGTGCAACCCTATGGACTGTATCCCGCCAGGCTCCTGTGTCCATGGGATTCTCCAGCAAGAATACTGGAGGGGATTACCATGCCCTCCTCCAGGGAATCTTCTGACCCAGGGATCAAACCCACATCTCTTAGGTTTGCTTGCATTGGCAGGTGGGCTCTTTACCACTAGCACCACCTGAGATACCCAATTACTAAAATAAACGAAACTTGGGTGAGGGAAATTCCTGTGTTACTCACGTAACAAACTTAGAGCTAATGTTATTAAGATGCTCTCAATCTACTGACCACCTCCAAGACTTGTACGCCGTAAATCTTATGTCTTCTTCTTGCTCTCGGGGACTTTAATCACTGACCTTCCTTGATGCACTCACAGACACAAATTGCACTGACCAGAGCCCACTCAGCCTTCTTTAGACCCCCATCCTGTCTGACTGGGTAAATCGAGCATCGCAATGCCCTGGATAGAGTCCAAGTATCACTAACTGAGCGAAGTTTCTGAATAAACATGTAGCAGATGGTTGCCTGTTACTGGGAATGTAATTTGGGCTTCCTTTGTGACTCGGCTGGTAAAGAATCCGCCTGCCATGTGGGAGACCTGGGTGCGATCCCTGGGTTGGGAAGATCCCCTGGAGAAGGGCAAGGTTACCCACTCCAGTATTCTGGCCTGGAGAATTCCATGGACTGTATAATCCATGGAGTCGCAAAGAGTTAGACAGGACTGAGTGACTTTCACACAAATTTGCAAGATGGAAAGGCAGGGGCCGTGGTCAAAAATGGTAAAGTATTTCAAGACAGTGACAGCAGACACTTCAAGCAAGCCCTGCACCCTTCCGAGCACAGGCTTGTGCCACTGCACAGACCCGATGCCTAGAAGCTGGCCCTGCCCTGGGGGGCATCCTTCCAGCTTTCAGACTCCTCCTTCTGCAACCACTCTGGGCCCCTCACTGCTATATTCCTTCAGTCACCAAGTTCCACTGGTCCCGTCACCTAGATCCTTGCAAACACACCCATGCTCCCATCTCTCTCTCCAGACGTCTCTCCCCTCCAGTTCCTCCCTTCCACACTGCCTCCGCACCCCTGACCTGCTCTCTGCCACCCTCCCAGCTCACAGCAGTGGTCTTACTCTGCCCCCCATGGACCAGCCTGGGGCAGCTTCTCGTGGCTCTTGGTGGAAGCCTCCAGACCAGAACAGGGACCTCTGGATCTCGCCCTTTCTGTGTCCCCCACCCTTCCCCAGCATCCTTGGCTCCTGCCTCGCCCTCCCTGACCCGGGTGTTTTAGTCACCTGACCCTCTCTCATGCAGCTCTTCAAAGAGGATGCTCCTACCTCCAGGCCTTCCCACGGGATTCTGCTTCTGCTTCCTTCCTGGATGCTTCCTGGATGCTTCCTGGATGCTCCACCTGCCTCACTTGTAGCCATCAGCAGGTTTCGGCTTAGGTATCACATCCTCCCCACTCTAGTATTCTTGCCTGGAGAATCCCATGGACAGAGGAGCCTGGCGGGCTACAGTCCATGGGGTCGCAAAGAGTCAGACACTGCCGGGAGCCATTATGGGAGATCCCACCCATGACAAGGTCATGAAGAAAATACCTGACACGCAAGGCCGTTCAGGATACAAGGGACCCTCCAGGTTGGCCTTGGCCTCTACTCCACCCTGTATCCTCCCCGCTTTTCTGCTGTTGTTATTGTTTGCCCTGCTGCAGATTCTTGTGTTGCCTGCCGAGAGTTCTCCTGCTCCTCTTTCACTGAATAAAGATCAACTTAAAACCCTAATTAATAAATCTCCTGGACGCTGGTACCCTATGAAGGGGCCAGGGATGAAGGAAATACTTCAATTCAAACCCTTTTGCTGGCATTCTGGCTTGTTTGATAAATGTGTGCTCTCATTGCAAAAAATGCTAATGATTGTTCTAAACATCCTAAGCACAGTACACTAACAAAAAGAAACTATTAAGCATAGGTCCCTCCGCGGGGTGAGAAAGGCTCCACAAATAAAATAGCCACAAATGTGCCTAATAGAAAATACTTTAGATAGAGATTAGCTGGTGACTTCTTGCAGGTAGTTAACTTTTAGACTAAGAGCCTGTTTTTTGCTATATCTGCTGTTTTTGCAGTCCTTCGCATTTCTGTTCTATAAAAATGTAATCCTATCTAGTTCCCATGGAGATGACACCTATTAGAAAGAAAATAGATTAATCACAAGAAAAACAGGGTTGGCTACTGAAGTTGCTTAAGTCACACCAGGTGCAAGCCATAAAATATTAGCAGGCCTGAAGGCCAAATGATAAGAAAGACTCTTGTGAACGAAAAGTATGTGGGTGACATCCTGTTTCTGTTGAAGGTCAAGTTGTTGTAGTGTTTTGAGATGACCTATGTGTAAACAATATGCACTTCCCCCCAAAAGATGTTGTTAAGGGTATAAAGGGGCCGTGCAAAAATAAACTTCAGACGCAGCCCCCAGCTTTGTCTCACTGGGTCTCTCTCTCGCCACCGCCGTTCATCCTGAGGGTTCCCCTGGATCCTGCTGGGGCTGGACCCCAACAGGACATGACTGAAGTGACAGCATGCGCGCACAGAACTTCCTTAGGAGGCTTTCCCTGCCTCTCAAAGAAGCATAGATCCCCTGGCTACCCACTCCCCCAGCACTCTCTCCGCCAGCTGCTGAGGGCATTTTCTGTCCATGAAGGTGGGGTCTTCCCTGCCTTGTTAAGGGTACCTGCACCGTGGTAGAAACTTTGCAAGTATTTGTTGGTGGATGGGTTCATTGATTCAAGGCTCTCACAGATTCAGTGTCTTGGAGGAGGAAGATGGTGTAGTGTCGTTTAGTCATGAGGGAAACGGGCTTGCCAGTGCTGCTACTGGGTAAAAGCAGTGGGGTGGAGAATGTTCGGAGCAGCGGGTGGCTCTGCTGAACGACAATGCGACCCATCCAAACAAGCCCTGCTCATTGAAGATGCCCACTGCTGTGTTGCTCTTCAGTGTGTTTTCAAAGGTACCGTTCTGGGATTATGTGTGACTGTGTCTTTTTTATTCCCCTCTATTTTTCATTAGTGACAATATGCATGTATTATCAATACTTTGACATTTGTGATGAACCACCCCTCCCTAGCAAATTTTGCTTAAAAAAAAAAAGTACCAGGTAAGAGGAATTTCCTTTGGGGGTTCATTTTCTTTGCAAATATGTTTCCTCTGGCTGGAAAGGGGAAACGTCCTTCCGCCTCTGCTGCACACACCACCGAAGAAAGAGTCTGAAGAGGAAGTTAGCTCTAGTGTCAATGCTGCCAAGTAATAATCTTTTAATTCGTGCATGCACGCGAAGTCATTTCAGTCGTGTCTGACTCTGTGACCCTATGCACTGTAGCCTGCCAGCCTCCTCTGTCCACGGGATCGCCAGGCAAGAATACAGGAGTGGGCTGCTGTGCCCTCCCCCAGGGGATCTTCCCAACCCAGGAACTGAGCCCACGTCTCTTACGTCTCCTGCATTGGCAGGCGGGTTTTTTACCACTAGCTCTACCTGGGAAGCCCAATATTCTTTTAACAAAGTTATCTAAAAGGAAGAAAGCAAACACAGCCATAAAACTGGACCATGAATGGTGCTGATCCCCAGGGATGGTGTTTACTGCTTCTGAGGTCCTAAACTGAGAGAAAATTGAAGGCAGTCTCCTTCCAGCCCAAGGTCATGGCTGTATAAACAATGGTTAATAGCCTCGCTGATAGCTGTCCTTAAACACTTTCCCCTTCCTGTTATGTTTGTCTTCTGCTCTATAGATAAGAAAAGGAACACATATTTAAAAAGTCTATGGAGTCGATTAGGCAGGGATCAGAACGTCCAGGAAGGCTTAAGGATTAGGGGCACATGGGGCGGTCGGAGCCGCACCTGATGGGTTTGCCCAGGACTGAGGAGTTATCTGACCCCTGGGGTTAAAACTGAGGCGGCCCTGGACAAAGCAGGGTGAGTTGATCACCCTATCTACCGTCTGATGGCCTGTGGTCCCAGCAAAACCTCTCCCAGGCCTAGTCCCCAGTATGATGTCCCCACTGTGAAGCCACATGCCTCAGCATTTCTCCCCAGTCTCCACCTGAACACAGCCACTTCCCAGGGCCTTTTTGAGAATCAAGTCTGGCCGGAAGTGGGCAACCCAGACCATAATGTGATCTGCAGCATGCCATTCACTCTTTATTTTCTAGAATGAAACCCCTTTAACTTTGTTTCAACATGTTTTTTGATTAAAGAGGAAACAGGATCCTGGTCTGAACTGAGATTCTGACACATCTGAGCCGTCAAAATCATTTCCTTTAAGTTGCACTGAATGCACATTTCAGTTCCTAAAACATTCGAATAATGCAACACTGTCTTAAGGGAAGGAGGTTTGATTTATCTCTTTTCCTAAAATGATGACCTAGTAGAAAAATTGCTGAAAAACACTTTGGGGGTTCCTTCCCCCACAGACCCATATTGGCTGTCAGAAAGATTTTTCTTTTTCTGTTGCAGGGAGTGGAAAACAGGAAAGTGCGAGTAAGTTCTAAGTGAGGACTGTCCAAAAATTAGTTGTGTGGAGCAACACTTCATACCTACTACCTCCAATGTTTCCAGGGTCCCAAGAGTAGATGACATTGTCATCCTCGTTCTAGTGAGAAAAATCTCAGACTTAAGCGGCCCGAGCACAGCTGTCCAGGCTTGGTTGTATCCAGAGTCAGCAGTATTTCCCACCATTGCCAGGCCAGAGCTCCTCTTTCTGAGAGGGGAAAACATGTTTTCTTCCTCTTTTCTAGTGCTCATGCTAGATCAACCCATCAGAGCTCAGAAGTTATGTTGCCAGAGAGCTAAACACCTCTGGCTGAGTATGAGAGGGTGTCAGGAACTGCTTTTTATTTCTCAAGAAAGATTCTCTAAGTATATCCATTCTTTAGAGAATTGTTCTTTGTAGATTACAGAGAACTTTCACGTTTGTTGGGAAGAGGAAGAACAGGAGCGCTAATAACAGTAACAGCAATAATAATAAAAGTGCCTGTTACATAGGGCTTGTAACATGTCAGGTGCATTTACCTTTATTTTTTTCTAACTTTTAAAACAATCCAATGAGGACACCGAGGCACCAAGAAGTGACTGAGTAGGCACTTCAATCCAAGAGTAACCCCAAAGTTCAAGGCTTTCCTAGTGGCTCAGTGGTAAAGAATCCTGCCTGCTAGTTCAGGAGATGTGTGCTCAATCCTTGGGTTGGGAAGATCCCCTTGAGAAGGAAATGACAACATACTCCAGTATTCTTGCCTGGGGAACCCCACTGACAGAGGATCCTGGTGGGCTTCAGTCCAAGGGGTTGCAAGGGAGTTGGACACAACTTAGCAACTCAACAGCAACAACCCCAAAGTTCAGGGTTTTTTGTGTTTTTCACATTATCAATCTTTAGTTAGTTTCTCTCATTTTACAGTTGGGGAAGCTAAGATGCTTTGAAGCTAGAGGACTTGCTGAGTTCACATCCTTAGAGGGCACAGGATCAGACCTTACACCCAAGTTGCCAGAAGCCTCTCCGTAGATAAACTCAGTACCAGTGCCTGTGAGAGGCTGCAAGGTTTTAGATGCAGACCTGCCTGGAGCCCAAAGCCCCATGGGAAGATGCGGTTCTCAGGGAGGAGTTTGTTCCAGGTTAGGCATCCTTTGGTTCTGTGGGACAAAAGTCACTCAGAGTTAAACAAGCAGGAGAAATGTAAGCTTTCAGGAGTGTCACAGACAGGAATGGGCCTTGGGGAGGGGCCAGACACAATAAATCATGTAAGAAATCAGGGCTTTCTCTCTGGGTTTTTTTTTTTTTTTTGTAGACAAAAATCCCCTGCTCCTCAGTGCAAGGGTGGGACAAGGTCCCTGGCTGCACTTAAGTTTATACATTTTTAAGTACAGCTAATGGGAAAGATTTCTTTGTTTCATTTTCCAGGAGAAGGGCCAGTGAGTGTGTAAGCCTGTGTGGGGAGGGTTCCCCTGGTCACACGGCTGTGGACAGGAGGCAGGGGACATAGAACAAATAGGGCCAGTCCAACCCCTTGGAAGATGGGGACGAGAAATGGGCATCGTTGTAAGCTGGATGGATGATCCAGTATGTGTCCAGGTGTCAGACTCCAAACTAGGTTAGGATGAAGTATTATAATGACATCTAGATAATTACCATGGCACTCTTGAACAGTGCCTGAGAAAAGATACTCAACCAACTATTTATTTCATCTAAACCTTCCAGAAAATATGTATGTACTATAAACATTGTCTTTATTGTCGCCGTGAGCTGTTTCTAAAATTCCAAGAATTTTTGTAATAACATAGAGGACAAATGTGCTTAAGTAACTGGCAGCTAACTACAGTGATGGCCCAAGACCCTTTGTAAGTTTCTTTGTACAAAGGCATCTGGCACCATAGACCTCCCTTGATAATATCAGACTGGTTTCCAGATCTCCCTTGTGAATAAATATTATGGTCTTTTTGCAAGAGAATCAGGATGGAAGGTAAACAGATATGAAATTTTTGGCTCCTAATGGTGGATTATGAGCTATCTACCTCAGATCTTTTCTCTCCAGGAAATTGCCAAACTACATTCAAATGATAAAACAAATAAATTAAAAAACAAACACCTCAAAGCCCCCCATTGCAGCTGTGCACCTCAGTTCATTTCTGCGATGGTGGGGCTAGGAATATGAGCAAAAATCCTTGCCCTTAAGGGATTTCAGATCTAATTCTTTGTGGAGAGCAGGGTCAGAGTCAGGCAGTCTCCTTCAGATCCGAAAAGGCTTATCAGCTCTTGGCTTGACTCTTGGTCGCTTTCAGAGAATCTCTGTCACAGGTTTAGAGTCAGCCTTTGTTACTATTTTGAGTTGAGTTGGATCACGTCCATGCAAACTCTGAAAGCACTGGTATCTGTAATTATATTTTGCAAGAGGTGTTAGGCCCTGCCAGCACGTTGTACAGTTTAGAGTTGCAAGGCAGGAGCTGTAACTTTTGGACACATGGTTATTTAACTCCATACAGCACAGAGACAAGAGCCTGAGTCACGTTTGGCCTCCACAAGGAGGTGCCAGGGCCACTGCACTCCAGCAACATCGCTGCTCCGCCAGGCACATTTATTCACATTTTGTGTCTGCCGCGTGATGGCCCCACTGATGCCAACAAATGATTCATTGTCAGCTCGAAGGGAAAAACAGACTGCGTAGGAAAGAGCCATATGGTGATACATCGGGGTTTTTTCTGCTGTCTTTGCTGGGGAACCCTGACCTTATTATCACACATTTGAGGTGGAAATGTGATGTAATTAAACTGATTTACAAAAGCCACATACAGAAACCAGTGTCATGTTTTTTTAGCCTCAATGTGGTTAAGGCTTCCTTCCTCTGCACATTCATAGTGAAGGTTTTCGGACATGGCTGGGAGAGAGAAGCAGGCTCCGAGAGAAGGTCTGTTTTCTGGTTCCTGGTTCTGGACTTTATACTTTCCCCTTGGTGCTACCCAGGAAAAGGCCTTCTTCGCCTCCGTTAAATGGGAAGGCTGTGTTTCTCTGCCATCCACTGGCCATTCCAATGTTGAAAGCCAATGAGCGTGAGCAAAATAATGGTTAGGAAATTGATTCAAAGAGGACCCAGGGATGGGAAATACTGCAGCAGACTATGTTTGACCCAGGATATCAGAATTAAAACTATCTTGATTCAGTGAAGCAACTGGCTCAAAAATAGACCTCCAGATGGACATACAAAGCGAGTGTCAATTTGCATCATATACACACGGAGCTTTAAAAGGCAGCCTGGACACGTCAGTGTGGCAGTTTTTAGAAAGGGACCAGGGTGAGGTTAATGACCCTTGACATCTACCTTGCCTTCAACCCCTGCTGTAAAAATCCTGCCTGCTGAGATTCTGGCATACTGCACAGATACTGTATTTGGAGAAGCAGCAGCAGCAGGGCTGGGTGGTTTGGATTTGCTCATCTGCTCATCCTGGATTTGCTAGTAATTAATTGGGATAGTTGGTCATGTTTCTTAGTCTAAGATTTCCAGGATAAAATTTCATACCACTCACCTCGGCGTTTTTGACAAATTGCCAGTAAGACAGATTGTCGGGCCTGTGGGGAATGGAAGCTGTTAATTGGCACAGGGGGGTGGGCCACTGGAATCAGGCAGGTGCATAGACAGGGAGTGACTCATGGCAAAGGCAGCTTCCACCAGCTTACCTAGTGCCTCTCCAGGTAGGAAAAATGAGTCACTCGTGTCAGGGAGGGGAATTCCCCTTCTTCCCTCTTGAATTCTTGTGGCTGGACTAATAATAAAATTGACACAAGAAGGATTAACAGGAGAAAAAGGAAATAATTTAAATCACATACAAGAAGGTCTCATAGAAATGAGACCTAAGGGAACTCCCTGGAAGTTCAGTGGTTAAGACTTTGTGCTTTCACTAGTGGGCCTGCGTTCAATCCCTGGTCAGGGAACTAAGAAAAAAGAAAAGAAACGGGATGTAAGGAGTAACCAGAGAAGGCAGTGTGCAGCTTTCATACTTTTCAGACAAGCAATAAATTTGTACGAAATTGACGTGACAAAGAAATTTGGGTTTGCGGTGCTCATTCAAGGATCTAAACAGAGTCTGGGCTTGGGGTAGTAAATTAAAGGAGTAACAGGCTTGTTTCTACAGGCTTCTTGACTGGATTCCTGGTCTTTGGTGAGAAAGATGTCCTCTACCTCTAGAGGCAAGGAGAGCACCTTTCACATGAGAGATTTATTTCCTGATTTTAGGGCTACAGGAAAGGACGGCCACAGCACCCCTCTTGATTGGCCATGTTTTAAGTAAGTTTAACTCTAAACAATCAAAATGCCACGGAGGCACATTTTGGGGCTGCCTGCCCTGGACTCCGACACTAGATTCATGGCTCTCTGCCTCCCTTGCTCCCGGGTTAGCCATCTGAAGCCCAGGACCACCTCAAAGGCTAGTTTCTTCAAATCCGATTCATCCTGTTCCCTTCTCAGCCTCACCCTGTTTATTAAGCACTCCTTAGGAAGGAGCAAGGGGTTTCCTAAGGCTGCTCAGTGTTAAAGACTCTGCCTGCCAATGCAGAAGACATAGGAGATGTGGGTTCGATCCCTGAGTCGGGAAGATCCCCTGGAGAGGGAAATAGCAACCCACCCCAGTATCCTTGCCTGGAAAATTCCATGGACAAAGCCTGGCAGGCTACGGTCCATGGGGTCGAAAAGAGTCAGACACCATGTAACATGAACATGAAAAGGGGGAGAAGGCCCTTTTCTATCTTTCTCTCTACTTATTTAAATTCCACGGGAAAGTATTGGAACTACATGTGGAAAAGTTCTTTCATGTTGGGACGGTCTGACCTGGGAGCCTGGGCAGCTTCCCCAGCCCTCTTCCTTCCCTGCCCTGTGACTAAAGACCTGGTCGCTGCTCAGCATCAAAGAAGGAGGATGGACTGCACCGGGAGGAGTGGCCGTACATCGTCTGTTATCAGTGTGCCAACATCAGCGCCCTCTGGGAAGTTAACTGTCCACCCATTTTCAGGCAGGAAAGAAAAAGCCCGTGGTTTACTTTGCAGCACATAATCTGCCTAGAAGGAGCTGAAAAGGGGCCATGGGGCATTTTGTTTGTTTTCTTTTCCATTTGATTTGGGCGATTCGGTGGGGCTCATAGGATTTCTATAATCCTCCTTTATACAAGAAACATCCACTCTTCAAAAACGCAGCCAAGACAACGAGAAGAGAAGAGGCTTCTGGTTCACATCGGATCTGCCAGTTGGCAAATGGCATTGGCGCTGCTGCCAGAGCTGCCTCTGGAACCAACCTTTCCTTCCAGAATGGACATCACAGCTCGGAGCGGGTGAGGGTGCTGACCTACCACATGATCACAGCTGTCTCAGATCCTTTTCACTTTGCTTCCCGAGGTGAGCCCCACTCTGGCAGAGCCCCGACCTGGCTTCTTCCCCCCACCGAGCTGTTTTCCCAGTTTCCGAGTTCCAGTTTTCACTTTGATGGCCCCAAACGTGTCAGAGAACACCGATGTCTGCGGTGGAAATCAAAGTTCCAGGTATAAATGTCATTTAGCCTCCTCAAATTCGCTTGCTCTGGGCTCCACGCCCCCTTCCCTCTTCCTGGATTCTGAGGAACTGGACCCAGAAAGAAGCTGGTTGAAAGTGGCTAGCCCCATCGTCTTTACAGTAGAATACGTCTAAGGTCACACAACTGAAATGCAACAGAACTGGCTTCTAGGCCAAACCTTCCACATCCTGTATGCTTAAGTCTTTTTTAAAAAAACCTTTCTGATGCTTAAAACCTCTTTCTGCTCCACAGGGCACAGTGCTAGAATAATAGGAAAGTGGTGATTCATAACCAACTTCTGACTTATTTTATTGCACATACAAGGCTCTTGTTTTGTATACCAATTCTTCCAAAGAATGTATTACATCTTTACAGATGCTCTTAAACTCCAACTGTAGCTGATAGCACCTCAGGGACCCTTGATACAGGAATGGAAAAACAAGACATGCCCCCCAATACTCTAAAAATAAGTGATTCTATGAAACTAACAGCGCAAAGAGGAACTAAATAAGTGTGTGTCAGCTCTTCTAATACAATCAACTGATTACCTAGAATGTCCTCAAAAATACACATGTGCTGGAGGGTGGCCGTGAGAGGAGTCTGCCCCAAAGGAGATGTATTTTATCTCGGCTGTGGTTTAGAATTGCCACATCCGGTGATAATAAAAAGTGGGCTCATTAGCTGATTTCCCTTTTGTTAATTCTCTAAGGACAGTGCACCCCAGCTCCAAAGCCGCACCCTTCCAGTACACCACCAAGTGTAACCAGTGACTCATTGTACCCATCAGATCAGATTGTTTTGGAATTATTTTAATTGGTCTGGTTTTTTTCTCTTAAATAAATAAATCTCATTTCCCCCTGCTAGGTGGGCAGATCCTGCCCTCCCCCGTCTGGTTTCCCCCAGCTGCCTGCAGGTTTCTGTCAGCCAGGCCTGAGGCAATGAACCCTCCCTCCCCACCAATTAGGCATTAGCGACTGGGGTCATCTGCACTTGAGCACAGTGGGGTGACCAGTTGACCATGTTGACCTCTGCCCTGAAATCCAGCTCTGAGTGTTGGGCCAGGCCACTGGTTCCCCAGCCCCTGCTCTTGCCACCTACTTCCTCCCTGTCCCCAAATCCTCTGAATCCTCACTGGCTGGCCCCGTCAGCAACCTGGCTTCCCTGGTGGCTCAGCAGTAAAAAATCTGCCTGTCAATGCAGGAGACATGGGTTTGATCCCTGGGTCGGGAAGATCCCCTGGAGGAGGAAATGGCAACCCACTCCAGTGTTCTTGGTGGGGAATCCCAAGGACAGAAGAGCCTGGCGGGCTATAGTCCAAAGGGTCGCAAAGAGCTGGATATGACTGAGCAACTAAACAACAACATCACCCTGGAGAGAACTTTTTAGAAAAGTGACCAGAGCATCCCCCTGAAGCTAAGAACTATCCTTGTCTAATCCTTTCACGGTCAGCCCCTCTGCTACACCCACAGGGCTTCGATCACTGCCATTCCCAGCTGGAGAAGCCTCCTGGAGGGAGGGGCGGGGCCTCCTGGAGGGAGGGGCGGGGCCTCCTGGAGTGGAGGGGCGGGGCCTCCTGGAGGGAGGGGCCAGATGAGCCAGCTTCAGTGGTGTGCTGGTGAATAGTAACAACCAACATTCTGGAAAGGGCTTCCCTGGTGGCTCAGTGGCCAAGAATCCACATGCCAATGCAAGAGACCCAGGTTCAACCCCCAGGTTGGGAAGATTCCCCTGGAGAAGGAAATGGCAACCCATTCTAGTATTCTTGCCTGGGACTTAGCAACTCAACAAGAAGCAGCAGCTCTCTGGAAGACAAGAGCCCTGACACTAGCATTTGCACCTGGTATAACTACTCCCACCGTGGCCGGTTTCAGGCCATCACCTCCATGGCCCTGGATGTGGGGGTGGGAAGAGATGCCCAGCAGCACAGGGTTATACAGTATTTCTGCCACACAGAGAGATAATAGATGTTAACCACCTTGACAGCTGAGGATACACTAAAATGTAAATAATTAGGAAGTGATGAGTTGTAGGTGTCTATAACTGTTGTTCTTGGTGTAATTTATTCAAATATTCACATTTATATGATAATTTATTTTTAAATAATGGCTATGTTTAATACCAGCTCTCAGAATTCCTGAAAGTGTAACAGTTGATTCACTAGCTCCTCTCCAGGGCCAGCTCGGGCACAGCACTGCCCGGCATGTCTCTTGACCCCCACCCTCCCACGGCTTCAGCTGTGTTTCATTTCACCCTGCCAGTGGTCTGCAGGATCTCAGTGTTCCTTCTAGCCAGGACTGTGTGACTTCTGTTCCCTTGGTTGCTAAATTCAATGCATAAATTCCAGCCTTTATTCTCCTTGGCCTTCCAGGGACTTGTGACACCTCATCCATCTTGAAACTCTGCAACACCATTCTTTCCTTACTTGCCATTATTTTATTTTATTTTTTGGCTGAGCAATGAGGGATCCCAGTTCCTCAGCCAGGGATTGAATCTGCACCCCCTGCAGTAGATCAGCAGAGTTTTAACCACTGAACCACCAGGAAAGTCCCTTCTGCCATTATTATATCTTTAGTTGCGGCATATGGGATCTAATTCCCTGACCAGGAATCAAACCCAGGCCCCCTGCACTGGGAGCTCGGAGTCTTAGCCATTGGATCACCGGGGAAGTCCCCTGCCTTTATTTCTGAACCTCTTCTGAGGGCTTCTGTTCCTCTGCTGTATCTTTAACAGTGGATGCTCCCCAGGATCTGACCATGGTTTCTTTGGTCTTCCATCTCCTTCTTCTGAACATGAATGTTTCCCACATCCATACCTTTGGTGACCCCATGGACTAAATAGTCTGTCAGACCCCTCTGTCCATGGGATTGTCCAGGTGAGAATACTGGAGTGGGTTGCCATTTCCTTCTCCAAAGGGATCTTCCCGACCCAGGGACTGAATACAAGTCTCCTACATTGCAGGCACTCTTTACCGTCTGAGCCACCAGGAAAGCCACCTTTGGCTCAGATCTCTGTTTTGACCTCCAGACCTACAGGTGTGACCATCTTCAGCTCATCTTTATCTGACCATTTCATAAGCATCTCACACTCAACCTGTACCATCATTCCAACCCCACCCCCAACCTCTTGGTCCTCCTTTATATTCCTCATGCAGGCATTCATGTCATTGTTCGTTCCATAAATATTTACTGAACACCTACGACATCCTAGTCACTCTGCCACGTGCTAATTAAGCCACAGTCCTCGTGGAACTGACTCACAGGAAATAGCATCACCATCCACCCAGTGACCTAGGCCAGAACCCTGGAGTCATCTTTGAGCCCTGCCTCTCCCACATGACTTATTTATAATCATTTGGTCAGTAAACTTGTCCTCCTCTACTTCCTAAACAAGCCCGGAACCTGTCTTCCTCTTCCACCCCCACCGTGGCTGTCTTCTCAGGTCCTTATCGTTTTTCTCCTGGATTACACAGGAAGCCCTCCACTCTTTCCATCCAGAGACTTGCTGCATTGGAATCCTTTCTCTACAATGCTGGTCTAACAATATTTCTGAAACCATATTTATGATATAGCCGTTGCCCAGTATAGCATCCTCCCCGACGCCCTCTTAGTCTGCAGAACAAAACCTATGCTTCTTGGCTTCGTGGAAAGACCTTCTGTGTGATCAACGCCCTGTCCACCTCTTGGTCTGCTTGTCTTCATTCCTCTTGGGACTATTCTCAGGCGATTCCTTCTGTCTAGAATCCCTCTACTGGCCCACACTACCCCATCCCATTCCCTTCATTGGCTGTCTGCTCCACCCATTCATCCTTCAAAACTTGTCCTGATGTGGAGGCTTCCCTGGTGGTCCAGGGGTTAAGACCTCGCCTTCCAAAGCAGAGAGTGCAAGTTTGATCCCTGGTTGGGGAACTAAGACCCCACATGCTTCAGGGCCGAAAATCAAAACATAAAATAGAAGCAACGTCGTAATAAATTCAATAAAGGCTTTTAAAATGGTCCATGTGAAAACATCTTTAAAACAAACCAAAAAATCTTGTGCTGATGCAAGTTTGCCACTGTGGCTGTGCCACTGGGCTGTTCCTGTCACGTCCTCCTGGAGGTGGACGCTGGCCCGCCAGGCTGAGCTTGGTGACCTGTCTCCCTGTCAAAGCTGTGTCATGCTAAAGAGCAATCATCTGTTTATCAGTCTCCATGCCAGGTGGCGCAGTTGATAGAGAATCCGCCTGCCAATGCAGGAGTCTCAAGAAACACGTGTTCGATCCCTGGGTCAGGAAGATCCCCTGAAATGGGAAATGGCAACCACTCCAGTATCCTTGCCTGGAGGGCTACAGTCCGTGGGGTCACAAAGAGTTGGACACGACTGACAAATATGCATTAATCATGCTTCTTTGGAAAACAAGCTTGTAAAGGAGGAGACTCTGTCTTTTATCCCTGACCACAAGAAGTGTGCAGGGCCCCAGAAAGCAGTCAATAAAGTCTTGTTGAATGAATGATTGTGTCAATGGTGACCAGCGGAGGTGGCCAAGGGCACCGGACCCCAAGGGAACCCTGGGGCTCCATGCAGAGTCGCGGGGGCACCACGCTGCACAAAGTCGCTACTTTAGACCATGAGCGTGTGACTTAGAGAGTGAAGTGGTGGCCAGGCTCTCCACACATAGTGGTAACTATGATAGTGACTGAATATTTTTAGGCACTTAAAGTGCCTGGTGGGTTACAGTTCACACGGTCACAAAGAGTCGGACACGACTGAGCACAGATGGTCGTACAGGTATTTTTAACTGCTGGCTCTTAGGATGTGGATGGGATGGCGGTGTGTGTGTGTGTGTGTGTGTGTGTGTGTGTGTGTAGGGGTGATTGGGTATAAAAGATCCAAGGCTGTGGATCTTGTGTGGGGTAACCTAGCACACGTGCACACCCACCCTCCCCCCACCCCCGACACACACAATAGCTAAAATCCGAGGGAAATCCTGTCAAACCACCTGAAGGATCCGACTGTTCCCAAGCTTTAGGGCTAGGAGCCTGGCCTCATTTGCATATTGGCACCAGCTCTCCACTTGCTGAGATGCTCAGCTTCGTTGCCACTGCCCTCTGCTGTCTGCAGCCAGACCTTCTCAATGCATCTGACTATGTTGCCCGGAGGAATCAGGTCCAAGTTTCCATAAATATTTCCTCACTGGCTGGAGTATCTCCTACCTGTGTGTTGTTAGACACTGTGGGGATTTCATCCTGTCTTTAAGGAACGATGTCTGTGTTCAGAGAGCTAGAAACTGATAACGTTGGAAAAGCATAAATCAGGGCTGAAAACTGAAAGAATCTACCTTACAATTAAGTTACTGTATCAAGAGAGAGAGTGCATGAACCACACAAGGAATCCTGTTTATATACAACTTTGTAATTAACAGAGACAGTGAAAGAAAACAAAGTGAAAATGAAAGTCCCTCAGTTGTGTCCGACTCTTTGAGACCCCATGGACTATACAGTCAATGGAATTCTCCGGGCCAGAATACTGGAGTGGGTAGCTGTTCCCTTCTCCAGGGCATCTTCCCCGATCCAGGGATTGAACCCAGGTCTCCCACCTTGCAGGCAGATTCTTTACCAGCTGAGCCACAAGAACTGCAGCATATATTTTCTAATTTAAGCCTGTCAACCACACCAGTGAGGATGATATTGATAAAATATTGTAGACTGACATGTTGGCATCAGATATGGCTATTGATTACTGTCTTGTCAGTCAGCTGATGTTATGTCTCATCCCAAAGGTCACACATGAAACAAAGTCTAGTTTCAGAGGAAAAAACAAAAATCCCATGAGCATAGCTCAGATAGCCCAGCGTTATCTTTCAGTAGCACCTGAGCTTTCTATCCTGGCTCTACCAATAAACTCTGAGAAGATCAAAGCGTGGGATAGACAGATGCAATTACTGGAAAGGTTTCCTGGGGGTGGTGTTCAATTTCTGCTTTGCAACCAAGATCCTAAAAGTTATGAAAAGGGCTTTTTTCAGGATGAAAAGCATTTAGCTTTGTTTTTCCCTAGGAATGAAAAATTAAAATCATCCTGACATATTTTTTTTTTTTAAAGATGTGAAACAAGCTTTTTCAAGCAAGTGCTTTTAAATTCATCACATTCAAGCTTAAATCACAGTGACATTTGTCACATTATTATCTATTTGAGTGAGTTAAATTGAATAATGGGAAAGAGTCCGTTCCTTCCTTTAATCTTAGATGATAAAGGGCAAACTCCAAAATTATGCCAGTCTATCAGTAGTCTCTAGTGCTCCACACATTCAAAAAGAAAGCTCTACAAACTCTGAGCTGGTGTTTTTCTATCCCAAATGCACTCTCTTCCCTACCAGGAATGACTAACATTCAGGAATATGGTGCCAAGGAAGGCCCCTAGGAAAGAGAGAAAATAGAATTTTTCCTTTGATATTGTGAAATAGTCTTTTCCCTGGGGCTCCCCGCTTCCCTTACATCTGGGTGGTTAGGGCTGGGTCACATGTCTATTTCATGTCTATTGCTAAATCACCGAGTAGCCTGGGGAAAAGGGTTACCCTGAGCGGTTTGGACAATTCTTTTGGGGTAGAATGGATTTTGGGGAGTTAACCACCATTTTGGATACTGTGTCTGGAAACAGTGGTAGCCAGACCAGATGTTTTTTGACTTTAGGCAGATCAGAGGGCTTGAAGTTCTTTGGTGATTAAGTGAAAGCGAAAAAAGCGACGTGATTACATTTGTACTCCAAATTTGAAGAGCAGGGCACATCTGTTATGTACTTGTGGACAATTCATGGTCTCATGGCTGAAATCTTCAATGCCAGGACTCTAAAAAAAATTTTTTTTTAAATTTAGGTTGTGCTGTGTCTTAGTTGGGGGTATCTCTGGTGACTCAGATGGTAAAAGAGTCTGCCTGCAATGTAGGAGACCCAGGTTTGATCCCTGGGTCAAGAAGATGCCCTGGAGAAGGGAATGGCAACCACTCCAGTATTCTTGCCTGGAGAATTCCATGGACAGAGTAGCCCGGAGGGCTATAGTCCATGGGGTCACAGAGTCATACACAACCGAGCAAATAACACTTGTGCTTGCGTCTTAGTTGAGGCATAGGGTATCTTTAATCTTCGTTTCAGCATGTGAACTCTAGTTGTGGAATGTGTATCAAGTTTCCTGACCAGGAATTGAGCCCGGGCCCCCTGTATTGGAAGCATGAAGTCTTAGCCACTGGACCACCTGGGAAATCCTTCCAAGAGCCTTCTTGACAACAAGCAGGTGACGAATGCTTGTTGGTCTCTCTCTGTGACATGACACTTCACGACAGTGGAAAGATCCTGTTGGTGTTTCTGAGTGGCCCTGGGGGTTAATAATGACATTGTCTGAATAATTTCTTCAACTCAGATTTCAATTTACTTTTAGCCAAAATAAAAGTCCTCTGATGTGGGACCAGAAGCACCTTATAGGTAAATCGAACCTTTTGACCTTACTTTCCAAGGGGCAGCCACCGAATGCACGACAATTGGAGTTTGTTTTCTCCAGGATCCATTTGCCTCGTGAGACCAGCGGGGTCCTGTGGTTCAGAAGAATCACTCCTAGGACAGCATTTCCTTTCCCTGAGAGTTTTCATCTTTCTGGAAATGCCTTAGCTTCCTGAAATAGTTTCCCGGAAGTTGTAACTGAAGAACAGTCAGACCAGTGGAGGGCAAAAGTGAGGCTTGTTGGGAGTCTAGCTGGGAGATGGGGAAGAGATCCCCTGGGTCTTGCCTCTGAATCCTTTCAGTTCTGCTGGTCTTGGGTTTCAGTCTATCAAGGGACAAGCCTTTAAAACAGGTCTCTGGCAGCATGTCTGCCTTCTTGGATGGCTGTGTCTCTGTTTGTCCCCTTGCATTCTCGTTCTGACTACAGCATTTGAAGTTTTGAGGTTCTGATGCCAGAGTTCTCATTTAGAAATTTTGCTACAGAAATTCAAAGGCATAGGGCAGAGTTACAATGTGCTAATGTCTAGGTATTTGCATCCCCATTTCACACAATGCTATGCGTATATAGGCCCGTTTCAAGAAAGCGTTCCAGAAAAACATCTACTTCTGCTTCATTGACTACGCTAAAGCCTTTGACTGTGTGAAGCACAATAAACTGTGTAAAATTCTTAAAAGAGATGGGAATACCAGACCACCTTACCTGCCTCCTTCGAAACCTGTATGCAGGTCAAGAAGCAACAGTTAGAACTGGACATGGAACAATGGGCTGGGAAAGGAGTACGTCAAGGCTGTATATTGTCATCCTGTTTATATAACTTATATGCAGAGTACATCATGTGAAATGGCAGGCTGGATGAAGCACAAACTGGAATCAAGATTGCTGGGAGAAATATCAATAACCTCAGATACGCAGATGACACCATCCTTATGGCAGAAAGCAAAGAACTAAAGAGCCTCTTGATGAAAGTGAAAGAGGAGAGTGAAGAAGTTGGCTTAAAACTCAGCATTCAAAAAATGAAGATCATGGCATCTGATCCCCTCACCTCATGGCAAATAGATGGGGAAACAATGGCAATAGTGACAGACTATTTTCTTGGGCTCCAAAATCACTGCAGATGGTGACTGTAGCCATGAAATTAAAAGAAAAGCTATGACCAACATAGGCAGCATGTTAAAAAGCAGAGACATTATTTTGTCAACAAAGGTCCATATAGTCAAACCTTTGGTTTTTCCAGTAGTCATGTATGGATGTGAGAGTTGGACCATAAAGAATGCTCAATGCTGAAGGCTTAATGCTTTTGAACTGTAGTGTTGGAGAATACTCTTGAGAGTCCCTTGGATTGCAAGGAGATCAAATCAGTCCAGCCTAAAGGAAATTAACCCTGAATATTCACTGGAAGGCCTGATGCCGAAGCTGAAGCTCCAATACTTTGGCCACCTGATGTGAAGAGCTGACTCATTTGAAAAGAGCCTGATGCTGGGAAAGATTGAAGGCAGGAGAAGGGGATGACAGAGAATGAGACGGTTGGGTGGCATCACTGACTCAATGGACATGAGTTTGAGCAGGCTCCGGGAGATGGTGAAGGACAGGCAGGCCTGGCGTGCTGCAGTCCATAGGGTTGCAAAAAGTTGGACACAACTGAGCCGCTGAACAACAACAAAAAGAAAGCATTTTTAGGCTTCAAGTCTTAGCAGGCATCCAGTGAGTGCAGACATTGTTAGTAAGTATCCCACCCACCTGCCAACCGACTTCCTCCTTGCCAACAGAACTCTGACGTGTCCAGGGCTCTGTCCTTTGTTTCCTGTTTCCAGCCCTAGAAGCAGAATCTTGAGGACTCTAGGACAATTGCGATGATCCCAGTGACTGGGTTAGAGTGACTCTATGACTAGTTCTGGCCAGTGAGACATGGGGGAAACTCTGGAGTCTTCTGGGAAATGTTTCTTTGTTTCTTAAAAAATAGTCATAGAAAGAGGTGGCTTCTCATCCTCCTCTGAATTTTGTCATACATCCGTTCTTTGTAATCTTAGGATGCGGCAATTGCCTGGTGAAGATAAAGGGAACCAGCCTGAGGGCAGAACCTGTGAAATTTATATTTGGATATGAATTTATATTCAAATATAAGTCACTTGGATCCTTGAGAATTTTGAGTTGCTGAATTAACCAAGGAGTTCTACCTCTGAACCTCTTGTCATGTGAGACTGTATCTCCTTGCTGAGACCAAAGTGAGCTAAATCTGAAAGCATCTTAAAGTAATATTCATAACTAGCTCTCGTCTCTACTCACGGGTTACTGTGTCCCTCTGCCCCATATCAGTTCTTCCACCCTCCATCTCAACAGGAGTTCATCTAAGATGTGGAGGGTCTCAATGTATGAAGCTCACCCTGAAGAACAGAAATACACACAAACACAGTTATCACCACAGATGGTGACTACCCCCATTTCTTTAGCATATCCTTGGTGTGAGGCCAGCACCAAGCCCTTTGTACACACTTATTTTTATTAATTTATTTATTTTAATTGGAGGCTAATTATGTTACAATATTGTAGTGGTTTACATTGACAGGAATCAGCCATGGGAGTGTACACACTATCTTAATTACTGAAAGGGCTCCATGTTAGTAACTGTAGGGTAGGGACACGGTAGGGACTATAACTATTCTCATGTGATTGATGAGGAAACTGAAGGTCACAAAAGCTAAGTAGTTTTCTCAAGGTCTCAAAGCTAGTGAGTGACAAAGTTAAGAGTCAAACCAGACTGGCCACATCCTTGTCCATCACTCTGAACTCTTTCCCACTCACTCACTGTGGGAACAGCAGACTCGCTTAGGGCAGGGACCTCTTCACCCAGTGGTTTCTTAAGATCAATACACAAGTTCCCTGAGAGATATGAAATCTAATTAGACTCTAAAGGTAACTGAGTAAACTTCACTGTTCGACACACATTCTCCTGTGAGCTTTATTTAATCTGTCTGTAATTTAGAGCCTCTGTTTGTGAGGCTGTGAGAGACTTTCCACTGCCCACTTCCTCAGGATATGAGAAGATAAATGTGATAAAATTTTATCTAAAAGCATTTTGTGATATTGAGAGGAAAAGTACTATGGAGAGTCAGGACACTGTTAATGGGATTTTAATAGCTCCTCCCAACTCTTAGGCTATTCATAGTGTAATGGAACATCTTAATTTGTTGAAAATTTTCCATATGGCTCCTTAAACTCTCAAGAGAAAAGGCTCTGTGAAAATGAAAATGAGAAAGCAGATATATTTTCAGCTACTGGTCAAATATTCTTTAATGCATAAGATTTGCACTAGACAGAAGATGAGGTTTGTGTGAAGGGGCCATTGTTCCTACTATACAGAGGCGTTTGTAAAACAGGCAAAGGATGGACTCTTTCTTAGAGGAAATAGTTCTTACAGATATCCTATATCTGCACAAATTATTTTTTATTATGTTACTTAAATATGAGTAAAGTAAACCTAGGTACAGAGTCCTCATACTGGAAGATCTAATATAATTATAAAACAGATAAATTTACAAATTAGATAAAAACAAAATGGATGGCCAAACCAAAAAACTTAGACTAATAACATTAATTTAATAGATGGACAGCGTTGTTTTGTTGAAATAGAAGAAGTTGGATTTGACAAAGGAAAACTCTCGTTTGATTCTGGAAGTTTGAGAGTTCTGGTTCTAGACTCAGACTGGGTTAAAATCCCAACTTTGCTTCTTACCAGCTGTGTGACTCTGGGCAAGTTATTTAATCTCCCCGATTGTCTGTCCCTTAACAGAAAAATGGAGATAATAGCAGTCATCTAAGAAAGACCCAGTTTCCCCCCCCAGTCAGTCTCTCCCATCAGGAAGCTTCCATAAACCTCTTATCCTTCTCCATCAGCGGGCAGACAGACTGAAAACCACAATCATAGAAAACTAACCAATCTAATTACGTGGACCACAGCCTTGTCTAACTCAATGAAACTATGAGCCATGCCATGTAGGGCCACCCAAGATGGATGGATCATAGTGGAGAGTTCTGACAAAACATGGTCCACTGGAGAAGGGAATGACAAACCACTTCAGTATTGCCTTGAGAAGCCCATGAGCAATATGAAAAGGCAAAGATAGGACACTGAAAGATGAACTCCCCAGGTGGGTAGGTGCCCAATTTGCTACTGGAGATCAGTGGAGAAATAACTCCAGAAAGAATGAAGAGCAAAAACAACACCCAGTTGTGGATGTGACTGGTGATGGAAGTAAAGTCTGATACTGTAAACAGCAATATTGCATAGGAACCTGGAATGTTAAGTCCACGAATCGAGGCAAATTGGAAGTGGTCAAACAGGAGAAGGCAAGAGTGAACATCGACATTTTAGAAATCAGCGAACTAAAATGGATTGGAATGGGTGAATTTAACTTAGGTGACCATTATATCTACTATTGTGGGCAAGAATCCCTTAGAAGAAATGGAGTGGCCATCATAGTCAACAGAAGAGTTCGAAATGCAGTTCTTGGATACAGTCTCAAAAATGACAGAATGACCTCTGTTCATTTCCAAGGTAAACTATTTATATCTCACAGTAATCCAAGTCTGTGCTCTGACCAGTAATGCTAAAGAAGCTGAAGTTGAACAGTTCTATGAAAGACCTACAAGGCCTTCTAGAATTAACACCCCCAAAAGATGTCCTTTTCATTATAGGAGACTGGAACGCAAAAATAGGAAGTCAAGAAACACCTGGAGTAACAGGCAAATTTGGCCTGGAGTACAGAATGAAGCAGGGCAAAGGCTAATAGAGTTTTGCCAAGAGAACGCACTGGTCATAGCAAACAACCTCTTCCAACAACATGGGAGAAGACTCTACGCATGGACGTCACCAGATGGTCAACACCGAAATCAGATTGATTCTGTTCTTTGCAGCCAAAGATGGAGAAGCTCTACACAGTCACAAAAACAAGACCAGGAGCTGACTGTGGCTCAGATCATGAACTCCTTATTGCCAAATTCAGACTTAAATGGAAGAAAGTAGGGAAAACCACTAGACCATTCAGGTATAACCTAAATCAAACCCCTCACGATTATACAGTGGAAGTGACAAATAGATTAAAGGGATTAGACCTGATAGAGTGCCTGAAAACTACAGACGGGGGTGGGGGGTGGGGGTAGGGGATGCGGGGAGGGCGGGAGGGGGTCATGACATTGTACAAGAGGCAGTGATCAAGACCATCCCCAAGAAAAAGAAATGCAAAAAGGCAAAATGGTTGTCTGAGGAGGCCTTACAAATAGCTGTGAAAAGAGAAGTGAAAGTCAAAGGAGAAAAGAAAAGATACACCCATTTGAATGCAGAATTTCAAAGAATAGCAAGGAGAAATAAGAAAGCCTTCCTCAGTGATCAGTGCAAGAAATAGAGAAAATAGAGGAAAGACTAGAGATCTCTTCAAGAAAATGAGAGATACCAAGGGAACATTTCATGCAAAGATAGGCTCGATAAAGGACAGAAATGGTATGGACCGAACAGAAGCAGAAGAAATCAAGAAGAGGTGACAAAAATACACAGAATAACTATACAAAAAAGATCTTCATGATCCCAGATAATCATGATGGTGTGATCACTCACCTAGAGTCAGACATCCTGGAATGTGAAGTCAAGTGGGCCTTAGGAAGCATCATTACGAACAAAGCTAGTGGAGGTGATGGAATTCCAGTTGAGCTATTTCAAATCCTAAAAGATGATGCTGTGAAAGTGCTGCACTCAATATGTCAGCAAATTTCGAAAACTCAGCAGTGGCCACAGGCCTGGAAAAGGTCAGTTTTCATTCTAATCCCAAAGAAAGGCAATGCCAAAGAATGCTCAAACTACTGCACAATTGCACTCATCTCACACACCAGCAAAGTATGCTCAAAATTCTCCAAGCCAGGCTTCAACAGTATGTGAGCTATGAACTTCCAGATGGGAAAGATGGATTTAGAAAAGGCAGAGGAACCAGAGATCAAATTGCCAACATCTGTTGGATCATCAAAAAAGTAAGAGAGTTCCAGAAAAACATCTACTTCTAATTTATTGACTATGCCAAAGCCTTTGACTGTGTTGATCACAATAAACTGTGGAAAATTCTGGAAGAGATGGGAATACCAGACCACTTGACCTGCCTCCTGAGAAATCTGTATGCAGGTCAAGAAGCAACAGTTAGAACTGGATATGGAAAAACAGACTGGTTCCAATCGGGAAAGGAGTACATCAAGGCTGTATATTGTCACCTTGCTTAATTAACTTATATGCAGAGTACATCATGAGAAACACTGGGCTGGATGAAGCAGAAGCTGGAATCAAGTTTTCTGGGAGAAATATCAATAACCTCAGATATGCAGATGACACCACCCTTATGGCAGAAAGTAAAGAAGATGTAAAGAGCCTCTTAATGAAAGTGAAAGAGAAGAGTGAAAAAGTTGGCTTAAAAGTCAACATTCAGAAAACCAAGATCACGGCATCTGGTCCCATCACTTCATGGCAAATAGATGGGGAAACAGTGGAAACAGTGACAGACTTTATATTTTTGGGCTCCAAAATCACTGCAGATGGTGACTGCAGCCATGAAATTAAAAAACGCTTGCTCCTTGGAAGAAAAGTTATGACCAACCTAGACAGTTTATTAAAAAACACAGACATTACTTTGCCAGGAAAGGTCCATCTAGTCAAAGCTATGGTTTTTCCAGTAGTCATGTATGGATGTGAGAATTTGACTATAAAGAAAGCTGAGCACTGAAGAATTGATGCTTTTGAACTGTGGTATTGGAGAAGACTCTTGAGAGTCTCCTGGAGTGCAAGGAGTTCCAACCAGTCCATCCTAAAGGAAATCAGTCCTGAATATTCATTGGAAGGACTGATGCTGAAGCTGAAGCCCCAGTACTCTGGCCACCTAATGCGAAGAACTGATTCATTTGAAAAGACCCTGATGCTGGGAAAGATTGAGGACAGAAGGAGAAGGGGACGACAGAGGATGGCATCAGGACAACAGAGGACAGTTGGATGGTCTCGCCGATTCAATGGACATGAGTTTGGGTAAACTCCGGGAGTTGGTGATGGACTAGGAGGCCTGGCGTGCTGCAGTCCATGGGGTCTCAGAGTCAGACGTGACTGAGCAACTGAACTGAACAGAAGAAAGGTCTAGTGAAGATGAAAGATGATAATGGTGGGGCGGGGGAAATTTCCCTGTCTATCCTTCTTGAGTTCTGTGGTTAAACTAGGAATAAAATAGATATCAGACAGATAACAAGAGAAAAAGAAACAAATGTTAATTTACATACACAGAGGTCTCACAGAAATGGAACTGCAGGAGTGGCCAAAGCAGGCAGCTTTTATACTTTTTAGACAAAGAAACAATAAGTTTGAGAGGAACTGACCAGACAAAGAAGTTGAGTTTGGGTGCTTAAAAAATTAGTAAACAATTTAAGAAAAGTTTGGGTTTGGGTAGAAAATTAGTAAAGAAGCAAAAAGGTTTGTTTATACAGCCTTCTTGGCTTTAAATTCCCTATCTCTGTTAATAAGGATGTCTTTCTACCTCCTGGTACAGGGAGGGTACATTTCATGTGGGGCAAATACATGCTATTGAGGCATATTTTGGGGCTGCCTGCACTGGGCCCTAACAGTAAATCAATTACTTAGCACAGTGCCTAGTAAATAATAGGGGCTCAGTAAATGTTAGCTGTTACTATTACTAATGTTATTTGTTTTACTTCATTAATGTGAGTTCATATTTTCCATAAGTGTGCTTTGTATAGAGTTAATAACTTTGAGACTATTTTCAAATTCAAGCTCTGATATCCAAGCAAACTTTGTTAGCAAATGATCCTTGGATGCAAGTGCTAATGAGGTATCACTCAATAACAATGTAAAACAGCCTTGTCACTTGAAAATAAGTGAGCTGCTTACAAATCTGTACGCAGACAACTCAACTACTGTTTGCTGCTGTACCTGGCTTCCCTGGTGGCTCAGATGGTATTAAAATTTGCCTTACCTGAGTAGTTAATATAGTTATTGCTGAAATGAATGAATGAATAACTTTTCATTACCTAATTACTCTTGAACTTAATACAAGCTGATAAAAGAAGATGGAATGAAAAAACCCCTTGGCTATTTTCAAGGCTAGGGGCACTGACCACTGAACTCTACCCTGTGCTTATGAAGGCACAATTTGTTGACCACTTTTTAAAAAAATGAGAACTATTTCTAAAAGGCATTATTTGGTCAGGTATGGCTAAGAAATAGACTGGTTTTGTTAGGTAAAAACATGTGCATGTGTGTGTGTTTGCGTTTTGTCCAGTTCCCTCAGATTTTGTCTGTTCTGTGCTGGGACATCACTTTCTTGTAGATTGGTCTTTATTTTGTATTTTGGAGAATGTGCTTTCTCGGAGTTCAAATGTCAAGGGACAGTCTTTATCTGATCACCAAGGAGCCTTTGGTTCCCTCCAGAAGCTCTATCGAAACGTCTGCCACTGTCAGGGGTCTACCTGGAAAGGTTCTCTTGTTGCCTCACTCTGAGAGTCAATCTGGGCCTGGGATGGTAGAGTGTTCTGTTGTTTTCCATTTGGCAGGAAGCATAGCTTCCTGAAAACAGGTTACCCCAATGGGAAGAAACACAGCCCCTGGATATTCAATATTTGAGGACAATATTCTCCCTGGAGACAGAAGCCCAGGAGGATGACTGTTAACTAGTTTATGCCGGAAATCTGTACGCAGACAACTCAACTACTGCAAATCACCTGTTTTATATACTGGCATCTTTAATACTTTCTTGTAGAAAGAGAAACAACCTGTGCCATAAATATATACAAGTTCAATCTTAGAATACTTCAGTTTGAGGTGAAATGCTCCTCACAGCTTTCAGGGTTTTACAGGCTTATGTGAAAAACAAAAACAAAAACTCAAGTAATTGCAAATTAAAAAGTAACTCCCAGTACTCTGAATTTCTGGATCCCATTTGTTAATTCTGATATTTGGTGTATTTTTTATTGACTCCTGTTTGGAATTCTGTATCTATGTTTTTGTGCTCATGTGTACAGGAAAACCAATATTCCAGGGCTAGTGGGTTTTCACAAAGAATTACAAAGTATTTATGTTGTGTTATGTTTAAGCAGCAAGACCGAAAATTCTTCTCTAAATTGATTTTTGTTTCCATGCTTTCAAAGGCATAGTTGAAGAAAGAAAAGGCAATTTTGGATGTAGGTAACACTTGAGGAACTGGTTAGGTTGGAATGGTTCAAAATTTAAAAAGCCTCACTGATCCTCCACCCAGGATAAGCATCTGACCTGGGATACGCTGTCTCTCATACACTTGCTGCCCCCACTTCTCTCCTCCGTATAAGTAAATCTTTCATATTCTTGTTTAAAAGAAGAAAAACATGTGCTCTCTCAGGGACTTGCCCTCCCTCAGCTCAGGCAAGCAAAACGTCAGCTAAAACCACCGCAGGCAGAATGGAAATGTCATTCCATTTCCAATGGAAATGCTGCAAGTCAACTTTTCCAGAGTTAAAATCAAGGGGCTGTGAAGGATTAAGTCCTCTTTTCTTGGCTCAGGGAATCCTAGAGGGATTAACATCAATGCCACTTAATGGGAAGGGGTCTCTGCCTGCAGAGTTTACTAGGTTTGCATGAGAGAGAAGAAAAGGAAGAAAAGTTTCTGAAGCCAAATATAAAAATCCAGGACTTTCAGGTTAGCCAAAAATGACTTTTTTACCTTTAGTGCCAGTGTTCACTGGCATCTGGCTGTGCTATAATAATTGCTGCTATTAGCTGAGCACTAACTGTATGCCAGTCTTTTTACATATATAATTTCTACTCCTCACAATAACCCAGCAAAAAAGGTAAAGTGAAAGTCGCTCAGTCGTGTCCGACTCTTTGCGACCCCATGAACTACACAGTCCATGGAATTCTCCAGGCCAGAATACTGGAGTGGGTAGCCTTTCCTTTCTCCAGGGGATCTTCCCAACCCAGGGCTCCAACCCAAGTCTCCTGCATTGCAGGCGGATTCTTTACCAGCTGAGGCACAAGGGAAGCCCAGCAAGAAAGGTAATCTTATCCTTATTTCATAGATGAAGGAGACAGAGGATCAGAGAAGCTTGAAACTTGTCTAAGTCACATACCCAGTAAATAGTGAAAGTGGGCTTTGACCGTAGCTCTGCTTGACTCAAACCTTGTTCTCTTTCTGTTTTCTGCTCCATATTTGCTTATTGCAGAGATAGAGCCCAGATGGTGCCCAGAGAGTGGCATTGGTACCAGACAGTAAGGAAACTCTAAGAGGCTGGCTAGAATGCAGCTTTCTCTGTGACACCACCCAGAAGAGCAGGGAGTCCGTGACCCTGGAGAGGAGATATCAGTACTAATAACCTGCTGTTTACTGGACATCTCTCCAAGGCTGTCTCTTAGGACCTGAGTTGTTTAGTCGCTCAGTCGTGTCTGACTTTTTGCGATCCAGAGGATTGCAGCACGCCAGGCTTTCCTGTCCTTAACCATCTCCCGGAGCTTGCTCATCTCATATCCATTGAGTCAGTGATGCCAGCCAGCCATCTCATCCTCTGTTGTCCCCTTCTCCTCCTGCCCTCAATCTTTCCCAGCATCAGGGTCTTTTCCAATGAGTTGGTTCTTGGCATCACGTGGCCAAAGTATTGGAGTTTCAATTTCACCATTAGACCTGCTAATGAGTAGGTCACCTATTCAGAACTCTTGCTGCCTTCTGCCCTGGGGGTGCCCTTTCCCCCAGAAGGACTCCGCCCAGGTAGAGTCTGACACCTCTTCTGACCCCTTCACAGAGAATTTGACAATTCCCTCCTATATGCCTTCACACTGTCCCCCATCCGGAGTCCTACCACCTGCATCTCACCCCCATCCAAGAAAGGAACAATATATCTCTCATGTCAAGTTTTCTTCTTCTTTACTTTTCAATTTACTCTATCTGTGTGTCTTGGTTAGATAAGAAGTTTCCCATTTCTAACAAACCTTCCAATCGTGCATGCCAGTAGTTGCAGATCCCATGAAATCAATTCCTGTTGTGAACATTGTATGACATGCTTTGAAAATATAATGAATCAATAGATGCTGGCCAAAACCACTTGATCAGTGAGCGCCATCTGTTACTGTTTTCACTGACTTCTCTCCATTTTCAGGCCTATCTTTTGCCCAGGCTGTAGGCCTCTGATACCAGCTCCCCTGAGTCTTGTGCGATATGGAAAGTAGTCTTGTGCAATATAGAAAGTAATAGCTGTCCAAGGAGGCGTGTGTGCTCAGAAGCTGTCTAGTGTATCCTCCTCTGCCAGTGGAAAGAGTATGGAGTTCAGAATCACAAGACCTAGCTTAGTGGCCATGTGATTGTAGAGAAGTCACTTTGTGTGGTTTATCTCATCTGTAAAGCACTATTACCTCGCGGAGTTTTTGTTGGCTGTGTTTGGTTCACTAGACACCACTGGCTCAGGACCTAGGACTCATACAGAGGCCCTCAAAAGTAATTATCTGGCCCAGATAATTAGATCGAAATTATAAAAATAAAGCTTTGAAATAAAATTTAATAAAAAAAACAACTAAATGCCTAAAAAGATATAACATTAGATCCACTTTTTTAGTAGTTAAGTTTAGTGTTTTTGAAACTCTCACTACATTACAAAATTAGTTGTGGGTTAATTTTTTTTTTTTTTACTTGGCAAAAATTCCTGAGAATCCAGATGATCTCCAAGGAATGACTGCTGACCCTAAATTATATAACTTGAGCAAAACAAGCAGTTTTAAAGTACTATGATAAAATTCTATTTAAAGTGGTTTATGGGTACATTGGATTTCCCTGGTGGCTCAGATGGTAAAGCGTCTGCCTACAATGAGAGAGACCCGGGTTCGATCCCTGGGTGGGGAAGATCCTCTGGAGAAGGAAATGGCAACCCACTCCAGTACTCTTGCTTGGAAAATTCCATGGGAGAAGCCTGGTAGGCTACAGTCCATGGGGTTGTAAAGAGTCGTACACGACTGAGCGACTTCACTTAGTCACTTGTGGGTACATTTCAGTATGTTTGCTATGACGCAGGAAGCTCCAAAACTCAGTCTGAGCACCCAGGGTGATCTTCAAATGATGTGAGCTGTGAAGATCAAGGACTTTACATACGTGTCTAGTGAACAGGCTTCCCAGGTGGCTCAGTGGTAAAGAATCCGTCTGCCAATGTAGGAGACATAAGAGACAGGAGTTTGATCCCTGGGTTGGGAAGATCCCCTGGAACAGAAAATGGCAACCCACTCCAGTATTTTTGCCTGGAAAATCCCATGGACAGAGGATCCTGGGAGGTAGTGGGGGTTGTAGGGGGGGGTGGTACAGTCCATAGGGTCACAAAGACTTCGACACGACTCAGCATGCATGCATTTACCATCTGCATTTACCACGCATTTACCATCTGCGTTTACCACCTGGAAAGATCTATGGAGGAAATGTCATTGCCCCCAAAGTCCACCAGCCAGGAACCTCTGGGAGCCATTAACCCGGTGGTTCTCAAATCTACCCGATTATTCAAAGCTGGAAGGGAGTCCAGGTGACGCCTGGGGATGGCTGTTTTAACCAGCACTCCAGATGATTCTAACAGACCAGATTTGGGAACGACTGGACTTTAACCAGAGTTCCTCCCCCATCTCAGTTTATTTCATTTTGTCCTAGGTTTGCCCTTTTGGAAAAGAACAGCTGATTGCTCTCATCTAGACCACATTGCTTCATGAACTTGATGGCTGCCAAGTCTTTCTCAGCCAGGCAGGATGAGCCCAATGCCGTTCATGACCCAGGGAAACATGGCTTTGTCTCCAACCCTTTCCATCTCAAGCCCTCCTGGTCCCTAAAGAACTAACTTCCCAATGTGCCCTTCCCCCTCCAAGTCTCATCCTTTGCTTTGTCCTTAAATTTCCTCCTGTACTCTCAGATGCTGGCGGCCTGTCTCTACTCTTCCCTGCAATATGTTTTCTATTCTCATTTTGCAATAATGGGCAGTAGCAGGGACTTCAGGGTAAGAGCTCTATCATAGCTGGAGGTCAAGAGAGTGGAAATAGGAAAGAAGCAGTGTTATATCCTGAGGTGTCAGCAGAGCCAGAGTTGCTGGGGGTGCGGGGGTGGGAAGAGAGGGAGGGAAGTGTTGACCTTTGCCCTTCCCAGGACTTTCCCCTTCCTGGGGCAGGAAGTGAATTGGATGACAGAGCTGGGTGGGGCCTGACTAATCCAGACCGAGTTTGGAAGGAGGTTGTCTGCTGGAAATGTGATGCTTGGTAATTTTAGTAAGAGTTTTATTTTGGCTGCAAAGGTCGAGGTGGCTGCCCTTCTTCCCTGGGAGAGGCCTTCCACTCTTGAGGTCGTTGCGCACGGTTATTTGTGCAAGAACACCACCGGAATTATTCAGCCCCGGGCATACCTCAAAAACTGCAGATTTAATTATTTTTAATAGGATGCAGCTAATTTAATGGAGGTACAGATAGATAATTAAAATTAAGATAAATTTTCTTATTGCATGAGCTCCTCGGCACGCTCAGATTTTGCCCTATAACTGTGCAAATAACACCGCCAGCAACTGCTGTGCGCCAGTGATTCATTTACATCAGAATCCCCCCGGGAGGTGGGGTGGGCGATGGGTTGCTGAAAATGCAGATTCCTGGGCTCTGGTGCCTGAAGTCGGAATATCTGGGGTGTGAGGCGCAGGAATCTGCACGCTTAGATAAACTTTCAGGTGACCCTTAAGAATTGCAGGTATTTCCCTGACTTCCCTGGTGGCTTAGACGGTAAAGTGTCTGCCTACAATGCGGGAGACCCAGGTTCGATCCCTGGGTTGGGAAGATCCTCTGGAGAAGGAAATGGCAGCCCACTCCAGTACCCTTGACTGGAAAATTCCATGGACAGAGGAGCATGGTAGGCTACAGTCCATGGAGTTGCAAAGAGTCGGACATGACTGAACGACTTCACTTTCCCTGGCAGTGCAGTGGTTAAGACTTCACCTTCCAATACAGGAGGTGTGGGTTTGAACCCTGGTCGGGCAGCTAAGATCCCACTTGCTGCATGGCCTAAAAATCAAAGCAGTCTTGTAACAGATTCAATAAACTTTAAAAATGGTCCACATAAAAAAGAAAATCTTGAAAAAAAAAATTTCAAAGAGGCCTTTAATGAGGATCTATCATGGGGCTGGAGACATTATCTTACTAGAAAAAAAATTTCTCAACCATCTTATAAGGTAGATATTATCATTTCTGCTTTTAAACTGTCGACTAAAAAAAAGATGTACAACTTGAGAGTTATGAGTTAACTTTTATTTGGGGCAAAATGAGGACTGCAGCCTTGGAAGCAGCATCTCAGATAGTTCTGAGAGACTGCTGCGAAGTGGCAGTGGGAGAAAGTCAATATATAAGGTTTTGGTGAAGGGGGAGTTCTATACCATTAAGCATTCATTTTACAAAAAGTTTGCTGCTAGTCACAGGACCTGATGTCACCATGAAGAGATTCAGTGCTTTTCTAGATATGAGGAGATGCAAGGACTAGGGTCAAAAAATCTGTTCCTAAAACATCTAACTAAAGACCTGTCCCACCAGACTGCCTGGAGGACAGAGGGCCTTACTCCACCCTGAAATCCCTCTGGGGTGTTGAAGTTCAACAGCTTTGACAGTGTAGGGTTTAATCTCCGCAGAGGCAGATGGCGAATGCCCTTGTTTTCAGTCGTTGGCAACCATCTTGGCAAGTGCCAATTTGTAGTCGACAAAACCAAAGCTTAGAAAATTGAATAACATCTCTAAGATCACATAGCTAGTAAATGGCAAAGCCAGGATTCAAATCCAAGTCCACTTAATTCTAAATTTCTGTCCCCTTTGAAATTGCCCCCATATTCCGACAGAGGTCTCAGGGTGGCCAGGCCTTGGAAGCTGCCCGTATGTCGTCATGGAGACAGCAGGGAATGGGGGCGGAAGAGCCTCCTACCTTTGTGGGAGGTGGATGGCAGCTGTGGCCTCTCCCTTATGTTATTTGGTATGTATCCTCCTTTTAACCATGGGGTCTCACACCTCTTGAGTGTCCATGCTCCCTACTGGACAGGGTGCTTTAGCTGACCCCGGTACCCATCTTTTAGAAAATTCTGATGAGAAGCAGCGGTGTGAGAGGCGGTTGGGAGCCACCCGACCCCCACCTGCTCCCCTCTCAGGGCCGGGGGACGTGTGCTGGCCGGAGGGACTGGATCCCGCCACCCCTCGGGGGTGTGACTTCTCCTAGGTAGCTAAATCATACTGGGAATGCCATCCTGTTTGCCAGCGAGTCAGCCATGGACAAATGACCCAGTTCTTGTCGATGAGAGAGAAAAAAGCCCCCGGCAGGTTCCTGAGAGGGATTTCTGGGGCTTCCCTTGCCAAGAGCCATCCCGGCGGCTCCACTGGAAGAGGCTGGGCTGTTGCACAACGCTAGGGGGCGCCACGCACGGGCTTCTAGGTGGACGGAGGCCCTCGGGAAGGCAGGAAGGCTACTGTTCAGGCCGAAAGCCGGGGAAGGGCGCCCCCCTGGAGTCGGGCGGCTTTGCCGTGCACTGAGAACGGGTTTTCCTGAGCCAGGCACTTCCTGGTAGTGCCAGCCCCAGGTTTACATGCTACCATCAACCGAAAACAGCTTTGGAAACTCTGAACTGTGTAGGCGCAGTCAGCAGGCTTTCTGGTCAAACTGTGCTGCTCTCTCTATTTAACAAAAGCCCGCTTATAGAGACTCCTGAAGTTAGTTTAGTCCTGATTAGTCCAACCAGTCCATCCTAAAGGAAATCAGTCCTGAATATTCACTGGAAGGACTGATGCTGAAGCTGAAATTCCAATACTTTGGCCACCTGTTGCGAAGAACCGACTCATTGAAAAAGACCCTGATGCTGGGAAAGATTGAAGGCAGGAGGAGAAGGGGACGACAGAGGATGAGATGTTTGGATGGCGTCACTGATGCGATGGACATGAAGCTCTGGGAGTTGGTGATGGACAGGGAAGCCTGGCATGCTGCAGTCCATGGGGTTGCAAAGGGTTGGATACGACTGAGCGACTGAACTGAACAGAACAGAAGTTAGTTTACCCTGAAGCTCTCCTGAGAGCTTTATCCATCGTAGGTTTGGAATCTTTGGGAGGATGGATCAGGCGGGACTTTGGCTGCCCCAGCATGGAGCAGTTCCAGCTGCGAGGCCCCCAAGGAGAGGCGGGGCCCAGGCAACCAAGCCCCTGTCGGCAGAGAACTTGGCTTCCCCCTGGATCTTGCAAAGCCATGGCTCCATGCTTTCATTTCCTCTGGGCCTTTAACAGTCCACTTCCTCAGGATGCTTGTCTGTCTAGAAACTTCCTGGTTTGACCAGAGTTCTGCTATTCTCTGTCCCTCCACTTCGAGAAGCTTCCCTGATCCCTGACCCTCCACTTCCTGGCAGGCCTCTGCCAAACTGCTCAGCCTAAATCCACGGTAGAAATTCTTCTGCAAGATGTTGGTTGTTTTCCTTGAACATCATACAACGGAGCAAATGATGTTTCAATGGTTTTTAAAAATACAGACTTCCTTTCCCATGAGTGCAATTACACATGCTCAGTGCAGAAAACAAGCAGATTATCAAAGAGGTCACACACCGCAAAGCAAATCCCAAACCGAAGTAATCTTGACACCCAGAGGGGAGGGCGGCTGAGCGTTTGTTCATTTATTTTCCATCTCCTCGGTTTAATATTTTATCACCGTTAAAACTGTTACCACCTACGTCATGATGATCATATGACTATTATTGCTGCTATTCACCATTATTTTTATTATTGTTGTTCTTGTCATAGATGATAAAGTTGTTGTTATGCCACATTAGGCAGAGTTTCTCTGTGCTGAATTAGTATCTGATTTAACGAAGATGACCGGAGATGTAGTCACATACCGCTGTACTGGCTGGTGTCTCTTTGAAGGCTGAGACTCCTCAAATATTCCAGGTCTCTCTGGAGACAGGGACCACCTCATGCTTGCAGAAGAGACTTGGTGGATGCTCTGTCCCTTCCTGAACCTATGGACAAATTTATAAACACCCCACCACCACTTTCCTTCACGATCCTAGCTACTGTATTATCAAACAACAACAGAAAACATAGGCCCCAAATGGTATCACTTGTGCTAAAACCCATGACACCAAACCTAGATTTAATATCTAACCTAACTGCAGTTTTGACCGTCACCAGAAATGTCATGTTAATCAACTGGTCTGGAATTTTCCGGTCAGCACTGATAGAGGGAGAAGAGGCATGTATATGGTAAAATCCTCGTTGTTCCCACCAATCCCCTCTGCCCCTCCACCACCCTGAGGTAAAAACAATCCTTTTCCTTCACTAACAGCTCCCCTGCCCCTCCCTTCTTCCCATAAAAACCTTCCGTTTTGGACAACCCCTTGGAGGGCCTTCTAGTTGCTAGATGGGATGACGCCCAATCGATTCATGAATCACCTTAATAAAGCCAATTAGAGCTTCAATTTTACTCAGTTGAATTTTTTTTTTTAATTTAACAGAATACACAGGGCCTCCCTGGTGGCTTAGTGGTAAAGAATCCACCTTCCAATGCAGGAGACACAGGTTCCATCCCTGGTCCGAGAAGATCCCATACGCTGTGGAGCGACCAAGCCCATATGCCGCAACTATTGAGCCTGTGCTCTCAAGCCCGGAACCGCAACTCCTGAGCCCACGGGCCGCAAGCACAGAAGCCTGAGCACCCTAGAGCCTGTGTTCCGCAACAAGAGAAGCCACCACACTGAGGCCCACTGGTTGCAACTAGAGAAAGCCCGCGTGCCACAGTGAAGACCCAGTGAAGCCAGAAATGAATAAATAAATAAAATTGTAAAACAGAATATGCAGGCCTACAAGCCAAAGGGAGGGCCTCTTGGAACAGATCTTCCGAACACAAAATTCCTAAGTGCACTGGGGCCCAGGACCTGCGGCTGAAGCTTTGGAGGGGTTGTGACTGGTCCCCTTGGCACCCTCTGAGCATGTTTATTTTTTTTCTAAATAAACTTGGAGGCAAAGTTTATTACCTGGCATAAGGAATATTATTACCCTTTAGCAGAGCCTTCAAATATTTTTCCAAGTCAACTTAGAAGCCCGGGAGCAGCCGTGGCCCACAGAGGTGCATGGAGGGTGTCTGAGGACAGCGTTGTCTTGGGAAACTTCCTGAATCCCCTCAGGGGGCCACACAAGGCTGGACCTGAACGAGGCAGAGAGAGGGCACTGCCCATTTGCCCAATCTCAGAATTTTTTAAGTCCTGGAATTTTTAACATTTTTTATTTTGTAATTGGAGGATAATTGCTTTCCAATATTGTGATGATTTCTGTCATACATCTAAATGAATCATGTCCCCTCCCTCTTAAACCTTCCCCTGCACCTTCCCCTGCACCCCACCCCTCTAGGTTGTCAGCACCCCTTTTGGGCAGCAAGGCCCTGACCCCCTCCCTCTAGGAAATAAGAGCCTCAGATGAGCAGGTGGCGCAGGCCTCAGCCATTGAGGGCGCTGTAAATACAGTAAAATACAGTACAGTATAGAATCTTGGGGGCTTCTTACGTGGCTCTGGGGTAAAGAGTCTGCCTGAAATGCAGGGGCCTCAGAAGATGCCAGTCCAATCCCTGCTTTGGAAACATCCCTTGGAAGAAGGCATGGCAACCCACTCCTGTATTCTTTCCTGGAGAATCCCATGGACAGAGGAGCCTGGTGGGCTACAGTCCATGGGGTCGCAAAGAGTCAGACACGACTGAAGCGACTGAGCACGCATACATAGAATCTTACTGCTGCTATTGCTAAGTCACTTCAGTCATGTCCGACTCTGTGCGACCCCATCCCTGGAATTCTCCAGGGAAGAACACTGGAGTGGGTTGCCATTTCCTTCTCCAATGCATAAAAGTGAAAAGTGAAAGTGAAGTCGCCCAGTCATGTGTGACTCTTCGCGACCCCATGGACTGCAGCCTACCAGGCTCCTCCGTCCATGGGATTTTCCAGGCAAGAGTACTGGAGTGGGGCGCCATTGCCTTCTCCGACATAGAATCTTGGAAGGTGCTAAATACTATGAGAACTGCTTTGTGAAGTCTTACATTGCTGCTGCAAGGAACTGGTGACCTTCAGCTGGTGAGTATGTGTTGTTTTCATAGCAATCTGACCTCAGTGCTGGAACTTCTAAGTGGCCTCCTTCTCTCCCTGCCCTCCCTGGCCTCCAGGCTCACCTGACACCAATCCAACTCTCTACTCAGGAGTCGAGGAGGTCTTTTCAAACATAAACAGGACATCTCTGCCTGAGACCCTTCGGCAGGGCCCTTCTAGTCTGGTTGACAAAGAATGACGTCCACATGTTCCCTTTGGTGCTTGCGGTTTTTGGTGATTGGGTTCCTGCCTCCCTAACCTGCTGTCTCCACCACACCATGAGTTCCTTGAGGATAAGAATCACAGCTGATTAGATTTCCAGCCACAGAACCGAGGTTTCCACTAGGAAACCTAGTTGGGCTCCCAGCCGGAAGGGCCCAGGTAAACAGTGGGCAAAGGAAGCAAATAATCTCTGTGAGGGAAGGATATCATTTCAGAATTTAATAATAGATTGAGTAAAACCTTACTCTTAGAAGTGGGGGAGGATTTTTCATTGTGTCTTCTGTGCTGGAATTCGAAACTAGGTCCTACTTCAGCACGAAGGCGGGAGAGATGCAGCTGCCCTTGACTTTGTAGATATCTCAAGGCTCAGTAAGTAACTGAACATTTTGACCTCAGGCTTCTCATAGAGCCTTTTAAAGAAATCACTTTTGGAAGAGGTGTGAAGATTAGTAGGCAAGAGGAGATAGCCTCAACAGTCTTCATCTTTACCAGGAAAAATAACCAAGGGCACAGTTGAAAATGTGTTCCCAAGATCACTGAATAACAGGCAGGAGGGTCTTTAAAACCTGCCTGAAGCCTCGTATCAGCTGTCTTCCTTAGAGCAAGGGGCTGTGGGGAAGATAAGGGAGATAGATCCCTTTTAGAAACCATTCTGCCTTCTATAAACAGCAATGCAACATTCTCAGTGAATCCAAGAGTTGGATTGGAGTGAGGAATCACAGGAACAATCTAACCTTGAGGGGGAAAAGGTAATATTGCTGAGCAGATACCATATTTGCTGTGCAGAACAGATAACATCATGAATTTATATACTGTGAAGGCGGAAAAACACTTATTCTCAGGGCAGAAGCAAAGGCAAAGGTAGAATGTAGTCCAGACAGAGATTCAGGCAGCCAGACTATATCACAGAGACAGACTCTGCTTTGAGCTCTGACCACTCCTTGTTGATGCCAGTAATTTGAGAATTAATTATGTTTAACTTACAGGTCAACTGGAAATGACTTTGTCCTTAAGAGTTTGTGTGAAATTGACTTGTACTTCCATCTCACATGTACTTGGAGACCTAGTAACCCTTTCAGGCTTTTTTGAGGAATTCACAGGGTGAGGGCTGTAAGTTTTATATTTCCCCTGGTCACCCTCCAACTTTGAAATCGCAATTCCACAAAATCGATTCAGTTTACGAAACATCTCTTCATTCCAACTTGTACCTCACTGCCTTAACTGGCCATGATTCGGGCAATTTTGTTTTCCAAAATGCCTTCGACCAAGGCTGTGTATGTAGCTGACTTTTGCTGACAGTTTGAGGTTATTGAGAGGTTTATATCAGCCTTGAGGGTTTTATATCAGCATCTGAATCTAAGTCTGAAGTCAAATCTGAATTAAATCTAGAATTAAATATTGGACATCCCAGCACTTGTATTTTGTCTGTTTCATCAAGAGTTCTCTGGGCTGTCTTACCACCTGTATTTCTCCCCACTTCTGTGCCCTCACCCTTCCCTGACCTTCTGTGGCTGCCTAGTCACTAAGTTGTGTCTGACTTTTGCAACCCCACGGACTGTAGCCGGCTAGGCTCCTCTGTCCATGGGCTTTCCTAGGCAAGAATACTGGAGTGGGTTCCCATTTCTTCCTCCAGGGAATCTTCCGACACAGGGATCAAACCCATATCTCCTGTGTCTCCTGCATTGCAGGTGGGTTCTTTACCACTGAGTTACCTGGAAAGCCTTCCCTGAACTTCTCCCAGGGCTCAGTTCACTTCTCTCCACTTCATCCAAAATTTCCCTAACCTCTTATACACAGCATTTTGGCTGTTTCTTTACACTGCCTCTTCCAGACAAACAACTGAAGCCTCACTTCCCAGCTAGAGAAACCTATCAAAGTATTTTTGAAAACAAGGGCAAGCTCTTTTTTTCTGAGCAGAACTCTGGTGTTAGTGGGTAAATATTGTTTCATGTTGGATACATGGACAATTCCTGATGAGAGCAACCTTATGGTATTTCGGAATTTTATTTAACTCCTGTGTTGTATTTTTAAAAATATGGTATTTAAACAGTGAGATAGGGCCAGGAATAGCATGTTGCTGTGAGTGATAAAGAGATGAACCTCATCTTCATAAAGCTTACAGTCCAGGGGGACTAGAAGCATAACAATGATTATACATCGCAGTACTGTATCATCAGTTTAAAGCTGGATGATAACAAGCTCTGGTTGCGTGTGCCCCAACTTCTTTTGTCCCTGTTGCACGATTATCCAATTACTGATTAAAAAATTTGAGGCAGCACTGTTGAGAATTGATGGGACGCAATGAGTATGGCATCTAAGACCAGCTGGAGACTGTCAGCATCCTGGCAGGCTTCACCCCCCACCGGGGCTCTGATCAGCCGGGCAGGGACCTGGACCCTGTCCCCAAGAGGGGATGTCCAACAGGCACTTGTCCCTGATGAGGTCTGAGCCTCCTGAAGGCCACAGAAGTCCTTGCTATTGGATTGTATTGGGAGTTAAATCTCCTTTCTCTGTCGACTTTGAGTCCTTGGGCTCAGTGTATATAAGATGCTCAGAGGTTTTGTATGAAGTATTCATTCAAACCCAAACAGGAAAAGCCTGCCCGGCTCCCGGCAGCCTCTGGGAGGCTGGTTTTCTCAGTTCCTGGAGGACACTTCCCAGGCTGAACTGAACTAAAGATGAGCCTCAGGAGGTGGGAATCCAGAGTGTGAGGAAACGAAACGACAAGACACCAGGTTTGCTGCAAGGCGCTCACAGTTAGGAGCTCACAGGGAGAGTTTTATTCTCCTGGGGATTTTGTGAAAATGTGATTCTGAACCACTCTTATTTTAAGAGAATGTGGTTTCATAAGATTAAGGAAACTTTTAATATTAGGGGAAAAAAGAATTTTTATCATTTATGCCCTGTCGACTTTAAAAAGGGTTTTTTTGAGGTGGCTTAAAATATTAAAGCCAGCATAAAGTAGGGCAGTGGAAGTAGAGATAAGAAGCAGCTCAGAAACCAGGGGCTAAGGGTGACGTGGATAAATTTAGTGCTTGTTCTGGAAGCTTCTAATTCAGGACATAAAGGTGGTCTTAACAGGTTGTGCAGTTCATGTAGCCTGGCTAGAGAAAACCTTCTAGAGAGATGGATGTTTTTCCAGGTACTGAATTTTTCTGAGGATTTTTTGAGGGGGTGTTATTCCTCACGTGTGTGTGTGTGTGTGTGCTAAGTCAACTTTGGTTGCATCCGACTCATTGTGACCCTTTAGACTGTAGCCCACCAGGTTCCTCTGTCCATGGGGTTTTCCAGGCAAGAACGGGGGGAGTAGGGTGCCATTTCCTTCTCCAGGGGATCTTCCTGACCCAGGGATCGAAGTGGCATCTTTTACATCTCCTGCATTGGAAGGCGGGTTCTTTACCAGTAGCGCCACCTGGAAGCCCATTATTCCTCATAGGAGGGGCATTAGAGAGTAACTTGAATAATCTCTTTGCAGTGATTTGGTAAAAGATATAAAAACAACAGGGCTTCCCTGGTGGCTCAGCGGTAAAGAATCTGCCTGCAATGCAGGAGACCTGGGTTTGGTCCCTGGATTGGGAAGATCCCCTGGAGGAGGGCATGGCAACTCACTCCAGGATTCTTGCCTGGAGAATCCCATGGACAGAGGAGTCTGGCGGGCTGCAGCCCATAGGGTTGCACAGAGTTGGACATGACTGACGCAGCTAAGCAGCAGCAGCAGCAGCATAAAAACAACAATAAAAAGAAAAGACTAAGAAAACTTGAGCAAGCCTTGGTGTTCATTTGCAGGATGATCAGATTCTTGCCTTCTCTGAGGTTTTATACACTCCCCCCGCCTGCCAATCTCACTAGGTAACTAAAGGCAAAGAGAAAACCTTTGCTAAAATTGCTGGATGAGAGCAAAAAGAAAAAAAGGGGCTGAAGGAAGAGCTGCCAGTAACCGCTGGAGTTAAGAGAACAAGAAGAGAAAAGTGAATTTGCAACAAAAATAATTATAGAGGATGTGGAACCCCGTTACTCACAGAATACAGATTTCACATGGTGACCCCAGACTCAGGCAAGACTTCAAAGTCTTTTGTCTAGAGCACCAACACTGATTTCTCTAAAGGAATCCCGGTTAGGGAGCTCATTAGCCAACAGAGGTAACAAAAGAAATGATTTTACCTTCACTTACACCAGCCAAAAATAGGAGGTAATTATTGGGGAAAGAGATTTGACCTTTGGATAACGAAAAGTAGAAGAAAAAATTGCTTCTTTGCAGCTTAGGTTATAGGAAGAAAACATCACGATACTCTAACTCTTGAGCCTCAAGCATCGCATCAATTTCGATGGTTGTAAAGGATTTCCACCAGCGCCCTGATCCCTGCAGGTGAGGCTTTGAAAGTGTGCGCTTGTGGGCACTGCTTCCTGGGAGAGGGCCTGCAAATCTCAGCGCCCAGAGTCACAGCCGTGGTCGGGGAGAGCTGGTCTGTCCTCCTGGAGAACTTGGAAAGGCTCCGTGTTGTGCAGGGCAGAAACCACTTTGAACTCTGAAGATGAGTCTGCCACTGTCCCAGTCTTTGCATTCCTAGGACTCCTTAATTCAATCAACAAAGTTTTGAGTAGCTCTCTGAGGCCAGTCATCGCTCAAGGGGCTCGCATCACACCAAAAACAAGAACAGACAGGTCCCTGCTCTCTGTAGCGAAGCAAAGAGCCAAGAGAGGCACTAAAAAGAGCAAGAATGGTGTCCGCCAGGGTCTACAACAGAGGAACCTGAGCTGGCTGGGCTGGGACGGAGGCTGGAAGGTGATGGGCGGACTGCCCCCCAGGGGTGAGGCGCTGGAGCAGGAAGGTGGCTGGTAAGTCAAGGGCAGGTGAGGGAGGGATGGTATTTCCTGCAGAGCAGAGGATGGAGCTGAAAGAGGCCCCACAAGGCTCTAAGGCTTCATCCCAAGAGGAATGGGACAATGTAGGAGCATTGTACGTTGGGGAGGGCATTGAAAGGATCACTTTGGCTAAGGTCTGGTGGCTCAGACAGTAAAGAATCTGCCTGCAGTGCAGGAGACCCAGGTTCCATCCCTGGGTCAGGAAGATCCCCTGGAGAAAGGAATGGTTACCCACTCTAGTATTCTTGCCTGGAGAATTCCATGGACAAAGGAGCCTGGCGGGCTACAGTCCATGGAGTCACAAAGAGTCAGACATGACTGAGTGACTAACTTGGAGGATGAATTAGAGAAGAGCCTGAATCAGGTTGCTTTATTCCTTTGAATAACTTTTATTTCACTTCTTCAAGTTTAGGCGATTTATGTGGTAATGCTACGGCTTGGATTAGTTAAGATTACAGTGACCCTGCATCCCCTGGAGCAGCCCTTATTTAGATCTATGGTCCTGATATGATCATTAATAGTGCCCATTCACTCTCAAAAGTGGCTGAGTTTGGGCAACGAATTATGTGCTTGCTCTTGCTAGAATATCTTTACTCACTGTTACAGAACACCCAACAGACTGGCTTGCAGGCAAGGGTGATTCCTGAGTGTCCATCTGAGAGAGGCCAGAGCAAGGGCAGCCTCAGGGTTGACTGCTTACCTGGTCCACGGTGTCTTCACCAGCCTTGTTCTCTCCCAGGGTGTCAGCCCCGTCCACAGCCTGGCTTCACACCATCCAGAGAGACATTCTCTTCCAGGAAGTCTCTGCTCGTGTCTCATTAGCCCAAACTGGGTCACAGGCCACCACCAACCTGATGCCATGGCTGGCTGAATGCCACTCTGTGCCTGAACCCACAACTGCAGGGTTTGAGATAGAATTAGCCCCTTTTCTGTCCTAGACTGAGCCAGGCCCTCCTGATTTGGGGGTCTACCTCCCCCAGAGTCCATGGGCTGCATGAAGTAGAGGAGGGGACTTAGGTGAAAATCTGAATTCCTTTGGGAAAGCAGCAAGGGAGGACGGATTCCAGATGCGGTCAACGAAGGTGGACAACGCAGGATTCGAGGACAGGAGGATTCTTCTGTTGTTGAGGGGTTTGGGGGAGCTGTTTGGCAGTTCTAGCATCTACCCTGGACTGAAGGATCATCCCCTTCTTTGGGGGAAGATTGTCTTCTTCGACTGAACGCTCAGCTTCAGGAGGAAGCACCTGGGGCAGTGGGGGAGGGAGGGGACCTGGTAACCAGCCAGTTCAGGGGACCCAAGCCTGGCGACCAACAGGGTGACAGATGTCATGGTCAGATCACCCTCCAACCACTGTGGCCTTTTGGAAGGGGAGAGCTCTTTGCCTTTAAGGGACAACAAAATTCCTCACGGCATACCTCATCAGCAAATCTGCAACCAGACACACTGAAGAGTATTCAAGAACATCCAAGAACCAGGAGAGTTAAGAACTGACTCTTTCAGATTCGTTTTGGAGGCTGAAATTCACTTCTGTGTTTTCCTTTCTATTTGTTTTGGTGTCACTGAGCTCCTGACATGGTATATTATGAACTTTATCTCTAAGACTGACTATTATTTTGTATTTTCTGACTTTTGGCTCTTGTGCATTAATACAATAGCTAACCTCATAATCTGGGGGACAAATTACATAATTTTACCCTGATCTTGGAGAAGAGTGCAGTCGATCTTTTTTCCTTGATCCTGGAGCCACTTCTGGAAAGTCAGGTCTTATCCTACCAGCCACGCCCACCTGACATGAACAGCTGGAAGAGAGGTCAGCGATGGGGTCACTGCTCTCTAGCCAGCAGGTGAGCATTTTTGTTGGACCAAGGGATACCAGGGGGGAGGTAGCCAGATGTGAGGCTGCAGGATGTGCCCTGGGGCCCAGACCCGGGGGTGGGGTCTGAGTGCCCCCAGCACGGGGCTGCGGGTGAGGAGGCCCTGAGGACAGAGGGAGCACCGTCACCCACTGGCACCGATGGTCAAGGCGGGTTGGGGGACATGATGGCACCTCTGTCTCCTTCCCTTCACAGCATGTAGGAAGAAGACGGGCAAGGTGGGCAGGATGGGGAGAGTGTCAGCCCTGCCCGTTTTCACCTCAAATCTCCGAAGCAAGAGCCTTGTCATTGCTGGCAAAAAGCAGGTGGTGGACCATGTACCCAATGCCACGGCTATTATTCTTCAGTCAATAAAAGCACACTGAGGGGCCGTGGGAGTGCGGAGCAAAATCACAAAGATACTGGACACTGAATGAGCTTTGTGTTGATGTTCTTTTTTTTCTCTCCTTCCAAATAGAGGCAATAATGGAAGCATGGCATAAATCACTTACGGGCAAAACGAGACAAATTTCTAAAATGGGCGGCAGCACACAACCAATTTCACATTGAAAGCCGCTCCTTCTAAATGCTGAAAAGCTATAAACCAACAAGCCTAATGGATTTTGTCCTGTCTCTGCAGTATCTTCTAGGGCATTGAATTGAGAAGGTAATACTTCAGCCAGAGAAATCCCTCCTGAAAAGTGCACAAGCTTGAAAATTTTTGAAGCAAAATACTCCAAGCTGAAAGCTCTCCTTCCTCCTCATCAGGGGGCCTTGAGAGGTTGGCTGGCCTCTCCACCAGACTCAGAGCTCATTTCCAACTGTGGTGGAAAGGACATGCTGGGACCCAGCTCTGTCCCTCTGGCTGTGCGATCTCAGGCAAATAATACCAACCATGGAGCCTCAGTTTTCTAATCTGTTCAATGGACGCATACAGGGCAATTGTGATTATAAACGAGAAAACATTACAAAGGACTTAAGACAGCTCTTGCCTGAAAACATGGCAGCCATCATGATGGTGGTGGGTTGTTGTTTTTTTTGGATAGTAAATAACCTGTTTAATCTTACCTTTGCCTGTGAACAATTTACTCTTGAAAGTACATTTAGTAGGAAACGAACAAACAATACTTCTACAGCTTATGTGTTTTCTTTTGCGATAATGAACTCTAGAAAAAAGCAAAGTGCTATTCTGTTCTTTAGGCAAAATTCAGGAGTTTAGACACTAGTTATTTTTTTTCCCCCAGTTTTTGTATGTAATACTTGTTTTTGCCTTGAGGTCAAAGATGTATAGGTGTCAAGGAAAAAAATAAGATTTTAGGGCAATAAAGTGATTACTGACCTGCTGTTTGGTAATTTGTTGATTTTATTAATTTCATCAAAGCACCAAGCTTATTTTTCCTCTTCTAAGGGAGTTTCTGAATATTTTCTGATGGTTATCTCCTCCTTCCCTGCCATGATGGTTGTTTCCCTTTTTATAATTTGATGTGTTAATTTTTGGCTGTGCTGGGATCTTGGTTGCTGTGCATGGGCTTTCTCTAGGTGCGGTGTGTGGGCTTCTCATTGCAGTGGTTGTTCCCGCTGCGAGCACAGGCTCTAGGCCACACAGTCTTCAGTAACTGTGGCACATGGGTGTAGTTGCAGTTCCCGGGCTCTAGAGCACAGGCTCAGTAGTTGTGCTAAACAGGCTTGGTTGTGCCTCTGCTTGTGGGATCTTCCCGGACCAGGGATCGAACCTGCGTCTCCTGCATTGGCGAGTAGATTCTTTACCAATGAGCCACCAGGGCAGCCCCGAGAGTTGTTTTTAAATTTAGGTTCCCTGTTTCCTTAGCTGCTGCTTCCCTTATCTGGCTGAGATAATAGGGTGGACATCACTGCCTTATTCTCACCTTGCCTTCCCTCCTTTCTAGGAGAGGGGCAAAACCCATGAAGGAATGTCTCTGCTTCATTAAAGAACAAGACACATAATGACTTCCTGTCATTTGAGGAGCTATTCCTGGTGGGCGGGGTCCACTCAGCTCTGGTTTCAGTTAAGCTTTGGACAGGGTATGGGTTCCCAGCAGTCCCGTCTCCTTTTTTGGGAATAGCTGCCCATTCCCCCTGTTGGGTGGGGCTTCGGGTCGGGGCTGAGACAGCAGAGGTCAGCCCTTTGCTGCTCGGAGCCCAGGGTTCTCCCCCAAGTGCCTGGGGGCAGGTCAGCCAGGATTCCAGGGCCTGGGCCAGTTTGGTCATGAGGGTTGTTCTAATTCACAGTTTGGGAAACTCAACTCTGGAAAACAAAGCTATGTTGCAAAATTTCTTCATTCCTTGGTCGCACACCATCAAGTTACTCATAAATTTAATGTAATTGGAGTTTTTCTTGCAGATGAGTCACATGGCAAGAACATAAAAGAGTTGACCAAAACCAGCCAGGAGGCTTGTTTTTCAGACTTCATCTTGATTTTTTTTTTTCCTGTTTGTAGGTCGTTTATCCCATAACCTTGACAAAGAAGAATAATAAAAACAGACACAGACAGGGTTGTTTTATATGGCAGTCGTACCTTAGGGCTTAGAAAGAGGTTTAATACAGAAAAGCACTCTTGATGCAGACATTGAGTATGAGAAAAGCATAGAAAAGCATGAAAAAAAAGTTCTCTCCACTGTCCCAGTTCTTTCAGTTTGGGCCAGAGAGGTTTCAGTGGAAGCCTCCATCCAGCTTCCAGGAGCCCATTTCCTTTGCCTTAGAATGTACAGTGGAGCCCCACTGAAGGTGGCAGGCTAGACATATCAAGTTCACGGTACATGCATTGTTCCTATGTTCACGGAATAAGCATCGTTCCTATGCTTTGCTCCTGGCACACAGCCCTCTTTCTTGAGCAGCCTCAGAATCCTTCTCAACCCAATGCTCTGGACTGTCACCAGCAATCTTTCCATGTAGACATCAGGGTGAGTTTTAGTCACCATCCTGCAGGTCAGGCCATCATGTGAGTCTGGACTGATGAGATGTTTCAGCTACCTTGGGGTAGACAATGACCTATTCTCTTCCAAAACATAAACCATCGGCTGCTTCTCACTTAGTAGTTGACCCAGAAAACCATTTTAGAGAGATAAGTTGATGAAATTGTTTTCTGAAGTTATGTATTCCCAATTAGTTCAGTTCAGTTCAGTGGCTCAGTCGTGTCCGACTCTGTGACTCCATGAATGGCAGCACTCCAGGCCTCCCTGTCCATCACCAACTCCCAGAGTTTACTCAAACTCATGCCCATCGAGTCGGTGATGCCATCCAGCCATCTCATCCTCTGTCGTCCCCTTCTCCTCCTGCCCTCAATCCCTCCCAGCGTCAGGGTCTTGTTTCCAATGAGTCAACTCTTCACATGAGGTGGCCAAAGTATTGGCGTTTCAGCTTCAGCATCAGTCCTTCCAATGAACACCCAGGACTGATCTTTAGGATGGACTGGCTGGAGCTCCTTGCAGTCCAAGGGACTCTCAAGAGTCTTCTCCAAGTTGAGCTTCCCTGGTGGTCCAAGTTAGGCCACTATAATTCCAAAGATAATGCAATCAAAGCAAGGCTCGTTCGGGTAGGAAGCAGGCATCTGCTGTCATTTGGGATGATGGTAGTTTAGGGCCCCCACAGTTGGACATAGGTGTCCTGGCACCTTTTTATAGATTGAGGATGATCTGATGGAGCCCTTGGCAGGCAGAAATTCTCTTCTAGGGCTGAGCTAGTGAGAACAGTAAGAGGTGAAGAGGAGGCTGAAGGGGACCTCGAGGATGAGAGACAGGGAAAGGTGAGCACGCCCAGGGCACATCTGATTCTCTGCTCCTCCTGGCACGGTAAGGATTTTGCACAATGCAGGTGACAATGGGCTTAGTCCCAAGAGCCTGCCAGATCACTTCCTGACCTTGACAATGCCTTCCCCTCCATGAGTGCAAATAACCCGGACCTGATTGCACTTCTCCTACATACAGACCACCCCAGCACAAGGGGTCTCTTCTGGCCACTACAAACTCCTGCTCATGGCAGGCAACTAACTCCCTTCAGCTTTGAAGCAGCTCCCTTGATTGGGTGGTGGACACTATCATTTAACCTGTCCAGCAGCCAGTATCCCTCCCTCCTTTCTAACAGAATCCAGCCTTAGAGGAGGATTTTGATGGGCCTAAACAATCATGGTAACTCCATGTTGCTTGTCAGTGATTGGTTTATCAATACAGGTTAAGCCAATCAGGGTGCACCATCCAGTCCCATGCTCCTCTAGGGAAGAGATGGTTTCAGTTCAGTTCAGTTCAGTTGCTCAGCCATGTCCAACTCGTGACCCCATGGACTGCAGCATGCCAGTCTTCCCTGTCCATCACCAACTCCCAGAGCTTGCTCAAACTCATGTCCATTGAGTTGGTGATGCCATCCAATCATCTTATTCTGTGTCATCCCCTTCTCCTCCTGCCTTCAATCTTCCCCAGCATCGGGGTCTTTTCTAATGAGTCAGTTTTTCGAATTGGTGGCCAAAGTGTTGGAGCTTCGGCATCAGATCGTCTCATGAACACTCAAGACTGATATCCTCTAGGACTGACTCGTTTGATCTCCTTCCAGTCCAAGGGACTCTGAAGAGTCTTCTCCAACACTTTAGTTCAAAAGCATCGATTCTTCGGCACTCAGCTTTCTTTATGGTCCAATTTCCACATCTATATATCACTACTGGAAAAACCATAGCTTTGATTAGACAGACCTTTGCTGGCTAAGTAATGTCTCTGCTTTTTAATATGCTGGCTAGGTTGGTCAGAGCTTTTCTTTCAAGGAGGAAGTGTCTTTTAATTTCATGGCTGCAGTCACCATCTGCAGTGATTTTGGAGCCCAAGAAAATAAAGCCTGTCACTGTTTCCATTGTCTCCCAATCTATTTGCCATGAAGTGATAGGACTGGATGCCATGATCTTAGTTTTTTGAATGTTGAGTTTTAAGTCAGGTTTGCACTCTCCTCTTCACTTTCTGCAGATGGTATCACCTGCATATCTGAGGTTATTGATATTTCTTCCAGAAATCTTGCTTCCAGCTTGTGCTTCATCCAGCCTGGCATTTTGCATGATGTACTCTGTGTAGAAGTTAAATAACCAGGGTGACAATATACATCCTTGATGTACTCCTTTTCCAATTTGAAACCAGTCTGTTGTTCCATGTCCGGTTCAAACTGTTGCTTATTGACCTGCATACAGATTTCTCAGGAAGCAGGTAAGGTGGTCTGGTATTCCCATCTCTTGAATTTTCCACAGTTTGTGGTGATCCACACAAGCGAAAGCTTTGGCATAGTCAGTAAAGCAGAAGTAGATGTTTTTCTGGAATTTGGGGTGAGCTATTTTGAACAAGTTTTCCCCAGTATGCCTCCTACTTGCTCTGTCTTTCTTTCCCTCTCCATCGATGAGCAAGAAGTGGCCACTAGACAACCTCTTTCTGGTTGCCGTGGTATGGGCAGCCCCTGCTCTAACCTAGTCTCAGGGTCTCAGAAGCTCCTTTGCCTGTGTGCGTGCTAAGTCACTTCAGTCGTAGCCGACTCTTTGGGATCCTGTGGACTGTAGCCCACCAGACTCCTCTGCTGGGATTCTCCAGGCAAGAATACTGGAATGGGTTGTCATGTTCTCCTCTAGGGGATCTTCCCGACCCAGGGATCAAACCTGCATCTCATGTCTCCTAACATTGGCAGACAGGTTCTTTACCATTAGCACCACCTGGGAAGCCCCAGAGGTTTCTTTAGAGTCTTTTAAATCTAAAGGCATTAAGGAGGAATTGGGGAGCCCAGCAGAGGTCGAGAAGGAGTGAGTAAGAGAAACACCTCCTTACCTGGGTCACACCTCGTGCACAGCTGCTTGTTCTCCTGTGAGGAGTCAGCGAAGGGACATTCAGTTCAGCTCAGTTCAGTCGCTCAGTCGTGTCCGACTCTTTGCAACCCCATGAATCGCAGCACGCCAGGCCTCCCTGCCCATCACCAACTCCCGGAGTTTACTCAGACCCATGTCCATTGAGTTGGTGATGCCATCCAACCATCTCATCTTCTGTCGTCCCCTTCTCCTCCTGCCCCCAATCCCTCCCAGCATCAGGGTCTTTTCCAATGAGTCAACTCTTCGCATGAGGTGGCCAAAGTACTGGAGTTTCAGCTTCAGCATCAGTCCTTCCAATGAACACCCAGGACTGATCTCCTTTAGGATGGACTGGTTGGATCTCCTTGCAGTCCAAGGGACTCTCAAGAGTCTTCTCCAGCACCACAGTTCAAAAGAATCAATTCTTTGGCGCTCAGCTTTCTTCACAGTCCAACTCTCACATCCATACATGACCACTGGAAAAGCCATAGCCTTGACTAGATGGACTTTTGTTGGCAAAGTAATGTCTCTGCTTTTTAATATGCTATCTAGCTTGGTCACAACTTTCCTTCCAAGGAGTAAGCATCTTTTAATTTCATGGCTGCAATCACATGCTGGAAATTTCCATCTTCTCACTGAGGGAAACGTACTAATCACAAAAGGGAAACCTTATGATGAATGGGAAAGCGAGTAGCCTTGTTGACCTGTTCTGAGTCTGTGATCAGGAATCTCAGGATGAGGGTCCTCTAATGGAGAGGACGCCATCCCCAGGGGCTAGGAGATGCCAGCTCATGGCAGCCATGGACCAGGAGTGCTGGTCCTCCTCTCCAGCCTGAAATCCTACAGCATTCCCAGGGACCAGGCTTTAGTTCTTTTCACACCTGGAAGCCCACCTCATTATGAAATCACCTTTCTCTACTGATGAGCCTGAACATCAAATGCCTGGACCTCTCCGGTGAGTGTGATTCTACCTAGAAGGAGATGCACAAAGCCTGGATGCTTCACCTGCCCCCAGGTTGTAGCTTTCAATGGGATCCACAAAAAGTGCAATGATTTTTACTATGAACTTAATTGTGTTCTTCAGATCCATATGTTGAAGCCCCAGACCCCAATATGATAGCATGTAGAGAAACAACCTTGAAGGAGGTAATCAAGGTTAAATGAGGTCATTATGGTGGGTCTTGAACCTGTAGGACAGGTGTCCTTAGAAGAAGAGAGAAAGATACCAGCTAGTTTCTCTCTTTCACAACCTTGCACACACAGAAGAGGCCATGTGAAGACATAGCAAGAAAGCAGCCATCTACAAGCCAGGCAAAGAGACCTTACCAGAAACCAACCCAGGCGCCACCTTGATCTTAGACTTCTAGCCTCCAGAACTCTGAGAAAAGTATCTGTTTAGGCTGCCCAGCCTGTAGCATTTTGCCACAGCAGCTTGAGCAGACTAATGCAGTTTTCTTTAGAGCCCCTCAAAGCCTACATTCCAACACAGCGCTGGGGCTAGAGCATAGGCTCTGAAGTCAGGGTGTTAAACTTCGCCTCGGCTTCCTATTTAGCAGGGACCTGGGTTTCACTGTACTTCCATGAGCCTGTTTCATAAGATGGCTATGATATTTCACTGAGAAAAATGCATAGAAAAGGCTTACCATGATGGATGGAACACATAAGGATATGATATTGTCCTTAAGAGGTTAATCTTAGTGTAGAGGAGCTATCAGGTGGCATTTTTTATTGGTCAAGGGATGATTGGGTTCAATTGCTCTGGGTCTTTCCAGCTGTAGTCCACTGGTTCCCAAGTACGTATTTCTTGACTCTAGAGCATCATGTGTGTAAGTCCACAGGAGCCCATGGCTTATTTTCAACATATCACAAAGTTTGTGGGAAATTACCCGCTTGCCCACAATGATGCCACACCTGCTAACACGTGTTTTGTTTTTGGCTAGAATTAAACAAACTCACTGTGGAAACACTGCTTAATTCTGGAAGCGAGATCTGTAGATATACATGTCCTTGATTTATAAGAAAATAGGAACATGAAATAGGTATTATGTCATTATGGATCCCCATAGGATCCCTGGAGAGAAAATGAAGAAAAGCAGTCTTAGCGGGTGAAACGGTGAGGAACCCTTGCTGAAACTGCAGCAATAGTTTTGTGTACTTTCCCCACAGACATTTTATAGCAATATCGTACTGCTGGATTGAGGGCACGTTTGCTCTTTAATTACTAAATATGATTTAAATATATACTATTCTGTTGCTACACTGTTCAGATTGATCTAAACCCAAGGCACGTAAAGAACCCACGTGAGCCCTGAACACAGTCCTCATGCCTGCCACGGGCAGTCAGTCCACCTGGGCTCAAGGTCTGGTGTGGACACCACCTCTCACTATCCAAGTGCTGACTCTGCCCTTCAAAGCTGAGCGCTGAAGAATTGATGGTTTCAAACTGTGGTGCTGGAGAAGACTCTTGAGAGTCCCTTGGACTGCGAGGAGGTCAAAACTGTCAATCCTAAAGAAAATCAACCCTGAGTATTCATCAGAAGGACTGATGCTGAAGCTGAAGCTCCAATACTTTGGCCACCTTATGGGAGGAGCTGTCTCATTGGAAAAGATCCTGATGCTGGGAAAGATCAAAGGCAAAAGGAGAAAAGAGCGGCAGAGGATGATATGGTTAGATGGCATCATCAACTCAATGGACACGAATCTGAGCAAACTCTGGGAGATAGTGAAGGACAGGGAAACCTGGCATGCTGCAGTCCATGGGGTAGCAAAGAGTCAGAGATGACTGACTGACTGAACCACAAATGATGTTAATGGGGCCCTCAGATCAAGCTGGGCTGATGTTAGATAATCCTTGTGAAGCAGTAAAACTTTTCATTTTGCTTAAGCAACTTTGTCTTGGGTTTCTGTCATTTGCAACCAATGAGTCTTAACGTCCTGGTTAATGTGCTTACCTTGCTGGGTACTTGTATTCATAATTGGAGGAAGGAATTGAACATTCTGGAGCCACGGGGTTCCAGAATGCTCTCTCGGGTTCTTTCCCACCCCCCTGGTTCTCTTCTGCACAGCCTTGGGAAAGGAGGGGTCCACCTGAAGGAATTTGTTGGAATCACAGTTCACCTTGTCGAGGCCTTATTTCTTCCTCACAATTTTTCTGTAACTCTGCACAATCATTTAATGTCCTTTTGAAGTCAGAGACACTAAATTGGAAATTGAGGCACACAGAATGAACATCCCTCCCACACTGGTGGGTGGTGGTGAACGCAGGGCCAGAACCCGGTGCTTGAGCCCCACTCTGAGCATGGTCTTTTCATCCTGCCTCCGCCTCTGAGAAGCAGGGACTTTTAGGTCACGACGAGGGGAGCCCCGAGCACCCTAGGAAGTCTTACTCCCTCGCCAGGGACTTGGGAAAATCCGATCGTTTGTAGAAGAGAATGCGTGCTGGTAACTACAGAGGTTCTAGAAAAACTCTTGTAAGGAGGTGAAAATTGCAAAGGGGCAGGAAGGCCCTCACTTCCTCGAAGTCTTCGGAGGTCAGCACACACATGGCTGAAGCCTTGGCTCAGTTCCTTCTTCCTCTCGCATCAGTAGAATCGCTCTATTTTTTCACACGTTTCCTCTTAGGATGCCCTTAAGACCAGGCAGCTGGACGTGTGCAGGGCTGGACAGAGCTTTTACTCTGCAAAGGAAACTAAGTGCCGGAGAGGGAGCCTAAAATAGCCTCAACCAGGGAAATCCTGAGCTGATTCTCCTGACTGCCGCTCACACTGCGAACACTCCCAGCTTCCCAGAGAGACAGATGGACTTCAGCATCCCATCCAGCATCCCGGCCAGGGAGGAGGGGCTAATCCATGCAAAAGAGAGTCTGGTGGTGCTGCTGCTGAGGGCATCTCACGGGACCCTCGTACCTGCTGTGACCTTGCCTGGAGGGACTCTTGGGAATGTCCTCTGTTGGTTTCATGATTTACCCACTATGCATATATTTCCTTTGATCATTAGGATCCTATCATTATTTCCTTGAAGATGTGGTGTTTGTCTTTTGTGTGTGTGTGTGTGTGTGTGTTTAATTGCTAGATTAATTTTTAGAGGGTTTTTCAATTCATAGCCTAACTGACCAGAAAATACCGAGAGTTCTTGCATCCCTCCTCCCCCCGCCGCAATTATCAACAGCCGGCATCACGTGGTACCTTTGTTACAATAGATGAACCTACACCAACACATTGTGTGACTGAGAGCTCAGTCGAGTCTGACTCTTTGCGACCCCATGGACTGTATCCCGCCAGACTCCTCTATCCATGGAATTTTCCAGGCAAGAATACTGGAGTGAGCTGCCATTTCCTACTCCAGGGGATCTTCCTGATCCAGAGATGGAACACTTGTCTCCTGCGTATCCTGCATTGGCAGGAGTGTTCTTTACCACTCTGCCACTGGCTAATTATTAACATCCAAAGTTCATAGTTACCTTAGGGTTCATTCTTTGTGTTGTATCCTACAGGCTTGTACAAACGTATAATGTCACTAATCCATCATTATAATATTGTACAGAGTATTCTGTCCTAGGGATCCTCTGTGGGGACTTCCTTGATTGTCCAGGGGTTAAGAATCTGCCTGCCAGTGCAGAGGACACCGGTTCAATCACTGGCCTGGGAAGATTCCACATGTCCTGGTATAACTAAGCCCGTGTACCACAACTACTGACACCTGTGCTCCACACCAAGAGAAGCCTGCGTGATGAGAAGCCCACGCCCCACAGCTAGAGAGTAGCCCCTGGTCATTGCAACTAAAGAAAGCCTGCACACAGCAGCAAAGACTCGGCACAGCCAATGAGAGATAAACAAAAATTAAGAAAAAATTTTAAAAAATCCTCTGTGCTCTATCTATTTATCCCTCCCTCTCCCAAACTCTTGGCGATCACTGATTCTTTTATTGTCTCCATGGTTTTGCCTTTTCCAGAACGTCTTATAGTTGAAATCATACAGCCTTTACAGGTTGGTTTCTTTGGCTTAGTAATGTGCATTGAAATTTCCTCTGTCTTTTCATGGCTTGAGAGCTCATGTGTTTTTAGTGCCAAATAACAATTTGGAAATTATGGAGAAAGATGCTACCAGTGTATGTGTACAGGTTTTTCTGTGGACGTAAGTTTTAAATTCATTTGGGTAAATCCCGAGGTGCATAGTTGCTGAAATCTCATGGTAAGAGTATGTTTAGTTTTGTAAGAAATCACCAGACTGTCTCCCAGAGTGGCTCTACCATTTTGCCTTCTATCAGCGGTGAGCAAGTGTTCCTGTTGCTCCACATCCTTTCCAGCCCTTGCTATTATCAGTGTTTTGGATATTGGCTATCTTAATGCTAATGTCTCCTCTTAGGTACCTTTTGGGTGATATTTCAAGTTCTGACTTTGGAGGCTGTAGTTAGAGCCTCTTGAATAAAAGTGTAAGAGAACTAATTTAGACATTCTTCATTCATTTAGTACTCAAATGGAGGACTCTTTTTTGTTGTTGGTTTTTTTCTGTTTGAGCTGTTCCTCTTCAGTCGCTCAGTCGTGTCCGACTCTTCGTGACCCCATGCACTGCAGCACACCAGGCTCTCCTGTCCTTCACTATCTCCCTCAGTTTGCTCACATCCATGTCCATTGAATCAGTGATGCCATCCAACCATCTCATCCTCTGTCGTCCCCTTCTCCTTTTGCTTTCAATCTTTCCCAGCATCAGGGTCTTTTTCAGAGACAGTTCTTCGCATCAGGTGGCAAAGTATTGGAGATTCAGCTTCAGCCTCAGTCTTTGCAGTGAATATTCAGGTCTGATTTCCTTTAGGATTTACTGATCTCCTTACTGTCCAAGGGATTCTCGAAGGTCTTCTCTAGCACCACAATTTTTTTTTTAAGCACCAAAATTTTTACTGTATAGATGTTACTAAAATCATTCTTTTAAAAAAATTTATTGGAGTATAGTTGCTTTACAATGTGCTATTTTTGGCTGTACATCAAAGCAAATCAGTTACACATATACATATATTCCCTCTTCTTTGGGTTTTCTCCCCATTTAGGTCACCGCAGAGTCCTGAGTAGAGTTCCCTGTGCTAAGAGCAGGTTCTCCTTAGTCATCTATTTTATACATAGACATGCATGTATGTTAACCTCCAAACCCCAGTTCATCCCAATGACCCCTTCCCCCCTTGGTGTCCATATGTTTGTTCTGAGTCTGTGCCTGTTTCCGGCATGGGAATCCCCAAACAAAGGATGCTTTCCGGGTCCTCAGGGAGCTCAGGCTCAGAGGGGTAGAATGACCAGAATGGCGTGACAACTAGCCCCTGAGGTGTATGTGGCAGAGGGTATGCACTGGACGGCAGCCTCAAAAAGGGGCTGCAAGCCAAGACGGCGAGGGGACGGGCCGGCCGGCCCAGGAGGCGACCCAGAGCCTCACCAGAGGATGGGGGGTTAGAGGCTAGAGGTTGCAGTTTGCTATTTCAGGGCTGTTGGAGTTTCCGCTTCGAGGATGTAAGGGGTCCGCTTTTCCCGGGCCAGCAGGCAGGAAACTGCCGGTGTGGAGGCGGGGTCTACGGATCCCCCCTGCCGGTGTTCCTGCTCCAAATGCTTACCAAGCAGCGGTCCCTCCCCTGGGAGAACCTCCAGTCTAGCAGCAAATTATCCAAACCCTGGCTTTAGGGGCAGTTTAGACGTCTCCTCTACTCCTCAGAGCGGGGTCCAGAGCTGCTGACAAGCTATCTCGAAGAGGCCGGGTTCAGGTTATTGATTGCCCTCTCCTTGACTCGCTCCGGTGGAGGCTCAATGAGCCATGAAATGGCCATAAGCAGACGTCAGGAGGGACACACACACGCTGCCACTGCCCTCGAGTCCCTTGAAGACAGCTGTCCTCACCCCGGCTCCCTCCCCTGCCGCCCTAACTGCAGAGCGTCTCCCAACTCAGCATCTCCGGGAGTGTCTGTGCAAAGGTCGCAGACCCGGAGGCAGGGACGAATGGGGAAGCGTCCTCCTGCTCTAGGATGGAAGATGGCTCCCACAGCCTCCTTGTTTTGTTTTCTAAACTCAGACCAGCCGCACTTAACACACCATTAAGGCCACCAATTAGGACAACTGTGCTAAAAATCCATAAAGGAGAGAAATGTAAAATCTTTTCCACAAATGCAGGATATTGGTATTTCCTGAACTTGCCTGAAGTCAGTAGGGGAATTACACACCTTCTGAAGTCAGAGCCAAGGCCTGCAGGACAAACACATTGAGTGCAGCCTCTGAAGGATGGGCTTTTGGGGGTGGGGGTGTGCTCCTGTGGCTGTGATGTGGAGTTTCCTCTGCGTGAAGACCCTTCACCCATTTACAAACACTGGGTGCCTACTATGCATTAGGCACTACTCCAGGCAGTGGGTACACGGTAATGGGCAAGACGGTGCATGCTCAGTCGCTCAGTCGTGTCCGACTCCTTGTGACCCCATGGACTGTAGCCCACCAGGCTCCTCTGTCCATGGGATTTTCCAGGCAAGGATACTGGAGTGGGTTGCCATTTCCTCTTCCACGGGATCTTCCCAACTCAGGGATTGAACCTGTGTCTCCTGCCTTGCAAGCAGGTTCTTTACTGCTGAGCCACCTGGAAAGTCCTGTTTTTATGGAATTTATGTTCTATTGAGGGAAACAGGAAGTAAACAACTTCAACATCACATATAATGTAATTTCAGCAAGCAAAAGCAGCAATGAAAAATTTAAATAGCAAGGTAAGGGCGCTGGAGGTAGGTGGAGGGGATGAATGTTTTAGAGACAGTGATTCAAGCTGATGGAGTGGGGTTCCAAGCCCAGGGACCAAGCTTGGGAGACAGCGTGTGTGAAGGGGAGAGGCTGGCGTCACAAGACCAGGGGGCAAGTGGTGTGGGTAGGGAGCCGATTCCTCCCTGGGTTGCCCTGGAGACCGGTGAGGCAGACACTCCACATGGGTGGGAACCCAAGCACCTGTCTGTGGTGGTACAAAAGCCGCAGTCACACACCAGGGTGTAAAAGAGCGAATTTCTGACTTTGAGCCCCCTCCCCCCCCGACCCCAACTACAAAACTAAAATCACCTGGGTCTTCTCTACAGCTTGCCTGGTTTTAGTCGAGGTGTCCTTTGGGACCAAGCTTCTGGTCCTGGATCATGCCTCTGCAGAGATGTGACCCCCCTCTTGAAGCGTCTTCTGGGTCTCCATCAGCAGCAGTAAGGCTGCAGCTCTGGCGTCCAGCCACATCCACTCATGGCTATCCACCTGATCACAGGGAGCACCACTCCAGCCTAGTGTCATGATCACACTGTAAACATTTCAGATCTGTGTGTTTGCTTAGAAAAATCTGTGGCATATGGTGGTAAAGTGCTATCTTCCTATGATACCCAGGTTCTCAGGAATTTCCCCAACGGATGGAAGTCATGGGTCTTGAGGACCCTTTTCCTCATCCATGCACAGGTGTTTTACTTGGCTGGGGGCGCTGGACACACCTGGCTGATCCAGTCTGCTCCTGTGGGGTTGTGGGGTGAGGGGATGGCTGTCTATCTTGCTGCTTTTACAGACCCACTGCTAAAGCTGAAACTCCAATACTTGGCCACCTGATTCAAAAAACTGACTCATTGGAAAAGACCATGATGCTGGGAAAGATTGAAGGTGGGAGAAGGGGATGACAGAGGATGAGATGGTCAGATGGCATCAGCGATGTGATGGACATGAGTTTGAGCAAGCTCCGGGCGTTGGTGATGGACAGGGAGGCCTGGCATGCTGCAGTCCATGGGGTCGCAAAGAGTTGAACACAAATGAGTGACTGAAATGAACTGGGATTCCTGCTTGCTACTCTAATGCCGGCTGGCAGAGGCCAACTCTCTCCTTAGATGTGATCCAAGGAGCGAGGTCTCGGTCACCTCTGCCCTCAGATTTCTCCCAAAAGACATGGGTGGGGGCAGGCTTTCCATGCTGAGACCCCACTAAGGGTTGTCCCTCCACTGCTCAAAAATCTCCTGCCATCAGTACAGACAGAATTCTAAACTCTTTTCATTGTGGGGGAAGAAAGTAGCCAGTTGGTATCCTCCCAAACCTTTGTTTACACCCGGACTCAAAGGGTCTTTTTCTTCAAGGCATTGTCTCTGCCTGGCCTTCAAAAGTCTGTGTAGAAGCTCTAGGGTAAGGATTGACTTCTGTCTTCTGGGCTCTTCCAGGACCCCCTCAAGGGACCACGGACTCAAGAGGTGGAGGGCGCTGGCCCAACAAAGAATCGACAGGAAACCACTTTGTTTTCCACCCTGTAGATCATCTTTGATGTGGCTGTGAATTCTTCCCGGAATGAGTGGGGCACAAAGCCGTGACTGCTAAGTGTAAGTCCTGCTCACCCAGCACCTGGTGATGCCTGATCCGTGAAGACACCATCTCAGTGAAGTGGCACCTTGCTGGAAATTGTGTTGGTGGTAGCTGGAAGTGGCTTAGGAGCTGGTCTCTTTGGTCCTTTCTCTCCTGTGGGCTCTTCATCGTTTTGATTCCTGGCATCCCTCTCCCCTTCCCCAGAAACAGACCAACCAGCCAGGCTTTTGTGTCATGGTTCTAAAAGTGTGATCTTGAGTCAGGGTATCAACACCACCTGGAAATTTACTGGAAATGTACAGCCTCCGGCCCCACACCAGACCCACAGAGTCAGAAGCTCTGAGGTTGAGCCCAGCAAACTATGTTCTGCCCAGCCCTCCAGGTGATTCTAGTGCTCCCTGAAATTTGAGACGTGCCTCTTTGAAGGGCTCTAGCACCTAGACCATAAAGAAGTCTGAGTACCAAAGAATTGATGTTTTTGAACTGTGAGTCCCTTGGACAGCAAGGACATCAAACCAGTCAATCCTAAAGGAAATCAACACTGAATATTCATTGGCAGGACTGATGCTGAAGCTGAAACTCCAACTGGCCATCTGCTGCAAAGAGTCGACACATTGGAAAAGACCCTGATGCTGGGAAAGATTGAGGGCAGGAGGAGAAGGGGATGACAGAGGATGAGATGGTTGGATGGCATCACTGACTCAGTGGACATGAGTTTGAGCAAGCTCCGGGAGATGGTGAAGGACAGGGAAGCCTGGTGTGCTGCAGTCCATGGAGTCGCAGAGAGTCGGACACGACTGACCAACTGCACAAGAGCAGCAGCCGCTCTGGCTCGGCTGGCCGCCGTTAGGGTCGGGCAGCGGGGTGACGGGGGCTGGCTATCCTGAACCAAGCTGAAGGAGGCCACGTCCTCTCCTTCGGGATCAGTTCTGAAAACGCCCGGCGCGTTCCTGCCTCTCCTGCCCTTTACCCTCCGTGTATCTCCCGTTCCTTGTGGTTGGCAACGTGCCCTTTACAACAGAAGTGTTCAGTTCTCAAAGGAGATCTTCAGAATTAGAGCAGTCCCCTATGTGAGCAGACCACATAGGTCTTCTTCACGTGCGCCCTGCAAGGTTCTGCGTCATCATCCACGGAGTGTAAGGCAAGCAAGCTGACATGTTTCAGCAACAGGAGGAAGACAGGTGTGATTCTCAAAGATGGCATCAAGGGAACCAACACGGGGCCCTGGGCTCATGGATGCTGAGCCCTCTGCCCAAGCTCGGGGTCTGCTGGGATCCAGGCCCCTTCTGCTGCTGCTTCTCTGCTGACATCTTAAAATGCCAAGGCCTGCAACACCTCTTGATATTTTAAGCAACAATTAATTTTTTTAAAGAGGATTTTTATCATTTACTTCAGAAAACTGGGAGGAAAAAAACCCGTTACTGTCTTTATCTCCCCTTATTTCTAAATATATTAAGTTTGGCAGTTTTTCAGAGCAAACCAAGGTATATGTAATGTTTTTGTGCATGTTTTTTAAGCTAACAAATTAGCCTAGCTGTATAAAGGCTCGTAGGGTCAGCATTATGTTATTTACATTTGCTCCAGATTTATTTTTTAAATGTTTTCCTTCATGAAAACTCCCAAATCCCTAACATCTTATACCTCCAAAACAGTTTATCCTGCCAGGTTTTTCTGGCTAAAACTTACTTGCCCTCAGCATCTTGTTCTTTGCCAGTTAATTTAATAAAAGGTTTGCTAAAATGTTTGTGATCCCTATCATGGTTAGATAATTTTAACACGTTTGCTCCATGAGAAAGACCTTCAGTGTCTGCAACATAGACTTTTAGCTGCTGTGACCTGCGTGTGGGAGACATGGTAGGTTTGTGGAGTCTTTATGGGGCCAATGGTAAGAAAATACTTTTATCAATGTACAGACCCAGATTCAGTACAGCGTCTAATTCTTGTTACAGGCAAAGCAACTTGACACTTCCTAGTCTGCCTTTCTAGTCTCTTCCATTCCACCTAAAAAGAATCTGAATCTCTTATTGAAGCAGGTTTGTTTTGCCCCACCCACAGCAAGCTAAACCCCTGAGATGCCAAGGTTCGAGGCAAAGAGAGGGTTTATTCAAAAGGCAGCCAAGTGCAGAGACAGGGAACAGACCTCAGATGAATGTCTCTGAAGACAAAGGAATGGGGATATTTATGTGATGGAGCATAAAACAGCAGGGTGGTCTGAGGCACGGGGAGGGTGGGGAGCGTGGGGAAAGGTGATTGGAAAAACCTGCAGTAATTGTCATCCTGTGCAGGTGTAACCAAGCTACGGGGTCTCTGACATCACAAGGTCATCAAGGGGACACTTGCGCATGCCCAGCTGGAGGGTGGGTGGTCCTAACCTGTCCTAACCAGCTCAGCTCGATGCATCAACTAGATGCAGCTGACACCAAGTAACTGGGAAAGGACTCAGGCAAGCATCATATTGTTTAGGACCACGTGCTACCTGAAGCACATGCAAGCACATCTTTTGTAGCAACACTGAAAGCGACCGTGATCAGTGCAGGCAGGATACAGTCAGAATGGATTCTCTTGAGGCTTACCCACAGTTTCAGATCCACTAAACTGATTCCATGACCTGCTCACGGACCCCAACCTGAGGTGGGAAGCCCTGTGTTAGGTGGGCTTTAAAGTGATTTCCTGCCGCCACAGGACCCTTGAAAAAGATTCTCCTGAGCCTGAGCCTGGGACCGAGTGAGCTGAGAAGCAAGAAGGGGCTTCCTGGGGCGTGGCTGGGAAGCTCAGAGGACTAAGATGCTCATAGCCAATTACGAGCACTCTATGACCACATTGCTTGGGCATCTTTTTCCTTTATGCCTTAGAACAAAAAGTTAAAAACCCAAGATATTCACATGAGAGTTTCACTGCTTATCACCATGGTATGTGTGCAGGGATGTCCCAGTTCTGCGAATTGAGAGGCGCTGTCAACACTTGATTTTCTCCACGTGTGCACTCGAGTCTTACTTAGAAAAGGGTTTTCAACTTGGGATGACTTGAGGCCCAGCCCTTGCTCTGTGGGTAACCCAATCCCCTCAAATGCATTTTCTTCCTTTCTCACCACTGCAGATCATCTCAGCATTGAGTCTACTGTCAAATGGCTTCTGACGTCTTCTTGTGGATTATCTGTATGCTCAGTGGATTTTCTATAAAACACTGAGAATTGAATGTAGTTCATCTGGTTATTGTGGGTTACAAAAGCATAGACTTTGTGATTTTGTTTTATTTTATTTTTTAAGTTTTAGAAAAGAAAAAGATCTGCTCTCCTTTTAGAATAAAGCACTGCTCTTCTACTCAGTTCAAAGTGGTTGGGTCTCCTTCCTGGCAGGGAAACGGTGCTCAGAAAAGGGTTTAAGGAATTTTTCTCAGCAACAGGTACCACCTGATACCGAACAGATAAGGGCATGTTTGGCAGAAACAAATACCCCTCCTTTGATGATATAGAACCTAAAAATGATCAGTTACAGAAGGCACAAGTTTACAGGCGAATTCCTGAAAATGATAGAAGTCCACTGGCCACAAGGAGGGGCCAGGTCACAGGGAGCTGGCGTGTCCAGGGGTGACCAGGTCTGTTTACTGAGGCCCCTAGTTTATATCCTGTACGTGACAGGTTCAAGTGGGTGTCCTTGTGAAGAGGAGGGGGCAGGCAGGGAGCTTCAACCTGTCTAACAGGTAAAGTTGCAGTGGTTCTGGGCTTCATAAACGGGCTCTCCCTTGAGGGTCTTTTAAACTTCAAATCTCTAGCCTAGACAAATTGAGAGTGGTAAAATTGGAGAATAGTGTATGCCTAGCCGGTAGCTGGGAGAAGGAAATGGCACCCTACTTCAGTACTCTTTCCTGGAGAATCCCATGGATGGAGGAGCCTGGTGGGCTGCAGTCCATGGGATCGCTAGGAGTCGGACACAACTGAGCGACTTCACTTTTACTTTTCCCTTTCATGCATTGGAGAAGGAAATGGCAACCCACTCCAGTGTTCTTGGCTGGAGAATCCCAGGGATGGGGGAGCCTGGTGGGCTGCCGTCTATGGGGTCTCACAGAGTCGGACACGACTGAAGCGACTTAGCAGCAGCAGCAGCAGCCTGTAGCTTGAACACGAAAGAAGCTTAACAAAACTAAACTTTCAGAAGGTCATCGCCATCCATAACACTGACCCCAAGAATGGGATGGGACTTTCTTGGTGGTCTAGCAGTTAAAATTCTGAGCTTCCACTCGCAGGAAGTACAGGTTCAATCCCAGGTCAGGGAACTAAGATCCCACATGCCTTGTGGCAAAAAATAAGAAGAAGAAATTAAAACAAAAAAACAAAATTTAGAAAAATAATGAGATGGAAGGATCTTACATTTCTATTTACCTTCTATCATGTTCTAATTTAGGTTTTTACAGTAGGAAGTTAATTTTTACCGAGGTCTTAGAAAGCTGACTTGCCTCAGGCAAGACATCCAGGATTTCAGGAAATAACAGAGCATCAGGGCACAGGCCCTTGCTGTGGCCTCAGTACAGCTGATACGAGGCTGTTATTTAGGGACATGGAGAGCCCCTTTTGGAATTTTCATGAGAACAGTGGGTTTGGGCTCTGAAGCCATCTGTTTTCATTATCTCCAGAAATTGTGTTTTCCAGTGAAGCTTCCAGACTGACCTAACAAATTAATTACATTTAATCTTCAGACTAGATATCAATCAGAAAACACAGATGACGCCAGCAGATATATTTTCTGGCCAGATTTCTCCAAGAAGGACATTAAGAAGAACTTTTGCCTTTCCTTTGTACCTTTCCAGAGTGTGTTGATTAGGTCAAGGAAACATTTTTAAAAGGCTTTACAAAATAATGTCTTTTTAAAAATGATTTCATCAGTTCTAATGAGATGGATGAAACTGGAGCCCATTATACAGAGCAAAGTAAGCCAGAAAGATAAAGACCATTACAGTATACTAACACATATATATGGACTTTAGAAAGATGGTAACGATAACCCTATATGCAAAACAGAAAAAGAGACTCAGATGTATAGAACAGACTTGTGGACTCTGGGAGAAGGCGAGGGTGGGATATTTCAAGAGAACAGCATTGAAACATGTATATTATCTAGGGTGAAACAGATCACCAGCCCAGGTTGGGTGCATGAGACAAGTGCTCGGGCCTGGTGCACTGGGAAGACCCAGAAGGATCGGGTGGAGAGGGAGGTGGGAGGGGGGACTGGGATGGGGAATACATGTAAATCCATGGCTAATTCATTTCAATGTATGACAAAAACTACTGTAATGATGTAAAGTAATTAGCCTCCAACTAATAAAAATAAATGGGAAAAAAAATAAAAAAAATAAAAAAAATAAAAAATACTTCAAAGTTAAAAAATAAATAAATAAAAATAAAAATGATTTCAATGTCGGTTAGACATGCCTCAAAGAACACTGTATGTTTTGATTCAGGGTATCAGCAAAAAAATAAATTCTCAGTCCCTGTGAGTTGCCCATGTTTGATCAAGTTGGATTTAGCTAGAAGTTTTGCCAGAAAATCATCTCAGCTGAAATTCCTGAAGGCTTTGAAGAAAAAGAAAAAGCTTATTTTCAAGAGATACCTTGATGCATAATTTGTGAAGGTGAATTTAACTTTTTTGAATCTCTGGAAATAGAAAACTTAAGGATTTCTTCCAGTTTTTTAGGTTTGAGTTGCAATTTTAAAGAAGCCCAGTGAGTTCTGTATGTTTCTTAAAATGGATTTGGATCTATTTGGTGGGGAGGTCTACTCCCCAGAAAGAGCAGCAGAGGGGGAGTCTACTCTCCAGGGGCGGGCAGCGTTCCCAGGGTTTTGGAACCAGGTTCAGGGGCCAGAATTTAGAAAGTTTGGGGTTCATGAGTGCCTTGGGGAGATTAGACTCTAGGACAGTCATTGGTATGACTTCAGATCAATTATGGACTGTTCTGTGGACTGACTGGGGACCTAAATACTCTTTTAAAATTATTTTTCCATGAAAAAATATATTCCGAGTTTCAAGCCAATTTATGGAATGACTTTTTACTCTACTGCTAAAAAGGGTATATGACATGTATTATAAGAATAGTAGTATGCACTAATATGCCATAGTCTAGACAGCGTATTTAAAAGCAGAGACATCACTTGGCCAACAAAGGTCCATCTAGTCAAAGCTATGACTTTTCCAGTAGTCATGCACGTATGTGAGAGCATAAATGAGGCTGAGCACTGAAGAATTGATGCTTTTGAACTGTGGTGCTGGAGAAGACTCTTGAGAGTCCCTTGGACAGCAAGAAGATCAATTCTAAAGGAAATCAACCCTGATTATTCATTGGAAGGACTGATGCTGAAACTGAGACTTCGGCCACCTGATGTGAACAGCCAACTCACTGGAAAAGACCCTGATGCTGGGAAAGACTGAGGGCAGGAGGAGAAGCGGGTAATGATGGTTGGATGGCATCACCAACTCAAGGGACATGAGTTTGAGCAAACTCTGGGAGATAGTGAAGAACAGGGAAGGCGTGCTGCAGGCCATGGGGTGGCAAAGGGTCAGACACAATTTAGCCACTGAACATTATGGCATAGAAAGTGATGAGCACTATTTAGTGACTGGCACTGTGTTGTGTGTCCAATAAGTGTTTGTCAATAGAACTGGTTAATGGGTTTTTATTTAAAAACTTTTTTAGAAATCATGCAATCTGCAAATAATCCAAATTCTTTTCCTATTGATCACAGATTTTATATTTTCAAAATTCTTTAATTTTTTTCTGTTGGAATTATTTGAGACAATTGACTTAAGGCACCAATTTTACCCCAAATTAGAATACATGCCTTGCCACAAGGACGTGAAGTAGGGGCCTTGGGTGGGCTTGTGGAGGGGAGCTGGCAGTCTTCTGAGCACCCAGCAGGACTTGCTCCTAGTTCAAGCTGATCTCTGCACAGGAACTTGCATTTTCCAACAATTCATTTCCTTACCATTGGGACACAAAAGAGGGTAAAAGGGAAAGTGACCGTTCTCTGAGGCCCCTACATCTTAGGGGTCCCCTTAGGAGTTTGGTCTTTGTTTCATGAACTGTTGTCAGGTGTCCTCATCGTTTCCACCTCTGCCTTCCTGAGCCTTCACGTGTCACCTTGGGCTGAGGTATCCTGCCTGGAAAGGCCCTCATGTTTTATGGGGAGAGAGGACATTCACGTGAAAATAGAAATACCAGGAGGTCTGGAAGGAGGATCAAATATGTGATGGAAATTTGGAATTCGTGGTCATGGTGGCAAATGTGCTTCCAAGTATACTTGAAAACACTGCATGTTCATTGTTAAAGGATGAATTCATGGTATGTGAATTGTATCTCAATTAAAGAAAATATGTGACAGATCTAGTATTTGAGGAATATAGAGGAATTTAGGAATACAGGGGGTCCCTCCAACTGCCAGATATCTCATGGATATGTTGGTCCCTGAGCACAGCCTTGAAAGTTAGGAAGGAGTGAGGGAAGAGGAGAGATTCAGGGGGAGCAGAGAGAAGGTGGGGAGCACATGGGTCCTGCTAGAAGAGGAAGAGGCCGGGTGGTCAGAGAGGGACGCCCAGGAAGACAGGGACAGTAGGCAGGAATAGCAATTGGGGCTAGATAACAGAGTTCAAGGCAGCATATGGACAAGAAAAGTCTTGATAATCTTACATCTGGGATCTGACACATGCCTTGGGAAGATTAATTTCCCTGGGTTGTATGGGATGGAAAAGCATAGGAAATGATTTAAGAGGAGGAAAACTTGGCAGCCATCACCACATTCTGGAGGTAGTCAGCAAAGGTAGCAATGCAGTGGGGAAAAAAAATTTTTTTTTTGATGGATGCTACAAAGGAAGAGCCAACAGGACTTGACACCTGACTGGTTGGAGAAGAAGGCTCAAAGGCCACTCACTCTAGTCTTCAGCCTAGGACCCCACTAGGGGAGGCAGCAACTAAGATGAGCACTGGTTTGGGGCAAGGATGTTGAATTCAATCTTAGGCATGCTGGGTTTGGGGTGATGATGGGACATTAAGAGGACACTGAGCCAGTAGTGATACAGTGACCCCAGAAGCAGCCCATTTACAGGCACAGAAGCTGGGAACGGAGACTTTCACCCTTGCCCAAGGTTACAGAGCATGTTGTAGACAAGCTGGAGCCAGAATCCTGGGTTCTGAATCTCTTCCTCGGACCAGGCAGCTGTCAGATGTGGGGCTAGTGCTTGAGGAGGTGAGAAGGAGATGAGGCGTTCGATCCACAGGAGAGGTGAGAGTAGAAGGTATGGGAGCAGGGAAGGTTTTGCAGGGGGATGAAAGGAGAAGAGCAAAGGGCCGAGGGCAAGGACCAAGCCTTGCCACGTGTCCTCATGTAGTGGACACGCGAAGAAAGCAGAGAGCAAGGAGATGCCAACGGAAATAAAGACAGTCCTGCTGGCTTTGGCTTGGCTATCCCAAACCAAAGGGCGGGAGCCCCTTAGGAAAGCACAGAGAGCTTGTGAGAGAAGGACCCTCAGGAACCCCCCACCCCGTGTGCCTGCCTTTCTCCTGCAGCTCGTTCCACTGGTGGCCGCACCACAGTTCAGGGGCCTCTGAGGTGTTAGAGAAGAACGCAGACTGAGGCCACTGGATTTGACCACTGGAGACCCCGGAGAGACCATCCCAGAAACGTGCCGGGCAGGGAAACTGGGGATGAGGGACAAGGAAGAGCTTCTTGGGTGCTTTTGTTTGTTTTAAAAAGATGATTTTTGTTTTAAGGAGATTATTTGAAGGCATAGAAAAAGCAACTGATGGAAAAACAAAAATTGAAGATGCAAGACAGAAGGGCCTGGATCCTAGAGGTCATGGGAGAGATGGGTCAAGCCTACTTTAGGAAATAGGAACTTTCTAAAGGGAGAGCAAAGTGGATGAAGACAGAGCTTTTTTTTTTTTTTTTTTTTTTTGGTGGAGAAGAGAAGGGTTGAGAGAGCTCACAAGGAGGTGAAGTTATTTATTGTGGTTATTTTGCAAATGTTCATTTCACCTTCTTCCATACTAACAGCACCCCGATACTATTTGGGGCAGCAAAGTGCCCTGCTGAAACACCATGTTCCCCAGCCTCCCTTGCACCCAGGGGTGGTCATTTGACTCAATTTTGGTCATGAAGAAATCAGAGTGAGTTTCTAGTAAAGTTCTCTAAAGGGAGCCATCTAAAGTCTCATGTGTCCGTTTTACTCCTCCCGCTCTCTCCTTCCCAGCGTTGATGGCTGGAGCTGCAGCAGAGATTCTGTGACCATGAAGTGACCTGGGATGAAAGCCAGTGCTAGGAATGGCAAGACAGAAAGAGAAAGAAGTCTGGACATTGATGACCTTGTGGAGCCAACACTCTCTGGATTGCCTGTCTGGACTTACTTTGCATGACGGGGAAGACATCCTTTTGTCTAAGCTACTGTTTGCTTTTTGGCAGACGGGGTTGTTCCTAGTAGCCGAATATGATTCCTATATGGTGAGATTGGATGTTGGTGTGTGTGTCTGTGTGTTAGAAAGTGGAACACAGAACAAGTGGATTAAGGGGGTTTGAAGTTCTGGTTGTTCTAAAGTCTCCTGCATCACAGGCAGGGCTTCCCAGGTGGTGCTAATGATAAAGAATCTGCCTGCCAATGCAGGAGACATAAAAGATGTGGGTTCGATTCCTGGGTCGGGAAGATGCCCTGGAGAAGAGCATGGCAACCCACTCCAGTATTCTTGCCTGGAGACTCCCATGGACAGAGGAGCTTGGCGGCCTGTGTCCCATGGGGTTACATAGAATTGGACTTGACTGAGCGACTAACAATTCCACTTCCCACTTCTTTACCATCAGAGCCACCAAGGACGCTCTAAAGTCATTAGTAAACATAAAAAGTTAAGAATTAAAACAGTAAGAAACCAGTCTGGATATCCATGATCAGAAAACCCCATTATTATCCAGATGGATATCTCCACAGGGCAAATTCAGTACTGCAAGTCAATTTTCTCCTGTATACTTTTTAAAGAATATTCTATTTATTTATTTTTGACTATGCTGGGTCTTTGTTGCTGCTGGGGTTTTTCTCTAGTTACGGTGCATGGGCTTCTCATTGCAGTGGCTTCTCTTGTTGCAGAACACGACCCACAGGACCCACAGGTTTCAGCAGTCACAGCTCCTGGGCTCTAGAACACAGGCTCAGTTGTCGTGATGCGTGGGCTTAGCTGCTCCATGGCATGGGGGATCTTCCTAGATCAGGGATCAAACCTGCGTCTCCTGAATTCGTAGGTGGATTCTTTACCACTGAGCCACTAAGGAAGCCCCTGTATACCTTTTGAATTACCCAGTGTCTAGCTTATGAACACTGAGGTTTATATTTTATACCATTAGCATTTTTTATTAAAGGAGGAAAATACTTCATTTCAGATTTAAGATCAATTCTGCAAAAACTGATTAAAACATGAAAGGCGTATAAATAAGCATAATTTCTCTGAAAACATGTGTTGTTATGCAATATGTTGTGTTCACCATAGTTAGGGCTTAAGTTTAAAATGCTTTTTTCCCCTTCTATGTCAAAATATTTGACTATTGTGAAATACTAACCCAGGATGCCCTGGACAAACAGTCAGCAAGGCTTCAACATTTTTCTTTTCTTTTTTTAGCTGCAGGCTAAAACTATCTCCATTCATGTAAACCTAGAAAACAGGTCTCTGGATAGGCCATACAGCCTCTTGGTTTAACAGTCCATCTTAAAAGACCAAGGGCAATTAGAGTTTTTCATTTACATCTTCATAGGCAATACCAAGAATCTTTTTTAAAAGTCAGCAATTGATGGAGGAAAAGTCTTTGCATTAGCACAAGATGCTCATTTCCAGTCCATTCTGTATGTAATTCCTGGTGTTTATAGGATTGAAAAAATAATTTCAGTGGAGGCCATTTATCTAGTTTTGTGGCAGCTACAAATTCGGTTGCTCCAAAAACAATCCAATCTCTGACCTCCCTATTATTTTGAATGCCTGGATTAATGTACTAACTACTTGAATTGAAAATCCATCTTGGTTGTATTATCAGGACCACATACAAAGGGCAAGTAGACAGGATTTACTAATTTACGAAACTGTTAGCATCTTTGACATTTATTTGCAAGAAAACGGCGCTTCAGCTTATTTAATATTTCAATGATAACTTAATCTTGTAAGACAGAGCGAGACATTTCAAGAGAACAAATGAGAGGCAGTTGTTTTTTTTCTTTTTTAACGAGGTAACATGGAAAACAACATTCAATGACACATGCATGTCTCCAGGGCAGGTGCAGGGACCAGAAGGATTAAGAATTCATTTGAAAGGCTCTCTCATTTGACACATGCAAGACACATAGGTACTTAATAAAAAATGTAAACATTGATTTGATTTAGGCTCAGCTTCAAAACAGTGGTAAGGCATTAATCAGAAAAGTATATTTAACATTTATTCCCTTTATCCTCTATCTCTTACCTGATCAAGAACTAAGTGGGCTAACCAGTGTGGATAAATGAAAGGCAACTAACTTTGGAAATATTCTGTATACTATTAGCCCAAACCCCTGATGCCTTTCAGTTAACTTAAAAAACTGTAAGCCAAGGCAGAGAAACACAGGGTTCCAGGTGAAGAGGGTGCTTTGTGGGCTGAGCTCTAGAACAGGGCAGTAATGTTACAGAGAATCACTTGTGGGGTGGGGGGCTGGGAGGCTCTGAGACTCATAGAGGGGCTGGTCACCAGCTCTGCACCCCCAAAAGGCTGTGCCAGGGACCCCAAGTAGCTTGAGTTCCAGTACGTCCCTGGAGATGCCGTCACAAGCCTCAGCATCAAAAACACCACTGCTAGTGTTGGCAAGCCCATTTTTCTTGGGGTTGAATCAGGGCATGAAGAGTTAAGGGGCTTTCAAAGCCACAGAAAAGGCTTGACCCACTCAGGTCTCCTAATATAGGGGTTTACTAGAACCTGGCTCCTAATATGGGGTTTGTTTCTCGTTTTGAACCCCAGTCAGCATCCTAAACACAGTAGGGGAAGATCAGAGTGCACTTGGCGGAGCTGGGAAGAGCTCCGAGAACATCCTTTCTTGGTGCTACTCCGGACCAGAACAGGTATTTGGCATTTTTGCTGGCTCAGGGTGAGACTGTGCCATCCTTGTCACAGGCTGAAATGATTAAACCTGAAAGCTAGAATGAGCATTTTTGAGTGAGCACAGCACAAACGCTGAGCTGACTCTCCCCAGGCACAGTGACAGGTCACCATGCCCTTTCAGTTGCAGGCTATTAGCTGCTCTGGTATTCCATACCACAGCCTTCCTGGGAACCAGGGCGTTCAGGCTAAATCTAGCCTTCACATGCCTGAGAAGCCTGAAGCACCCGAGCCCTCCTGGAAGGATGGAAGCAGATGAATTTTTAAACAACAAAATGAGTGTGTACGTGAGTGTGTTTGAGAATGGTCCAAGCTTTAATAGCATGGTAAAATATTTATCCTATATTTTATAGCTAGTGTGCAATCAATCCATAACCCACTGACAGAATGTAGAAAGATCAAGGTCTATTCAGCAACTAGATGGAACTACTCAATATTAAATAGATTTATATGCAATCAGGTGATGGGAAATGCAGACCCATCACTGGGGAAATCAGTCTGCTAAAGATCAACCCTCCACCCACTAGGAAGAAGGCAGCTCCTGGGAGCGCAGTTGTTCAACCTGCAGACACTCCATTCTTTTTCAAGCCACAGAGTGAAGGACTACGGGTGTCCCTCTGGTTTGGGGGTTTTAAGAGGTTAATTGTCTTAGCAAATCGGCCCATTCAAGTTCATCTTCCTCCTCGCCCCTGAAGATCCTAGATGGGTGTCACCAATACCTCCAATCCCCTCTTTGATAAGCGATATCAGTGTGTACAGGGGATGGGCTTGAAGGTGGGATTGACACTAAATATTAAGCAAACATGCCTTATGTAGAGAAAAGTGAGTAAGGATCCTTGCTCCGTGGACTTCTTCCCAGTGACGCGGGAAGAGGACTGGTCATGGGAAATTGCGATCATTGAATCACAGGATGTTAGAGATGGAGAGGCCATTGTCTTTTCCTCCAGGTGAAGAAGCCGGGAATGGACTTGTCCACACAGGAAGCAGTGAGAACTGAGCTACCTTTCTCTTATCACCAGGTCCAACTCTCTCCTGGGTCTCTGGTGAGCAGACGGAAGGAGGCAAAGAACAGAGAGAATTTGGGAAGTCAAGGAAGACACATTGACGGGCAGTCACTTCTTGCTCACAAGCAGCGTCTGCAAGGAGAATTTCGTGTGTGTTGATGACAGTGGGTGTGTGTGGCTGTGTAAGGTAGGACTCTGTCCCTGTGAGCATAAATTCCAAGTGGGTACAAGTTGTGAAGAGGCCCAGAAAATAAAAAATGGCCGCACATAATTTACCTTTCCCACTTTCTATTCATGTACGGAGTATGAAACATAAGAATGGTTCAAAGATTCGCTGCAGAAAATTACTGCTTCATTCAGGCTCATGTATCATCTAGAAGGGAACTCACTGGCTGCAGCTATTTTCAGCATAGATTATTTTTTTTACCTATGAACAAATGACCTTATTCCAAAGAAGACTTGAAATTGTGCTTCTCTATTTCTTTCCTCTTTCCCGTTTTTCTTCTATAAAAGGGCAACTCTTTCTCAGGAGAAACAGCCCTTTTCCATCAATGCAAATCATCCAGGGCTTCTGGTATCACTGATCAGTGCATCCTGCTTTCATATGGCTGTGAGGAGCAAGAACACGACTTTGAACTCGAGTAGGTTTGCTTGTTGGGTTTATCATCTGGAAAGGACAGAAAGGGGTTTAGTCCCTGCAAGGTGGCTTCCCTCCTAAATGCAGAGCTGGTGCATTCCCTTCTAGATGATACACAAACCTGAATGAAGCAGTAATTTTCTTAATTCCATTCTGATTAGTGTCTGAATAAGAATGACAGTCGACATGATCCCCGCCTAAAATAAGCCAGTTTCTCCTCTCTGTTGACAGCTTTACCAGAATCTCAAGTTACCCTGAACTCTGGCAACACTCAAACATAGCCCAGGGCAGAGCAGACGCCCCCAGCCCAGCTTCTCTCTGGGCCCTCTCCCCATAACTGGCCATAGATCTGCTATCGTGGTCCAATCTGTAAAAGGGGAGCAAATTCCGCTACTCAGTCACTCAGTCGTGTCCAACTCTTTGTGACCCCAAGGACTGTAGCCCGCCAGGCTCCTCTGTCCATGGAATTCTCCAGGCAAGAATACTGGAGTGGGTTGCCATTTCCTCCTCCAGGGGATCTTCTCAACCCAGGGATCAAACCCGGGTCTCCCGCATTGCAGGCAGATTCTTCACCATCTGAGCCACCAGGGAAGCCCCATCATCCCATGAATCCCCCACAATTCAAAGAGCTGGGTTTTTGACTGGGGACCATTCCTCACTAGAACTGCTTCAGTAAAACCGCACTCTCTGCAGGCCATCTGGGTGGTGGAGGTGTCATGTCAGCTGAGAAGGATAAATGTACACAGATCCAAAATAACAGAGGATGTCATTTTATTGGCTGTCCACAGGAATCTGGTCACACAAGGAGGTGAAGATTGCGGCGGTGGGTGAGTGTGCAACACAACACCTCAGGTTAACTACTAAACAGAAGGTTAACTGATACTGGATAGGATAAAACCCGCCCCTCCGCAGCCCAGGCGCCACCTACTCATGTAGAATTAAGCTGAAGAAGCTGGCGAGGATGGCAAGGTCCATTAGCCTTGGTCTGTTGCACCGTCTTCCCATAAAACAGCACTTGAGAATTCATGAAATTAAAAAAAAAAAAGAAGAAGAAAGAAAAGCAGCAGCAGTTCCTTTCCGATACCATCACCACCGAGCACAGACTGGAGCGTGGCATGCAGTCCACATCTGGTCGTTTTTTTTCCCTTTTTTAAATTAACAAATGGAATGGCATGTCTATTTCAGATATTAGTAGCATAACACTTAAGTTCAACCTCAGTCCGGCCACAGGGGTCCCAAACCTTCTGTTACCTGGTCCAGAGCAGCAAGAGGAGCCCCCCAGGGGGCCCCCTCTCCTCCCAGACTCTGCTGGGGGTGGAGGTGGGGGGAGCTCCTGAGGCTGTCTCCCTCCCCGACGGCCCACCCTTCATATTCCAAACACCTGAAAATAGTCAGGTCTCTATTTTCATTGCTAGCAAAGCCGGTCAGGGTGGGGAAGAAAATTCAAATGAAACCAAGCTGTCAGCCTTTGAGGTCCTGTCCGCCTGGGCCCCCTGATTTCTCTCCCAAGGAGGGGTCTTCCTACCCCAGGGCTTACAGCTGCGCCGGCCACCCGCGCACTGGGTCACACGGCGGGGGATCGTGGCGAGGGCGCCGGGCCTGCCGCTCCCACGGTGGGCAGCACCCCCTGGGAGGGCCGGGGCCCGGCGATCACACGGAGCTGAGCTTCACCAGGCCGCGCACCGAGTCCTCGTGCAGAGAGTCCTGGCTGGCTAGGCCCAGCACGTGCATGGTGCGGCTGTGAGCCAGCGGGCTGCCCGCCAGCATCGTGGGCGGCGAAGGCGCCTCGTCCGGGGTCAGGAACTGGTGCGCCACGTGCTCGTCTTTCAGGGGCAGGATGTCTGTGAGCGCGGCCTCGGCGGCGAGGTTGGGCATGGAGGAGGGCGGCGTGGGCGGCCCGAGCGTCAGGCTGGCGCAGGGCGTGCCCAGGCCCGGCTTCCCGGGCAGGTGCAGCTCGTCGCTGGTGAGGCTGGGCTCGCTCTGCAGCAGGGGCGTGGCCGCGGCCTGCAAAACGAATTTGGTGCTCTGAATGCACTGGTCTTGGTCGCACTGGAGAGCGGCAGGGAGCCAGCAAAGAGGAGGCGAGAGATGGCAAGGGGGTGGGGGTGGAGGGGGAAGGGGACACAGAGGGCAGGAGGGGGCGGGATGCGAGAGAGAGAGAAACCCGTTAGTGACATCTGGGTCAGACAGGCGGAGAGCGTGCGCAGCAGCCCGGCTCCACGTGGAGACTCCTGGAATCGGAATAGCCGCTCAAACTAACAGTCACCCACGGAGACCTGAGGTGGAGGGTCCCAGCCGCCGCCGGCTGGATGCTCTGGTCCCTGTTTGCAGGCAGGCCCTAACTTAAAAACAACCCCGGGGACAGAAGCACAGGCTTTGGCATCTGCCAGTGGGCTGAGGTCCATGCGGCTCCTATGCTGAAAACCACGGTTTACCCACATTGTTTTACAAATACAGGCCCCTGGGACTTCCCTCCTGGTCCAGTGGTTAAGACTCTGTGCTTGCTCACAATGCAGGGGGACCTAGGTTCTATCCCTCGTCAGGGAACTAGATATGACATGCTGCAACTAAACCCCAGCACAGCAAAACAAAACAAAACAAAAAAAAACCCCACCAAAACACAACAGCAAAAAACAAAAAACACAACAGTAAAAAAAAAAAAAAAAAACCAAACAACAACCCCCCCTGTCCCCGGGGCCTGTACACCCATGATCCCAGCAGCATTATTCACAATAGCCAAAAGGTAGAAGTTAAGTGTCCATCAACAGGAGAAAGGATAAACAAGATGTGGTCTATGCAGACATGATGAAAGTGAAAGGGGAGAATGAAAAAGTTGGCTTAAAGCTCAACATTCAGAAAACTAAGATCATGGCTTCTGGTCCCATCACTTCATGGCAAATAGATAGGGAAACAGTGGAAACAGTGAAACTTTATTTTGGGGGGGGCTCCGAAATCACTGCAGATAGTGACTGCAGCCATGAAAAGAAAAGATGCTTGCTCCTTGGAAGAAAAGCTATCACCAACCTACACAGCGTATTAAAAAGAAGAGACATTACTTTGCCAACAAAGGTCCGTCTAGTCAAAGTTATGGTTTTTCCAATAGTCATGTATGAGTTGGACTATAAAGCTGAGTGCTGAAGAACTGATGCTTTTGAACTGTGGTGTTGGAGAATACTCTTGAGAGTCCCTTAGACTGCAAGGAGATCCAACCAGTCAATCCTAAAGGAAATCAGTCCTGAATGTTCACAGGAAGGACTGATGCTGAAATTCCAATACTTTGGCTACCTGATGTGAAGAACTGACTCATTGGAAAAGACCCTAATGCTGGGAAAGATGGAGGGCAGGAGGAGAAGGGGACGACAGAGGATGAGATGGTTGGATGGCATCACCGACTCGATGGATATGAGTTTGAGTAAGCTCCGGGAGTTGGCGATGGACAGGGAAGCCTGGAGTGCTTCAGTCCATGGGGTCACAGAGTTGGACACGACTGAGTGACTGATCTGACTGACTGACTGACTGATGCAGACATGGAATATTCTTCAGCTGTAAAAAGGAAGGACATTCCAACACATAGCGTGACGTGGATGAACCTTGAAGACATCACCCTCGGTGACATAAGCCAGACACAAAGGAAAACTACTGTATGAATCCACTTATAGGCGGCACCTTGAGGAGTCTAGTAGGATGGGGGCTTCTGGGGTTTGAAGGGGAAGGGTCGGGGAGTTTCCCTTTGATGTACTGAGTGTTGCTTTGCAAGAAGAAAAGCGTTCCGGAGATGAATGGTAGTGAGGGTTGGATAACAATGTGAATGTGCTTAATGCCATTGAACACACACCTAAGCATGGTTAAAATGGCACATTTTATGTATGTGTATTGTGCCACACACAGAAAAAGAAAAATACAGGGACAACAGAAGCCCCTGAGGGCCTGATCACACTATTTGTAAAAGCCTGAAAATTCCTTACTGCTAAGTTTTCATCAGCTTCAGGAACCATTAACTGAGCTGTGGTTTTTGTTTTTGTTTTTTATACTCCCCCAGTTCCCTTGTGGCCAGCTTCTATCAGTAAGCACACACACTCTCATTGCTGGGACCTGCTTGAACCTTAGTGTCTAAATCCTGCTGTAACCCCTGACTTTGAAAACCGTTTGCCACATTCAAACTGACTTCTGTTTAGAAGACCAATTCCCATTTGGGGGTGCCCAGGGACCAAGCTTTCTTCCATAGGATACTGTCCATATAAATTTCCTATCGGCATGTAATAGGGTACTAACGTGGGTTCCAACCAAGGAGAGCGTAATGCCTCTCCCCAGTGGAATTCATAATTCTCATGATATTAACTTTGCATGTTTTGAGCATCTTCTTAGAAGAAACTCGATGACTAGGGGATACCTGATTTAAGAAAGAAAAAGTCCAGCCTTTTCCTCATGGTACACTGCCAGAATCCCAAGGAGAATGGGCTGATAAACTTTCATGGTTGTAATTCCTGTATGAGAACTTCAAGGGAGAAAATGGCCAATATTTTCAGGGTTACTGTGAAGATGATCCATGAAAAAAGTCCTTACACCTCTGCCTTTTTTACCTTTGTTTCTAATCCTTATTGGCCCATTTCTTATTGATTTTTCTATTTAATTTTCTTTCTCTCTGGTTTCACCAACTCTCTCCTCCTCTTTCCTTCTCCATCATTTCCTCTGTTGACTTCCCGCCCACTTCATTGCCCCTCTTCTCTGTCTGTTTTTCTTCCCCTCCCTCTGGCACCACCGACTCAATGGACATGAGTTTGAGTAAACTCCGGGAGTTGGCGATGGACAGGGAGGCCTGGGGTGCTGCAGTCCATGGGGTCGCAAAGAGTCGGACACGACTGAGCGACTGAAGTCAACAACTCTTTTCTCTGACCTTTTTACAGCCCGCCTTGCTGGCTGTTTATCTGAGGACTCTTATCTTCAACCAGTAGAGGGAGCCATCCCTGCTCACTTTTCTGTCTCTCCTTGGAGTAGGGCTGATAGTCCAGCATTAACAGCAAGAAGCCATGAGGTATATTTCAATGTATCTAACCAGTTATATAATCTTAAGGAAAAACAACCAAGCAGCCAGAGATTGGACAGTGACAATCCATCATCAAGAAGAGGAAATTGAGAAACTCCTGCTTTCATTCCAAAAAAACACTTTAAAGGTTAACATTTATGAAATACTAGGTTGAACCCTATGAAATTGCCTTTTTTTTTTAGGCCAAAAATCATCCAAACGCTGACTACTAATAGAATAGAAACCTGACTGCTTGTGAGAATGTCTATGGGCAGACCCTTCTGTCGGCAGCATAAAACTAATCCTGTCCTGAGTGCTGGAACATTTGCTGCGGTTGCAGGAAGTCCCTGACAGCTGGCTGATTTACTGTCTAAACGAAGCGCTGGCATTTAACTTGCAAAGAACTGTATCGTTTCAGATGTTCGGATGTCACACACATTATCACTTAATGTTACAGTTTAAAATACCATAGAGATAAGTTATTTTTGTTTCTGCAGATTTTCAAATAAAATTGCTCTTGCTGGCATACATGTTATTTTACTCTGGCTGACTTCTTGTCTGAAATAAACCTAGCAAACAGATTAAATGCCGCCAAACCCAAAGCTAGGAGTTTTCTAGATGGTCTCCACTAAGAATTAAGAATAAAGGAAATTATTTACTTCTTTTGCTCCAATTCTGTCAAAAGTATCAGCATCAGGCACTGGTTATTTCTGCTTGGCTCTGAAGCTGTGTTCTGGGGTCTTATGAATGCTCATTTACTTTAATAAAAACACTATCAGTTTCTAAAATTCACCTAAAATGTAGGTTGGGAGGAGTTCTTCATTTTTATTCTCTTTTAAAACATTATCATTTATGTTTGCTCAAGTTATTTTTCTCTATCATATTTGAACTTTCAGACTATACACAGAGAGGTCTCCTGTGAGACCAGTTTAATAAATCTTGCAATTGCCAGCTTTAATTTGTTTTGATATTGGATGAAGGGGATTTAACAATGAGGTTAATTATGGCTGATTCATGTTGAGGTTTGACAGAAAAACAACAAAATTCTGTAAAGCGATTATCCTTCAATTAAAAAATAAATAAATTTATAAAAAAATAAAAATGAGTTTAAGTAAATATAGCAAATGATTTTTTAAAAGAATAGTCCAACAGTTATTATGTACTATTGTACTATCTTTGTGTTTAGCATATGATCTGAAAGGATCTTTGTAGCTACAATTGCCAGCTTTAAACAAGCTATGACCCTGATGTAATATAGAACTTAAATTAGTTGACAATCAAATGAGACATGCATGCTAAAATAAGGTAATAATAAATGCCAATAATAAGGAAAGTAGGAATAATGAAAACATGATCTTCAGTTGGCCCTGGGGTTATGTGCATGAAATTCATTGGTATTCATATGACAAGGCCTACACTTGGGTCATATGCATCATTTTAATAATTTAGATGTCACTACATTACTTCTTTTATGTTGTCCTTCTTGGGAATATGTAGTAGAGGGAAGATCACTTAGGTACTAGCTAACCATCTCCATTCCCCAATTATGTGAGATGGTAAGTTAACAGTGAATTGTCCCATTTTTGAGATGCTAAGTTAGACCTCAGTGGGTACTCTGATGACAGGTATCTGTCAAAATTTACCTGATTCTCCAGCCCTGCAACATCAGTATGTTTTTCTAAGACTTGAAGCCTTTACCTTCACCTTCTGAAATAGTGCAATTTCCCTAGGAGCACTTTTCCTATCATTTGAGAAATGCCTTTCTGATCTAGACTTTAATAATAAAATAGCTGGCAAAAATTTGGCCTGAGACACCTAGAATCTCTCTGCAAAGGAACATGCCAAGTCTGGTGCTAAATATAAAGTCTCCAAATGTTCCTCCTTTCTAGGTGAACACTAGAAATACTTCTAGGTCAGAGCAATCATGTTCCACAGCTAAATCAGTATTTACTGTTGATGGAATGGGGAACAAAATTGTGTGTCTGGGGAATATGGCAGTGTTGGCTGCAAAGTGTCCTCTGATCACAGAGATAAGGCTTCTATTCCCAGGGATAGTGGATAACCTCTACTGGGCTAGTAATCCCTCTGTGTACAGGATGTATACAAAACTGGCCAAAATGTGGGAGGCAAACATTTTTCAACAGGGCACAACAGACAATGCAAGGCCGTGATACCTGAAAGGGAAGAAACTCACAGGCGAGCTCCACAGTCAAGCAGCCCTTTCCTTGGGGAGAATTTACCCACCATGGTATAGGCTGAACAGAATACAGAAGTTATTCTGAGTAGAGAAAGCAGAGATCAGATTCTCAGAAGCTTAAGCAGCTGGATCTATAGGGCAGGGCATCGCAGAAGAGGATGCTGTGCAGAGAAGGGGGCCAGAGATGCCAGTGAGGGTCACCCCCGCAAGTCTGTAGCCAACAGCCGTGCTGCCCATGTGCAAGATGAGTCCTCTCTCCTGTCCCCCTTCCCCTAAAGCCAATGAGACGGCAGCTGCAATGAGGCTGAGAGGCACATAGGTAGTGGAAGTTGAGAAAAAGAGTTCCTGGGACCACTGATCACGTTAACATCCCCCAAACCTTGTTAACATGCCTGGCATCCAGCTAGGGTATTCAGAAGGCTGCACCTTAGGAGTAAGACTCATACCCTAAACGGAGACCCAGGACCACCCCTAATGATGGAGAAGTCAAACCCTGACCAGGTCTTTGGAAGAGACAGAATTTGGAGGCTGAGCTCCCTCAAATTAAAGGGCCTGAGAAACATCTTGGACTGCCCATTAATCTGCATTAACAAAATATAAATCACACCTGTACAAGTTCAAGATAATTAGCCATTAACTGAACTGCTTGCTAAAACAAGAATCAACACTCTTCAGAAGACAACAAAATCTAGTCTCTACAGATATACTATCCAAAATGTATTCAATAAAATATCAATACACATATAAATAAATAGAAAAATGTAATCTAGAGTTAAGGAAAAGAGTGGACACCAAACCCAAGGTAGCCCAGATATGTTTAGCAGATACAGACTTTAAGCAGTATAATAATGTTCAAATATTATACAAAAATATGGCTTCAATGAATAAACAGATAAGAAATCTCAGTACCGAAATAAAATTCAGCAGAGAAATTAAAAGAACCAAAAGAAAACTCTAGAACTAAAAAGTATAATAACCAAAGTGAAAAATTCTCTGCATTCACTTAACAGTATTTGGAGGGAGCAGGAGAAAGAATCACTGAACATGAAGATAGATCAAAAGAAATTATCTAATTTGAAGAACTGAGATAGAAAGTTTGAAGAAAAATGCACAGAGCCTCAGGGGCTTATCCTTTGGGGCAATGTCATCAAATGGTTTAACATAGGAGTAACTGGAGTCCCAGGAGAGAAAATGAGATAAGGCAAAATAAATAAATTAATAAATTGAAAACATAATAGGCAAAATGTCCCAGTTTGATGAAAAATGGTAGCTTTCAGATCCAAGAAAATGAATGAACTCTGAGCAGTTTAACAGTGGAGATCACCCTTGGATTAGGTCAATAACTCATTTGGTATTGATGTTTCTACCTGGACAAACTGTCAAAACTTAAGACTAAGTACTGTAAAATGGTCCATGCTTGGGGGAGCAAGGAAAAAAAGAGCTAATGTGTCATTGGTTAAGACTGCCATTTGTAACAGAGGAGAGGCTGAAGCTTCATAGATTTTTGCTTAGTCAAGTTTCAGGTCTGATTATGGAGAAGTTGCCTTCAGTCCCCCGCTGGTTTTGTGACCGACCACAGCAGATTTATCATCCTTCTGCATGGAAGGCCTGGGCGGAGTGGTTTCCCTGCCCTGGGAGGAGCCTTCATGCCACTCTGTCCCGTAAGAAGACCACGCACCTGGGATACTTTGGAACATAGTTAAGAAGAGTACTTTAAGGAGTTGGACTTCTAAGGACGAAATATCAACTTACCCACTGGTTAGCTATTTCACAAACTAGGCATCCCTGAATCTCAGTCTCTTCAAAGGGGTGATTAGAATACTCACATTAGGTGGTTCTGTGAGGATTCAACGAGATGATAATGCATGCAAAGCGCTTAACCCAGTGCCTGGCACATAGCAATCCATCTCTCTCTCTCTTTCCTTCTCTCATTTAACCAACACTTACTGACTCCAACTACCAGAGGAACTAGTCTAGACAATGGGGATATAGTGCTGAACAAACAGTATTAAATATTCAGTTATTATTATTATTGCTTGAAATGCTTTTAGTAAGGAAGTAACTGTTAGTCGCTCAGTCGTGTCCAGCTCTTTTTGATCCCATGGACTGTAGTCTGCCAGGCTCCTCTGTCCGTGGAGTTCTCCAGGCAAGAATACTGGAGTGGGTTGCTTTTCCCTTTTCCAGGGGATCTTCCTGAACCAGGGATCAAACCTGGGTCTCCTGCACTGCAGGCAGGTTCTTTACAGTCTGAGCCACCAGGGGAGCCTATTAAAAAGCTTTTAATAGAGGACACGAGGATTTCCCACCCGAGAAACCTGTATGCAGGTCAGGAAGCAACAGTTAGAACTGGACATGGAACAACAGACTGGCTCCAAATCGGGAAAGGAGTACGTCAAGGCTGTATATTGTCACCCTGCTTATTTAACTTATGTGCAGAGTACATCATGAGAAACTCTGGGCTGGATGAAGCACAAGCTGGAATCATGATTGCTGGGAGAAATATCAATAACCTCAGATACACAGATGACGCCACCCTTATGGCAGAAAGTGAAGAAGAACTAAAGAGCCTCTTGATGAAAGTGAAAGAGGAGAGTGAAAAAGTTGGCTTAAAGCGCAACTCAGAAAACTAAGATCATGGAATCTGGTCTTATCACTTCATGGCAAATAGATGGGGAAACAGTGGAAACACTGACAGACTATTTTCTTGGGCTCCAAAATCACTGCAGATGGTGACTGCAGCCATGAAATTAAAAGACGCTTGCTACTTGGAAGAAAAGTTATGACCAACCTAGACAGCATATTAAAAAGCAGAGACATTACTTTTCTAACAAAGGTCTGTCTAGTCAAAGCTATGGTTTTTCCAGTAGTCATGTATGGATGTGAGAGTTGGACTATAAAGAAAGCTGAGCACTGAAGAACTGATGCTTTTGAACTGTGGTGCTGGAGAAGACTCTTGAGAGTCCCTTGACCTACAAGCTGATCCAACCAATCCATCCTAAAGAAAATCAGTCCTGAATATTCATTGGAAGGACTGATGCTGAAGCTGAAACTCCAATCCTTTGGCCACCTGATGCGAAGAACTTACTCATTTGAAAAGACCCTGATGCTGGGAAAGATTGAAAGTGGGAGGAGAAGGGGATGACAGAGGATGAGATGGTTGATGGCATCATCAATGTGATGGACATGAGTTTGAGCAAGCTCCAGGAGTTGGTGATGGACAGGGAAGCCTGGCGTGCTGCAGTCCATGGGGTTGCAAAGAGTTGGATACGACTGAGCAACTGAACTGAACTGAATAGAGGACAAGATCTTTCATCCACAATTAAAATCCATATATCCCTGAAATTTGACTTAAATTCCCTTCAATGTATAGATGATTGAAAACAGATCTTTTCCTAGGAGTAGTTATTGACAGAGGAGAGAGGCTGAGGGTAATGGGATGTGGAGTCGCTAAGCATATGGGAGAAAGTCACCCTGCACACAGTCAGGATTGATGGCCCCAGCGTAGCAAAGTGTAGGCTTGAGAGCATGAACTGCTGGGGTCAAAGTGTGACGTCTGAATTGGGCAAGTTGACCGAAGTCCTCTCTGCCTCTGCTTATTAGTCTGTAAAATGGGGATAAAATCAGTAGTAGCCTCAGAGGGCCAGTGTGTTATATGAAAGCCTTGGAAGGGCACATGGTAATGCTCTGAGCGGCTGAGGTGTGGGGTTCGGTGAACACTATGCCGTGTGAACATGAAGGAACTGGAGGGAGAAGGGTGGGGCAGAGACACGTCAGCCTTCGTGTTCTGCTTGGGGCCAGCCTTGCCCATTCAGAGCTGTCTCCTCTCCCCTTACTGCCGTTAACACGGCACATACACCACAGGAGCCATAAAGAACAACGGAAATAATAAAAAGACTCATGCTCTAGTGCCCGAATGGCCTATAAATGCACAGAGGAATGGAAGGTTATCTGGCGCAGTGATGGTGCCGCAGCCGGGATGACAGGCTCGGCACCGGAAGGACCCCTGAGCCCTTCTGCCAGCGCTGACTCCTCGGTCTCCCATCGCCGGGGGTGCTAACTCCCCCAGCCTGAGCACCTCTGTGGTGGGCGCTCCCACCCGCCGTGAGCGCTGGGTGTTGGGCATTTCCCTCTTGGGTTGAGCACAGGTTGCCTCCTGGCCCACCTTCCGCCCCGGCTTCTGACCTGTGGGGCCGTGAACAACATGTCTCATCTTAGTCCTCTAAAGCCCTTACAGATCCAGCCTCCGCTGAAGGAGGCTGACATACTGGGGGCATTCCCTGCAGTGGGTGGGAGCCTTAGGGGCCCGAAAGACTTCTCCCAGCCTTAAGCCCGGTGGAAGCCTGGGTTTCTCCCAACACAGGCACCAGGCGAGACAGGAAGTGCAGGGGGCCCCAAGGCAGTTAACATTTAAATTTATCTGTCTACCAGCAACTCGCTTTATAATTTGGTAATGATTTCCCTGTAATTACATGTGTGCTGGGGAATTCTTACAAAGTGAGAAAAACCCAACCTACAAATCATTTCTAAGAGGTAATGAAGTTTTAATGAAAGCTAAATTTAACAATTAATGAAGTTGACATATTCAGACATTAAACAGCAGACATTAAACATTTATTAATTTTGATTTTGCTGTTTTCTTTTTGTGTTTCAGAGCTTATAAGTTCTTTCTTCAGGTCTTAAAACTTTTCATTGTCCTCAGAAAAGTACACAGGTGCTTTGCCTACAGTGTCTAGTGGGCAAAATGCACGTGTCCTGTCTCTCAGCCCTGTGGGTTAATTTGAGCCTACCGAGGCCGTCACTCCATGTCACGGCACCAAAGAGAACTCCTTTCCTCCTAGTTCCTGCTTCCACACTCCGGGTGGAGCCTTTTCTAGATATGATGGAATCAGGGGAAGGAAGGAATGAGGAAAAGAAGACAGGAACAAACTAAATATTTGTTTAGAACTTCCCTTAAGCAAGCCCCTACAGGGGAATGTTTAACCAGCCCAACCTACTGCGTGCCAGGCCCTTTGTTATAAAGTGGTGATAGGAGAGGGGTGAACATCATTACCCGCTTCTTCATTGTATGGTTTACTAACTTAAGGCTCTGGGTAAATCGACTTGCTGACATCATGCAGCCCTGAGTCAGTCACTGTGACCCCAGGCTCTCTGATCTTACATCCCACACTCTCTGCCTTTCCCCACCGTGTCCAGTATTACTTAAATCTGCCTGTTTGCAAAGTTTTTCCTTCCACTATCTTTCAGAATCATCCTATTCTATTATCTTCCCCCTGCCCCAGTCATTATATTTTATTTTTTATAATTAAATTTATTTATTTTTTAATTGAAGGATAACTGTTTTTACAATATTGTGTTGGTTTCTGGGAAACTATTCTCTTATTCTATTAGATCGAGAAACTTGATTTGAGCTGGTGGAGGCAGAATTGGCAGGGGCAGGTAAAGAGAAAGTTAGCAAAGGATAATAAATGTTGATTTTAAAAAATAATCTTCCAGTCTGTGAGATGAAATCAGATTAATAGCCCGATGATAAACATGGACACGTGTTATGTTTTTTTCTTTTAAATGCCAAATGGAGTACTTCTAGGATAAATAAAATAGATTCATATTTCCACTACTTCAAAGTGAATTTCTGCAAACCATGTCATTCCTTCCTAAGTATGGGGGAGCAGACCTCCCCCGAATTTTCTACACAGATGCCTGCAGGACAGCCCCCCTACCCTCAGGCATCCAAGGGGACCCCAAGTTCACATACTGAGATCAGATTTCCCCTAACTGGCACCTCCTTTGATATTTCCCGTTGGTGACTTGTGTGGTCATCTTGTCCCCAAGCTGACAGGCAGGGGACATTCCTGGCTCCCCGCTCCCAGGCCTCTACACGGACTCCATCCCCAGGTCCTGGAGGTCACTGCCTCTTTTCTGAACACACATCTGCCGTCCCAGTCTGTCATGGATTCTGTTGTGGGTGATTCAGATCTATAGACAGCGCTGGGGGCCACACTGGGTCCCTTCCAGAAACACTTCTGTAGAGAGAATTGCTCTGATGGAGAGGCCGTGGCTTCCAGACCACTGAGGAATGTGAAGGCCCTGAGGGTCAAGGCCAGCCAGGCTGTGCATTCAGGTGCCCGTGGGAAGACCTGCCCCGGCCCCACCTCCCAGGTGCAGAGTGAGAACAAAGCATGTGTCTCGCTGTCACAGATGCCCGTCACGGGCACCTCTCCGGAGACCAGCCCAGTCTGTTTCTTGCTCTCAATGCCCGAACAGCGTGTCTGATTCTCTGCACTAAGGCATGCAGGGCTGATTAAGATTTGGGCTGCAAGTGGGGAGAACTGGTGCCCGAGTCCCCCTCTGCACACTTAAAGAGGGGGTGGGGGAGTTGGCATAGACTGTGGCAAGGGGACAGCAGGGCACTCGGGGACTCTCCAGAGGCCCATCCTGCTTGGGCAGCTCTGCCTCGCCCTGGACAGCAGCCGGGCTCCGGGTGAGGGGGCTTTCCAGTCCAAGACGTCTCTGGAGGCGATGTTGTGTGAGTGCTCTCCCACACAGCCCTGAACAAGCCGACCCCCCACCCAGCCCCGTTGCAGGTGGGCTGACCCTTCGGTGGACACTGCCTTCACTTCAAGCTTCCCTTCCCTCCCTGAGCCATGTGCGTCCTAGGAAGCTGTCTAGGCGATTGGCTGTTACCGGTCAGTGAACCCCGATGCAGGAGAGGAGCCCTCGCGGGGCGCCCCGGGTCCTACCATGTCGCTCTGGGACTGTGTGGCCCCATACGCAGCCATCCCGTTGGAGGGCGCGGCTGGCTGCGGGGTGTCGGGCTGAATGTACCCTCTTCGGTCGATGAGGCTACGAGAGAACACAGAACAACGCAGGAGACAGAGAGTGAATCAAAAGCTGAAAATGCCGACAACACTCTTTTAATTTCCATCCATCATTCCATCAGCAGCGTGTCTGAGCACCGGCTGTGCCCACGTGGCACAGACCAGAAACCACACATCCGCTGCGCACTGTCTGCTTCGCCATCTCTGTATTTTTTGGTGCAGCCTCTGGCTTTTAACTGCCCAGACCCTCCACTGTCCTGCCCGTCTGCTGTCGGTCCTGCGAGACCCCCAGCCTCTGCTCCTGACGCTTCATCTGCTTTCTTCCCTCCTCGGCTCCTCTCAGCCCTGCCCGTGACCCTCCTGCTGGCCCACGTCACCGTTGGCTGGGGTCACAGTGATCTCCACCCATGTCTTCTCCAAGCTCCTGGGAGGGGCAGGCTTCATCTCGTCCACGCCGGGGCACCCTGGGCATCGTATCAGCACATGCTGGCCCTGCCTGTGCCCATGTGCGCCTGCCGTGGAGTGTGTGGAGCAGACACTTGCTGATTGAACAAGCAACACCGGGTCCTCGGTCTCCCGCAGATGAGTTTCCCGAGCAATCTCTGTCTTTACTCTATGGCCCGGTTGCCCAGGTGGGAGGTAAGGGTGAAGCTTACTTTGCCATCAAAAGGGTCGCCTGTTTCCCTCCCCGACTGAAGGCTCCAAGATGACCTTGGGTCTCAGGGCAGAACTGCCAAGGGCGACAGGCAGTTCGGCTAGTAAGTGGGGCTCCCGCCAAGGCCTCCCGTGGTGTGGGGGGCACACTCCCGGCAGCCTCTGGGAGACGTCCCGAGCACACCCAGGTGCCCGCCTACTCCCCTTCGCGGGGCAGGGGCTGGGCGGCTGAAGGCTGCTGCAGGCGTCAGGTCTGCCCTCGGAAGACAGGGGTCATCATCACAGCTGCCACCTCAGATCTTCAAGAGGCAGACTGATGAGCCCTTAAAAAACACTTGTGGCAGGATCTCAAGTGGGACTCTGATTCAGTTTCAGTCAAATCCCCCAAAGGTTTAGGAAAAAAAACAAGAAAGACAAGAACCTCCATCTGCCAAAAGAGAGGTGCTGGACCCCACGCAGGACCGTCAGAGGGGTCCTCTTAGCAAGTGTGCAGCCGCCTTCAAGGGTATCAGAGATCAAAGGTGAAAGGGTATAGAAGGACGTCTAGGGGAGAGGGGTCCCCAGCTCCCCCCAGCGATGAGATCCAGGGCAGAGGCTGGCGAGGTGCAGGCGGGGGCTGGGCACGACCCCTGGGGGAGAGCTGCTGGAAGGTGGCTGGAAGGGGCGTGTTGGGGGTCAAATTGTCTGCCCCCCAAAAGGTATGTTGGAATCTAGCTAGCTCTGGTAGGGAGGAAGGGGTGGAAAGTGTTAACTCTCAGGGAACTTTGAAGTTCTGATTCACTGAAATGACACTATTTTGGAGGAAATGAAAGTGCCCTGAGTTCTTTTTTTTTTTTTCCCTCCAACTGACAGGAGAAATTAAAGGACACGTAGAGGATTTCATCCAGGAGAAGAAAAAGAACTAGGTCATCAAGAGAGTTGGAAGGGATGAGAGAGATTATAGAAAAAGTGGTTCTGGGCCTGCCTCCTGCGTGTTCAGCCTGTTTCAAGGGCCAGCCATGCCCCCAGGACTGTGACACTGCCCCCCGGCCCAGGTCTCCTTCTGAGCCTCAGAAAGCCCTGAGAGCTTCCGTAAGCCCATCTCATCTCTCTCTTCTCTAAAAATTTATTTTATTTATTTATTTTTGGCTGTGCTGGGTTTTCGTTGCCACAGGGGCATTCTCTAGTTGCGGCAAGTGGGGGCTACTCTTCCTGGAGGTGCGTGGACTTCTCAGGGTGCAGCACCAGCTCTAGGGTGCGCAGGGGCTTCAGTAGCAGGTGCGGTGCACGGGCTTTGTTGCTCCTTGGGATATGGGAATCTTCCCAGACCAGGACCAGGGATCAAACTTGTGCCCCCTTTGGCAGGTGGATTCTAACCACTGGACACCAGGGAGGTCCTTCGTCTCATCTCCTGCCTTGCTTGCCCCCTGGGACTGCCCCCTCCCCCCGCATCACTCCCCCAGCTCCTCCTCTGACAAGCCGGGCTCTCCCCTCACCTCTGGGCCTTTGCACATTCTGCCCCTGCTCTCCTCCTGTGACTCCTTTCCCCCAGCTCCTCCTGCTCCTATGGTTCGCACCTTACACCCGCTTCTCTGGGAAGCCCTCCCAGATGTCCCATGGGGCCTGCACCCCGACCCCATCACAGCCCCTCCCACTGCTCAGACTTGTCCTTGATGGACCTTTTTGTTGACATTCTCTAGGGGGCATCCCCAGCCCCCAGCCAAGTAACAGTGGCCAAGAGAATTCTTACGACCAGCTGACCCACAGCACCAGCCCGTAGGGCCTGACCCTGACCACATCTTGGGACTTTCTGCTTTTCCAATCTTCCATTCTTTCTGCTATTATGAGAATCCCTTCCCCCAAACCTGGCTGTCTCCACCCTGCTGCCCCCACCCCCCTGGAGGCTCTGTAAGTAACAGATTGTGGGTCTTTGTCCTCGTAGTCTCTGACTCTTGTGGGGAAACCTGAAGACACACGCTTCCTCCCTCGTGAGCACATTGTTGCACTGAGAACGCTTTAGACGCATCTGTCTGGGGCACACCCTGGGGCACTCGGAGGGTCCTTGGCCCCTGTCTGAGGCAAGGATACTGGGCACATGCGGGGTCCTTGGCACCTGTCTGAGGCGAGGGACACTGCTCATTCTATAGGCTTCTCTGGGATGCCGGTGAGACGCCCTGGCGCTCTTCAGGGCCCAGGGTTGGGTGAGGCAGGGCAGAGAGAAGCAAGGACCACAGAAGGGAGCAGTGAAGACAAGCAGCACCCTCCCCCCCCTTTCATCAGTTCCAGCTCTGGGAGCCCAGGGACCTATGACAGAGGGCAGCACCCAGCTTTCTGCACAGACCCTGGAGCAGCCAAGCTCTTCCGAGTGGAGGGCCAGTCCTGAGAAATGCCCCTCTCCAGAGGGACTTGGATTGTGGAAAGAGTATAGTCCCAACTCGGGCAAACCAGATAATTTGATCCAGTTGTGGGAGTAATAATTTCAGCTACGACAAGATCTGATGTATAAACAATACAAGTGATGCCAAGTGCAAATCAAAAACTTGGGAACAAGAAAAGCGATCTGGACAAAACGTGAGACTTTGGAATTCTTTTCCTAGATCCGAAGGTCTACTTTAGAGACGACGAAAGATGCTTGTCCAGGCCTCTTTTGTCTCTTCTACTTTGTGTTTCCTGGCCTATCCCTAGTGTCCACAAATAAACACACGCCAGGAGGAAACAGTTAAACTGTGAAAACCCAAGCATTTCCAGAGGGTTTTTCTGGCCTGAAGAGCCCCGAGAGGGATTCCTGGGTGAGTCTAGTGCTCGCTTGGAGAGGGTGCCCTCTGGGCATGCCTGACTGTCCGGCCTGGGGCGGCCCTTCCATCTGAGCCCTTGGCTGTTCCTTCTGCTGTCACTCCCCAGAGGAGACCTCGGAAGGACAGGTTGGGGGATCCCCTAACACCCCCAAATTCAGGACAAGTGTGGCACACTGGGCTCAGCTTTCTAGGCACAAACTGGAAAATGATCAATTTCCAGTTACCCAATGACACCAGGAACTATAAGGTAGTGCCAATTAACAAGTGGCCTTGGAATATATGCTTGATATTCTTTGGGGGGTGGGGTGGGGAGGGGATCACTCTTCCTTCCCTAATGTAGTTTCCCTGACGATCAAACCCAGTGTGCAATCCATCAGCACACGTCAGTAATGACTGACCAGGGAGCTATAGAGAAAAGTGAAAGTGAAAGTCGCTCAGTTGTGTCCGACTCTTTGCAACCCCGTGGGCCATACAGTCCATGGAATTCTCCAGGCCAGAATACTGGAGTGGGTAGCCTTTCCCTTCTCCAGGGGAATCTTCCCAACCCAGATCTCCCACATTGCAGGTGGATTCTTTACCAGCTGAGCCACAAGGGAAGTCCAAGAATACTGGAGTGGGTAGCCTATCTCTTCTCCAGCAGATCTTCCCAAACCAGGAATCCAACTGGGGTCTCCTGCATTGCAGGCGGATTCCTTACCAACTGAGCTATAAGGGAAGCCGAAAGTTGAAACAAACCAGCGGCTTTGTGGTTTCTCTCCATTTACACAGTTAGAGGTCAAAAGAGAGGAAGGCTTGGAAACTCATCCTAGAAACCTGGAAAACTTGCTCAGTAAATACTGTTGATGATTGTTTGGCTAATCAGCTGGAAATAGTCTATATACCTGGGCATAACTCACAAAAAGTCTAGAGCTGACTGTGTTCTGCATAGTTCTGACAGGGAGGCAGCAGGTACTAGCCGACACACATGGGTTCTGATATCGGATGCCTAGGTCTGGGTCCTGATGAGGCAGCACTTACTGGCTGTGTGATCTTGGGCATGTTACTTAACCTCTGCGTGCTTTGGTTCCCTCTTCCGTATAATGGGAGGTAACAGTACCTTATAAGGACAGAAGGGCTTCCCAGGTGGTGCTAGTGATAAAGAACCTGCCTGCCAATGCAGGAGACTTCAGAGATGCCGCTTGGATCCCTGGGTTGGGAAGATCCCTGGAGAATGAAATGGCAACCAACTCTAGTACTCTAGCCTAGAGAATCCCATGGACAGAGGAGCCTGGAGGGCTATGGGGTCGCAAAGAGTCGGACACAACTTAAGCGACTTAGCACATAAGTACAGAGTGAGGTTTTAAAAGTTAATCCATGTAAAGCACTTAGTACAGAGCGTAATGCTATTTGACAAACATCAGCCACGGCCATTATTAACATGACTGCCATCTCACCATCACCAGAGTCTCAGCTCCTTCAGCCCACACGGATCGCTCCCTCTGAACTATTCTAGCATATCTATTCTGTATGACTCAGTTCTTACCACTTACTTCTACAGACTTTCTAATCACTTCCTTCACTGTGTCCTGGGTCCCTCTCTACAGCCCCCTGCACATCACAGACATTCAACATCTTCTAATAATTTATGGCGGTGGGGGGGGGGGTGGTTATGTGCTTCAGTTTCCCTATTTTGATCCTGAGGGGATTTTCCAAAACTTGACACAAATTAGTGGAATGTTATCCCAAGCATAACACAACAAGTATAACACAAGTCACATCTCTATTTTGTTAAAGCTGTGTCTCCGTAGCATGAGCAGAGAGCTGACCGGGCCAGTGGCCTCCACAGTGGCCGCCTAAGGCCTCTGCTAACACACAAGCTTCCCGGGTCGACCCTGATGCTGGGAAAGATTGAAGGCAGGAGAAGGGGATGACAGAGGACGAGATGGCTGGATGGCATCACCAATGCAGTGGACACAGTGAAAGTGAAAGCCACTCAGTCATGTCTGACTCTTTGCGACCGCATGGATTATACAGTTCATGGGATTCTCCAGGACAGAATACTGAAGTAGGTAGTCCCTCCGGGGGAATCTTCCCAACCCAGGGACTGAACCCAGATCTCCTGCATTGCAGGCAGATTCTTTACCAGCTGAGCCATCAGTGACGCACATAAGTTTGAGCAAGCTCTGGGAGATGGTGAAGGACAGGGAAGCCTGGAGTGCTGAAGTCCGTGGGGTCGCAAAGAGTCAGACATGACTGAATGACAACAAATGCTGTCTGAATCTTACCTTGGAGAGATTGGTCCACACAGCGCAACGCAGCAGTTTGTAAAGATGTTTCCGTAGCTGTAGGGGTTGTAATTTTCTTTACCTCTTTTATTTGACCAGGATCCTTTAATCTGAAAGAAAAGGACCGTCAGTGACACAGTCTGCCTCACACCAATGCCCCAGGTTGGCTCAATCAGACCATGAGAAGTCCATAAAGAATGTGATGGTCTTTACTCGTTTCTTCAGCAGGAGAAACCAAGGTACTTTTCTCAAGGACAACTGGCATTTACTCTAAACTTGGAAATATCCCCAAACAGCAGGTCAGATCAGGGGGAAAAGTAGCATTCTCGGGAAAATAATCTATTTCCACAACCTGGTACTTAATGGCCAGTTCACATAAGCAAGTGGAGATCTTTTTTTTAAACACCGTTTTTAAAGTCTTTATTGAATTTGTTACAATAGTGCTTCTGTTTTATGTTTTGTTTTTTTTGGCCATGAGGCTTGTGGGATTTCAGCTCCCTGGGCAGGGCTTGAACCCGCATCCCTTGTGTTGGAAGGTGAAGTCCTAGCCACTGGACCACCAGGGATGTCCTGACAGTTTTCATATCACATTTAGCGTGATAAATAGTAATGTCATTAATGGGGTAACGTGCCTCCTCCAACTGCCCATGATAGCCTGGATTCAGCTCCTAAATACTTCGGCAGAGTATTTCTGATGCTCTTAGTTACCAACCACAAGTAACTGTCTTAATAGTCTCTGAACTCATGCATGTCATCAGCACTGATTTTTCAAGTCTTTAAGCCAACCTGACTAATCCTGAGACATTTAGTTCATGTACTGACAGAGACTTCTGTCAGAATCCAAATATTCGGAGCAGAAGGGACCAGGGTCATGACAAAACATTTTCAACGTTAGGTTTTCTGGTTTTATATCTCCTCTCTGTTGGCATTAAATACAGGCAGATAATCCTAGACAAAAGGTTAAATTTTGGGTCAGGGCAGTCGCCTCCCAAAATATAATGGAATCATCATCTGCGAGAAGCCAGACTGCACCATCTCTCTTCAGTGGGGCAGGATGGCAAGTTGCTCCCAAAACATTGCAAACGAACAGAGCAGAAGCCCACCTTGGGCCTTGGAATTAGGGGTCAGTCAGCCGCTCTGAGTATCTAAGTGGTCTGGTCAGGACAATGTGATGATTTGTGATAGAGAAATTGGAGATGTGTGTTGGAAAATGCTTCTCCCGCAGGCTCTTTGCTCCCAGGGGCTCACATCTGGAAAGGGGACTCGGAAGACCTGGCCGCCCCCACCTCTTCTTTCTTTATTTCCCACAAAAGAACACACCCGTGCCCCACCCTGCAGGAACTTACGTCTTCGTTCGTGGTCTGGTTGGAGCTTATCAGGTACGTGTGGAAACCCGAGAGCCCCACGATGGACCAGACGGAGAAGAAGCAGACCACGGCCTCCAGCACAGTACCTGGAGTCAAGGCGGTGAACTGGCAGGACCGTGACATTCACAGGGCCCCAGGGCAGCCGGATGAATGAGATTTGGACAGGATCCACCCCCAGGCCCTCACTCGGGCCCTGGCATCCACCTAGCCTGGCATCGGTGGTCTCCCAGCCCGGGAAGACCCTCCAGGGCAGGCACAAGGCCACATCCTCTTTCACGGTACAGCATTTGTATCCAGCAGGGGATTGGCGGGCTCGCTGACCAGGCCTCGTCCCTTTCTCACGGCTGGCAGTTCCCGACTGCCCTCCCCGCCTGACCTTGGCACCTTCCTTGTCACAGGCAGGGGCAGCAAAACCAGGGGGCACACTGGTTGGTGTGGGCAGTGGCCCGGGTCTCCGCTGAATGGACTCAATATTGAATCTCACTTCAATCGCCACCCCTACCCTTGCCTTCTGAAAGCTGGGCTGGAGCACTGACAAATTTCTCTCCCGACCTGATTTGAGGCTGTGACAGCCACTTGCAGGGCTGACCGTGGGTGACTGGAACCCGGGCAGCGTTTATCTTCCTGGCTATCTCCCTTCCTGGATGGCCCTTCCCCCCACGGGATGCCCACTCCCATTGCGGATGGGCTTCTGGCTCTGCAGGGGTATTTCTCAGTGTGGCATCAGGGTGAGTGGGATTTTTTCTTAGGGGACCTTATCCCAGTCCCTCAGCCAACCCTGACACATAGGGCTGTCCTCAGCTATTTGACAGGCAACTAGGAAACCTGGATCCACACTAGACATTGAGTGATGGGGAGCTGTGAGTTCCACAAGATACGCTAAGACCAAAGGGGGGGATAAAAGCCTGGCATTCTTCAACAGATGCGATAAATCAACCAAGAGTGTAGCCATTTGAAAAGACTAGAGAATTTTTCTGTCCCACAAATATTGATAAGATTCTATTTACAAGATACAGATGAATCTCAGGAAAAAAAAATTGTCAGAGGTCTGGGAGTTTAAATATACATCATGCATTTGCCATTGATAAATGACAAGCCAGAGAAAGTAAAATACTTGTGCTTTCCTCATGCTTCCAAGGATGGAAGCTATAGATCATGTGGTAATATATCACCACTGATTTTTTTCAGGTTTGGATATAATTTCTCTTTGGACCAGAGAAATGAATATATCAGCCAAGGCAATGCCACCATCTGCCATGTCATGATTAACAAATGCCACTGTCTGGCTGCATTCAAAGCAGGAGGCATGAATGGGCTCCTGCCTGTTGACTGACATTCAGCATTAGAATAAACCACTGGGTCTGCTCTTGGAAAAAAGGAAACACGCTTTACTTTTCTAAGGTTTAAATTTCTAGAAACTGCAAGGTTTCAGAAGAGCCCTACTCAGAAATCAAAGACATTTCATGAGAACAATGCCCAGCTGGCCAAGGTGCCAAGAGTGCGAGCAGTGAGGGTCTTACAGATACAACACACGGTGCTCCGGGGGTCCCACCCGGTCCTCACGGAGGAAGGAGGTGAACGGGATGGAGGAGGAGCCTCACATCCCAAGAAGAGGAAGTCTATGGTGGATTCTGGAAAAGTGGGTGAGTACAGAGAGGTAGGGAGGATTGGAGGGGGAAGAGAGAGATGGGGAGAAGCAGACCCCTGCCACTAGCCTGGGCAACACTTCGATTTCTGCCAGGGTCACCCAGGGGGACAAATGGTTACGGCGGAGGTCTCGCTGCACATGGGGGCATGGGGACGGTGGCTCAGATAGCAAAGATGGTCCTGTTCTCAACCGCCTGCCCCCAGGCTCATAGACGCCCCTCCTCCCAGCCTCATCTCCCCACCCAAAAGGGCACAGATTGGGGGAGGCAGCGACATGGGAGCCCTGCCCGCACCGGCTGGGAAGCAGAGGCGAAGTGGAGCCCCGGGAAACTGACAAGGAAGCCTGAGTCGGGAGAACGGGGTGGTAGGAAAGAAGCTGACACTGGCAATGAGCTTGTGCAGGCTGGAAGGGAAAAACAAGAGGGCAGAGAGGTTAAAGAGGAAGTGACAAATGGAATGGAGACAGGGTAGGAAAGAGAAGGAAGAATGAACCAAAAGATTTACTGAATCACACACGAAGAGCCGCAATGGCACCCCACTCCAGTCTTGCCTGGAGAATTCCATGGACAGAGTCTGGTGGGCTGCAGTCCATGGGATCACAGAATCAGACACCACTGAGCGACTTCACACACACACACACACACACACACACACACACACGAAGAGCCCATCTACGGTCTCAGAAATACTTATGCGTCATGAACAGTTGACAATCCAGGCAGAACGATGGTCCTGTCAAAGCATATGTAACATCCATCCGTGTGAACATACGAAAGCTGGCATGTGAAGCTGGAGGCAGGTCATAGCCTCTAGCATGGCTATGGCTTGCTTCGCAGCTGCTGTTCCTTTTGATGCCACTGACCAGATTACCTCCAAAAGGAGGCATTGTTAGCAGCAGATGCGGTGTTTTAAAGGTTTATAGCAACCCCTCCCCCAACAAATACGCAGTGTTCTCTATTAATATCTCACGTGATTTGGAAGCGGTTTATAAATAACAGAATGCAGCTCCACTGTTAGCTCACAGCCGGGTCAAAACGACACAGATTCCAGGTAGGATGCGAGACGCCGCCCCCTCTGCCTCCCCGCTAACAGCTGCCCCGTGGCTCACAGGATGTCTGGAGGAACGGTCATCGCCATTCATAACAATGCTGGCATCACTGGTTGTATGTCAGGCCCTGCTCCAAAGGCTTCATGTGGAATAACTCACTCAGTCCTCAGAGCAACGCAGTGAGACGTCTGATTCCCACGGGACCCACAGGGAAACTGAGGCAGGAAGCAGTTACATAATTTGCATAGGAAACAGCAGAGCAGGGATTTGAACCTTGGAAGTATGGAGGGCCGGGTCCTTTCCTGATTCTTGCTGAGGGACACAAGGCTCTAGGCTGTCCCCAACCTCGGCTGGGGGAGATGGGGACCCTCTTCATCAGGGATTTTCGAACCCATGGCACCTTAAAGACTGCACCCCCCTCAAATTCGCTCTCAGGCTGAATATCTGAACAATACATTCTCTCACTGATCTGACAGCTTCATGTTGAAAACATCTACACCATAATAAGATTAAGAAACATAAATTCTGCTTTAATGTATCAAAACCCATTTGCTGATTTAAAAAAAAAAAGACATGAGTGGAAATAGGCCAACAGCAGTAGGAGACAATTTAATAAGCAGCTGGAAACAAAGATGTTTCAAAGCACAGCAGTTGCCTCTGCCAGCCTCCACGTGTCTTCCCCAGCCCCCAGGAAGACAAGAGCCTCCTCCGTGGCCAAGAGCATGGCTTCAGATGCCCCTTGACCGCAGCTTAACCTGCTGCACGCCGAGGTGCTTGCTAGGTGGCTAGGGAATTGAAAAAGACTAAAAATGCTGGTGGGTGGGGTCCCTCCTCGGGTTTCCACACGATCCCAGAAATGCCTGCTCTGTGCCTTTTGGGGCACCCAGCCCTGCACTCAGGACAGTGGGGGAGGGTAAGCTCCCTACCCTCAAGGAATAGGGGTCTGCTTGTCCGTGGGAAGGTAAGCAAGAGGAGATGGCCTGGCAGAGACGAAGAAATAGTGCTGGGCAGAATGGTGAGGGCACCTCAGTATTTGGGGAATTGTAAAAGGTGAGAGGTCATGGAACCAAAGGTTTTTAACCTTCAGTTCAGTTCAGTTCAGTTGCTCAGTCGTGTCCAGCCCTTTGCGACCCCATGGACTGCAGCACTCCAGGTTTCCCTGTCCGTCACCCACACCCAGAGCTTACTCAAGCTCATGTCCATCGAGTCGGTGATGCCATCCAACCATCTCATCCTCTGTCGTCCCCTTCTCCTCCCACCTTCAATCTTTCCCAGCATCAGGGTCTTTTCCAATGAATCAGTTCTTTGCATCAGGTGGCCAAAGTACTGGGGCTTCAGCTTCAGCGTCAGTCCTTCCAATGAATATTCAGGACTGATTTCCTTTAGGATGGACTGGTTGGATCTCCTTGCAGTCCAAGGGACTCTCAAGAGTCTTCCCCAACACCAGGGTTCAGAAGCATCAATTCTTCAGTGCTCAGCTTTCTTTAGAGTCCAACTCTCACATCCATACACGACTACTGGAAAAACCATAGCTTTAACTAGATGGGTCTTTGTTAGCAAAGTTAAAAAAAAAAATTCACATGGACACATTTTTTCTTAAAATTTCAGGAGGCTTAAAAATGCCCCTGATACCTCTCCATGGATAGTCATGGACTCTAAGTAAAAGATGTCCTAATTTATTCTAATCCTTTCATTTGACAAAATACTTATTTGTAAAATGAAGAGCTAAGGCCCAGAGAAGTCAAGCCACTTATAAAAACTCAGACAGCAATTTACGGCAGAACAGAACTGTAACATGGTCTCCAGACTTGTAGGAGAGAAAGAGCTTCCCGAGGCCCCAGGCCATGGAGCATCACATGACAGGCCCTAACTCTGAGGCCTCAGAGCTCCGACAGCAAGGCTGAGTCTGCCCATGACATCACACCTCGTCCACCAGTCCCACAGCCTCAGCCCTACCCCGGGGGAAGAACTTGTCTCTGCTAACATGTCATCGCCCAGCTCCGCACATTCCAGCTGCCAGGCTGGCCACAACGGGATTTTTTTTTTTTTTTTTGCTAAGTGCCAAATCCAGATAACAGTTTATTTTTAAAAGTCTGTATTTCATGTGAATTTCCTCATTGACCAAAATCCCCAGATTCCAGAACGGCCAGGGAATGCTTGCCTTGGACCCTTTCTGTTCCAAGCACCCTTTCTGTATGTGACTGGGATGCCACTGGGTGCCGGGCGGCCTTTCTTGGTGGGCACTGGCCACCCACCCCTGGGTCTTCCTGCATCTTTTTCTGCTTCAGGTCTCTGTTTGAGGTTCTGATACTTAAAATACAAGAAACAGATGATATGGGTACACTTTTTGTCCTCTAGTTTTCTAAAAATGACAGTAAGATAGTCCATGCTCACTTATAGGAAGGGCTCTGATGGAAAAGCAGACATCAACAATAGCCCTCTTTGTTCTCTAGATGGAATGTCTACATCAGCCTTTAATGCTCTTAGATATCTAGGTTTGGGAACTTGTCAGCCTATTTTTCTCATCAATTAGGTGACTCTCCAATCCTTAGACAGAGATAAGAAACTACAGCTTGTGTTCCTGTCACTTGAGGGCCCGTCACTGAGTCTGGGGTTGAGGGTGCTGACTTTCTGATGATTTACATGACAGACACATTGAAGATCAAGTTACTGGGACCCTTCAGACTGAATCACCGGGCCATCGTCTTTCAGTCTCTCCAATCCTTTCTCCTAAATGCTCATATGAGTAAAGTAAGTGAAGTCGCTCAGTCATGTCCGACTCTTTGCGACCCCATGGACAGTAGCCTGCACCAGGCTCCTCTGTCCATGGGATTTTCTAGGCAAGAGTACTGGAGTGGGTTGCCATTTCCTTCTCCAGGGAATCTTCCTGACCCAGGGATCGAACCCAGGTCTCCCACATTTTAGACAGATGCTTTACCATCTGAGCCACCAGGCAAAGCCAATGCTTATATAGAGGTGTGTAAAAGAGAAGTGAAAGTGAAGTCACTCGGTCGTGTCCGACTCCTTGCCATCCCACGGACTGCAGCCCACCAGGCTCCTCCATCCATGAGATTCTCCAGGCAAGAATACTGGAGTGGGGTGCCATTCCCTTCTCCATAGAGGTGCAAAGTTGTCCCCAACTAATCTATGAAGTCACTATAACGCCAGTCAAAATCCCAACAGGAATTTTTTAAATGGAATTTGACAAACTGATTTGAAAATTCATCAGGAAGAGAAAACGTACAAGAACAGGAAGGGAGAAAAAAAAAATCAGGGAGGTGGGAGCAGGAGAAGACCTTCCTAGTAAACAAAACTTTACTAGGAAGTGACCTTCCCAGTAAACAAAACAAGGTGAGAACAGTGTAAACAGGCTGTGAACACACAGGGCAAAGACGGTGGTTCACAAAGTGGGGCCCGTGGACCCCTAGAGTCCCCAAGTTCCTTTCAGGGGACCCTCCAGATCAAAACTATTTTCCTACTATCGCTGAAACGTTACTATTGTCCCAGCCTGACTCTCACGCTACCATGTGGAGGCTTCTTCCGGAGGCTGCCTGTTGCAAGATGATGTCCTCACCCCTCTTACGCATTTCTGTGTTTTAAAAATTTCTCAGGGTTTTTTCCTTTTTGCTGAGCAGCTTATGGGATCCTAGTTTCCCGAGCAAGGACTAAACAGGGGGAATGAGGCAATGAAAGCGCAAAGTCCCAAGCGCTTGACCACCAGAGAGTTCCCCCAAATTTCTCAGCTCTAATTTCAGACATGATGAAATAGACATAATCTACATGAACACAAGTTCTCTAGGTCCTCAATAATTTTTAAGAGTGTAAAAGAATTCCGAGACTATCAAGCTTGACAACTGCTAGAACCACTAGCAAGTGGTATTGAGACATTAGGGAAAAAGGAGGTTAGGACTTTCTATGCAAGACAGCAGAAGAGACGCATGTATAAAAAACAGACTTCTGGACTCTGTGGAAAAAGGTGAGGGTGGGATGATTTGAGAGAATAGCATTGAAACATGTATATTATCAAGTGTGAAACAGATCGCCAGTCCAGGTTTGATGCATGAGACAGGGTGCTCAGGGCTGGTGCACTGGGATGACCCAGAGGGATGGGATGGGGATGGAGGTGGGAGTGGGGTTCAGGATGGGGAACATGTACACCCATGACTGACTCATGTCAGTGTATGGCAAAAACCACTATAATATTGTAAGTAATTAGCCTCCAGTTAAAATAAATAAATTAATTTAAATTTAAAAAATAAAATATGGATTTCTGGGTATATAAAAAAAAAGAACTTTAGTTCACACCCCCACACACAAAATTATATTACAGATAAGTTACTATGCCAGACTTAAAAAACAAAATAGAAAGGTATTAGAAGAAAATAAAGGAAATATTTGCATCATTTTGGGGTGAGGATATATGGCACAAAACCTAGGAGTCATGCTGTTGTTTAGCTACTAAGTCATGTCCGACTCTTTGCGACCCCGTGGACTGTAGCCCGCCAGGCTCTTGGGTCCATGGGCTTCTCCAGGCAAGAATACTGGAGTGGGTCACCATGCCCTCCTCCAGGGGATCTTCCCAGCCTAGGGATTGAGCTCAGGTCCCTGCATTGGCAGGCGGGTTCTTTGCCACTGAGCCACAAGGAAAGCCCAGGAGCCATGTAGGATGAGATTTATAGAGAGAATTTGTTAATAAATTATACTTTTTGTTTAAAAATTAAGTTAAAACGCAAGTGACAGGTTGGGAGAAAAATAATGGGAAAAGCTAGTTATAAAATTATTACTGAGATTATATGAGGAACGTGTTAATAGGAAAAGAACAAACAACCCAATTGAAAAACGTTCAAAGAGTTTGAACTGGCACTGAGGGGAGAAAAAGGGTCAACAATCACGGAAATATGTGCAAGCTGATTATTATCCAGGAAATGGAAATTAAAACGATTTTTTCCCTCCCCATCAAATTGGCAAAAATCCTGGTCCTGACGAGACTGTCACCAACATGAGTGAAGGTGGGCAGAAATGGAGTATGAGTTGGTACACTCTCTTTAGGGGACAATATTTCCTGGTAGCCCAGTCGGTAAAGAATCTGCCTGCAGTGTAGGAGACCCAGGTTCGATCCCTGGGTCACGAAGATCACTTGGAGAAGGAGATGGCAACCCACTCCAGGATGCTTGCCTGGAAAATCCCACGGACAGAGAAGTCTTGCAGGCTACAGTCCATGGGGTCATAAAGTGTTGGCCATGACTGAGTGACTAACCCACCAGCACAATCAGTATTTAAACTATGCTTAGCTTTTAACTCAGTGACTACATCTATTTTTCAATCCTAGAGAAATACTAACACTTGTGCACAAAGAGATACATACAAGAAAACCCACTACCTCATTTTCTGAGTAGTAAAAAAAAATTAGTCTAAATAGTCATTCATAGAAGAATACACTAAGGTTCATCTATACTCTGACATTCTATTAAACACTTGAAAGAAGAATGACATCTATGTGTTGACATGCTTTCAGGAAATATTTGAAAATCAAATTGTAGAACAATTCAAAGGGTCTGTATGAGTCCCTTTAGGTAAAGCAGTTCCCCCCATCTGCTGGATATGAATGCACACATACAGTATACGTATTTGAACTCTGAGAAGATAGTCTGGAAAGACCCACAAAATCCCACAAGGACCCTACAGAATGATGAGGGGGTCAAGGGAAAAACTTCCTTTTTATCCTGATGACTGAAATTTGTTCCTTGAGAATATGTTCCTGTATCACTTGGGTGATTTAAAAAACCCCAAACTTCATGCCCCTGTGATCTTCTGAGACATAATTGGTGCTTCTTTTTCACAGAACTTCCTCCACCCGCCTGGTCAGGGTAGCAGGGGAGAGTCTCAGTTCCCTGGGTGGAGGGGCCAGGCTCCAGATCTGGAAATGCAGCTGAGTCTAAATGGGGGTCATTAACCTCCCCGAAGAGATCCTGCTGGGAGACCTCAGGCACCTGTCCTACCTTTTCCTGGGCCCCCTGAGCATCATCAAGACCCCAGGACGGATGGGCCCTGAGAGCTAGGTGAGTGAAGACCTGTCCTGCCTTCAAAGGTCTGTCTAGTCAAAGCTATGCTTTTTCCAGTAGTCATGTGTGGATGTGAGAGTTAGAGTATAAAGAAAGCAGAGTGCCAAAGAATTGATGCTTTCGTGGTGTTGGAGAAGACTCATGAGAGTCCCTTGGACTGCAAGGAGATCCAACCAGTCCATCCTAAAGGACATCAGTCCTGAATATTCACCAGAAGGACTGATGCTGAAGCTGAAACTCCAATATTTTGGCCACCTGATGCAAAGAACTGACTCATTGGAAAAGATCCTGAAGCTGGGAAAGATTGAAGGCAGGAGGAAAAGGGGACAACAGAAGATAAGATGGTTGGATGGCATCACTGACTCAATGGACATGAGTTTGAGTAAGCTCCAGGAGTTGGCGATGGACAGGGAAGCCTGGCATGCTGCAGTCCATGGAGTCACAAAGAGTCAGACATGACAGTGACTGAACTGAACTGAACTGTCCTGCCTTCATGAATTTTCCATTGGCCCCAGGTGCCCCCTTTCTGACAGCCCCTGGGCCAACTCCAAGCCTTCTACCGAATTCCACTAAAATAGAACAATGCCCATCAGGCCATGGGTGCCCGTCAGGTGGTGCTGTGAAATGAGTGCAATCTGGGCCCCCAATCAAGGCTCAGCCATCACAGTGCCCTCCCCCAGCCCCACGGGGTGTGTGTGTGTGTGTGTGTGTGTGTGTGTGTATGTGTGTGAGTCCATCTGTAAGAGCGTCTGGGTGCTGACACTATTAGGGCTCCCAGTGACCGCTTTGCTAACCGTGCAGAGTGAAGGAGGGAACCCAAGCCCGGCTCCAGCCCTGCGAATAGCCTCCGGCCTCCCCCCTGCTCACCCCACCCTCCAGCCACACCTCTCCCTTCCACATCCCGGTTAGAACTGCTCCTTCCCCAGCCCTGTGCACACGCCACCTGCCAAGCCTCTTGACTTCCCTGCAGGAGGTGCCGGCTCCTTCTGGAACTGCCCCCGCCTCTGGGCACACTGTGGCATTTTTATGTCACTGAAGACTTACTCTGCTTTCCAGAAACCAGAGTCAGAGCTCAGATCTTGGCATCCGCAGATGTTCGCTGAGAAGAATGAATCACCCTGCTGCCCATGGCTGCTCTGGCCTCTGGTCGATGTGCTTCGAAGCTCAGGGCTGTCGGATTGTTCTGGACTCTATAACCCTGGCGGGTGGGCGGGTTGTTCAGTGGTGGGTGTTCCTATGATGACCGTGCAGGAAGCAGATATAGGGAGGGCCTCCTTTGCCGGACCCGCCTGGCTGGGGGCGCTGAAGACCACTGCCCTGGAGGAGGTTCTCCTTTTGTCTCTCCCCCAGGGGAGGTGGGGAAGGGGGCGCTGAAAGTCCAGGCAGCCACCCCATGGCCTGTGCTTCTCTGATGCAGAGACCAAAGGGAGAAAACGGTCACAGGGAGCCAGGGCAGGTGGAGAGGGAGGAGGAAGAGGAGGATGGGGGATGCTCCAGGCTGGACGTGCTCCTGCCAAGGGTGACCCTGGGGGCCCTTCCCTCCCCACTGGCGTGGCGAGGTGCAGCCAGGGAAGGGCCTGTGCAGTACCGGCCAACGAGTCAGAGCCAGGCATTCTCGCCCCGGCCACTGACGACGACGCTCCCTCTCTCCTTGCCCCTGATTCTCACCTGCGTCTCCTGCCCACCTCCTCTCGGGCTTTGCACCACACTGGAACCAGACCCCACACCCTGGACACCGGCCTCACTTCCTGAACAAGCTGGCTGATGCTCTTCTCCCAAAGGCCTGCTGGTTCCACGTGGGCTCGATAGCCAACTTTTAGTTTATCCACGTTCCCGTCACTCACAGCAGTATTTTTTGAGTCCTGGATACTTCGCCGTTTTGGTTTCTAATCTCTCTCGCTTCATCAGTGACGCTGTTTTGAGTTGGATATTTTGCAGATGACATCCAGGGTGAGAAATCTTTGCCTGGTTTGTATCATGGTCAGGAGATCAGACTGGAGGCTACTGAAATATTTTAAATATATTTTCTTGCCTGAGATCACTCAGCAGGGGTCACTTGGAAAGACAGCCCTGGACACTCCTGGGTTTGGGCAATTTAGCCGATAACCTCCTCTTGTTTAAGAACTCAGTGCTTTGCAGATTCTTGTTCGCACACAGACTCCAGGTCTGGTGAGGACATGCCGTGGGCAGTGCTGCTGTCATCAGAAGACAGCTTTTGTGAGTGTGAAACTTCACACATAAGTCTCACCCGTCATAAATCGACCACCTCAAAAGAGACTCCCAAACTCCTAGCACCTCAGCTGAAGGAGGGAGCTAGAGCTACTGAGTTTAACATCTATCTGATGCTGGAATCTCCAAGCACCATGATCAGCAGGATGCATCCTCTTTTTGAGGACCTCTGTCCCTGTGACCTGTCCTCCCCAGGCCAGGTCATTCCTGAGCAGCCCCGGTGATTAACGCACCTTTCTCTGCACTAAAAGGTGCCCTTAGAAGCTTCCAGCCAGCCATCTCCAGGCCTCTTCCAAAGTCACACGGGTGTCCGGAGGAATGGTAGGAGTCAGAAACACTGAACAAGCAATCTGAGGGGCTCCAGCCTTACTTGTTACATATGTTGTTCCTGTTGATAAGTCGTGTCTGACTCTTTGTGACCCCATGGACTATAGCCCGCCAGGCTCCTCTGTCCATGGGATTCTCTAGGCAAGAATACTGGAGTGGATTGCCATGCCCTCCTCCAGGGGATCTTCCTGACTCAGGGATTGATCCACATCTCCTGCATTGGCAGGTGGATTCTTTACTGCTCAGCCACCAGGGAAGACAGTTATCCCTTGTAACCAGAAGTTAAAGTTTTTTGTTTTTTTTTTTCCTTCAAAAATACATCATAACCCAGTAGAACCCAAAGCATATTTTTTCTTCTGGAATATGAATTCATGATAAAACATCAGAACTCAGCACTTCTTCAGAGACTCACTCAATTAGAGGAAATCTCCTCCAAAACATGTATTTCAAACAGAAAGTACCTGGTCAGGACAGACCATTGACTGGGGAGGAGTGTGCGAGGCATACCTAAAAAGTGTCTGTGCTTTGTAGAGAACAAGCATCTCACTCTGATGTATGGATACGTCTGGCATTCCCCAAATGCTCCACTACTTCTGAAAAAAGTGAAGACGATCTGGGCTGGGGGTGCTGCCCAGGCCTCTCATGCCCCCTCCGGCTCCTCCCTCCCTACTGGACAACTTTGCTTCACGTTCCTCCTCAGCCTTGCTCTTGGTTCTGCTTTTCCCCGAGAGAGAAAGGGAGTGGTTTGATCAGAGGGTCTGTAGCTTGGCTGGGCAGCTCTCTGGGATATTCAGGCTTCAGCTTTAGGTCATCTTTCTCCAGGTAGAGGCCCAGAGTGGCAGTGGATCAGGAGGTCCCACAAAACCAAGTGGGGACCGAGTCAGCAGGAGTCAAGTTAGATAATAATGGTCCCCGGACACTGCAAAGGGTTGGCTAATTCAACAAGGACCTCCGGGGGCATTCTGCTAATGAACTCAGGGTGGAGATAATACATATGTGTGTGTATGTATTCTTCTATGTGTCTGTTGTATACACACATACATATACATACATGCATATATATATACACGTGTTCATGTGTGTTAAGTCGTTTCAGTTGTGTCTGACTCTGCGACCCCATGGACCATAGCTTGCCAGGATCCTCTGTCCATAGGATTCTCCAGGCAAGAATACTGGAGTGGGTTGTCATTTCCTTCTCCAGGGGATCTTCCTGACCCAGGGATGGAACCCGCATCTCTTATGTCTCCTGCATTGGCAGATGAGTTCTTTACCACTAGCACCACCTGGCTTCCCTCACATATACACATATATATATACATAGGTGCATTTATGTGAGTATAGATATACATATGTATAAATGTATGTATATTTATGTATGGATAATATATATATATACACATTTTTAAAAGCCCATCCATTTTTGTCTCCCATCCCCTCTCTCCTAGATTAACAGAAGGACAGAAAGGGAAGGGGGGAAAGACACAGAAGTGACCAGGTGGGGACTTCCCTGGTGGTCCAGTGGCGAGGACTCTGGACAAATGCAGGGTGCCCGGGTTCAATCCCTGGTTGGGGAACCAAGATCCCACCTGCCATAGGTAAGAGTTCAAATGCCACATCTAAAGATTCCACATGCTGCAACTGAGACTTGGAGCAGCTAAATAAATATTAAAAAAAAAAAAAAAAAGTGACCTGGTGACTTCTAGTGAGCTTCCCGAATGTGTTCATAGAGAAATCCTCTCAAACCCAACTGCATGTAAATGTTTGATTCCTGGGGTACCCCTTATCTGAGGGCTTGTGGGGTAGACAGGACAATGGCCTCCCCAAAGATGCCCTAATCCCTGGTGTCTGTGAATACTTTATGCACGTGGCAAAGGGGAGTTTGTAGACTAAAGGTCATGGACCTAGAGACAGGGAGATTTTCCTGAGTGATCTGGGTGTGTCCTTTCCTTAAAAGCAGAGAGTCTTTCTGGCTGAGGTCAGAGACATGAGCGGATGAGGCAGGAGAGACGCAGAGTATGAGCTCCCCCGTTACTGGCCTTGAAGACAGGTGGAGTCTGGAGTCAGGGAACAGAGCCAGGAAAGGAGCCTCAGTCCTACACCCCATGATTTTAGTCAAGTACCTGAACGAGCCAGAAGAGGATGCTCCCCTGAGACCTCAGATCAGCATCCAGGCCAGCCTCACCGTGGTTTCAGCCTTGGATCCAGGGTAGCAATCAGCCAAGCCTACCGGACTTCTGATCTGCAGAACTGGGTGATGGTAAATTTCCGTTGTGTTAAGTCTCTACATTTGTGGCTATTTGTTACACAGCAGCTGGGAGCTGATACAACTGGCATGGGCGAGAGCAGGCCCCGGCCTGGATGTGCCTAGGAGCCTTTGAGCTGTGTCTGGAGGCCGGAAGGGGCCGGTCACGCACTCAGAGCCCCTGTGCTATCACAGCTGCGGCTGCCAAGCTCCGGAATGTGGAGGACATGCCTGGGGAGCACCCACAAAAGGGGAAAACACCCGGTTGTTGGTGGAGAGGGTCAGCCCTGGATACGGCAACGCTGTTTGGAAAGTCAGTGGTTGAGATTTTCATGAGTTTTCAGGAACTGGGCCACAGGAGAAACTCTTTTTACCTCTGCCTGAGAATGATATTTCAAAGGAAAATCAGCTAAAATTTGCTCTAAATCAAATAAGAGCATTTCTCTCCTTCCTCCCCTTTCCATACGAACAGCGTGCCACTCAAATACACTGTCACTCCTTCTCTCAGCACCACGTGTCCTCTCCCCTTGCTGGGGAACATGGTGCTCTCGATGACACAGACGACAGGCAGAGTGAACCATGAGAACAAGCAGACGTGTGTGCTCTAGGAGGAGGTTCCGGCAGAGCCTGCCCATTGAAGATACTGCCACAAAAAGAAGCCTCTCTGAAGTCACTCCTGCCTTGCACGGAAGCATTGCTCCGAGATTCAGCATTCTCCCTTATGTTCCATGTCATTGAATTTGTCAGCTTAGCATTGTCAGGTTCAGAGTAGTTCACGATTACAGGTCAAACAATTGAGATACAAGAGAGTTAAAAGAAAGGACCCCAGACCTGATCACTAATTGTGGCAGAGCAGAAATTAAAAGGCTCTTACCCAGACTAGGACTCGCTGCCTGTCCTTGTTTGTGACTCCTTCTCTGGGATTATGATTCGAGCGAGGAGGTCTGGAGCAGATACCAGGAAGACCCAGCAACAACAAACCCAATCACCCAGCTCTCCTCTGCTCCAGTGGGAATTGTGGGACCCAAAGGAGAAGGAACAGCTGAAATGCCCCAGGCTCAGATCAGCCCTTCTGCACCCTCCCCACTGAGAAAGGGGAAGTGTTAGTCGCTCAGTCATGTCCAGCTCTTTGCAACCCCACGTGGACTGTAGCCTGCCAGGCTCCTCTGTCCATGGAATTTTCCAGGCAAGAATACTGGAGTGTGTAACCATTTCTTTTTCCAGGGGATCTTCCCGACCCAGGGATCGAACCCAGGTCCCCTGCATTGCAGACAGATTCTTTACCATCTGAGCCACCAGGGAAACCCCGCAGAGAGGAGTCCCTTCATTTGACTGCTGCCATGGTCTGAAATGTTTCCTGGGCATCCAGCACAGACCCACGGTCTCGGGAGAGACACAGGTGCCCGGGGATAGGGGAGGGGAGGTGGCCGAGAATGCCACACTCCTGAGGTTTCAGGAAGCATTCCAGCTGGCAGCCTAAGACCTCACAGCCGGTTCTGAGTTGCATTTACTAAACTTAACAAAACCAGCATGTTTTTATAATGGAACTGATTTCCTGGAAGACCGAGATGAGCCTCTTCTTCAGGAAAGAAAAATCAAGGCTTGGCTATGAGATATGCCAAAGCAACGTGACTTGAAAACTGAAGGAAGCAGAGGGGTGATGATGGAGGAGGGTGCTCACCCCTGGCAGAGTTGGGGAGAGAAACAAAAATAGCATTTCCCAAAGGACCTGCTTTTAGCAGCCACAGAGGTCGAGAATCTCATTCCCAGCACAACCTTGACTTCTGGCCAACTTCTAGCTAACTCTAGCTTCTCAGATCATTAACAGAAGACAGGACAAACCTTTGAGATGTACTCGCCAAGAGCCTTCATATATCTACATATGTCCCTGTCCCCTTTCTAAGAGACTAGCAACTGACTATAGAATCTGCACTCACTGCCAACATTCTATGCTGTCCATAAACACAGAGGCGCCAGAAAGGAGACACTTTATACCATCTGAGTATACACACACACACACACACACACACAGGACATATAGATCTAACTAAATACCACCACCACCATCGCTACTATTACTACACACACACACATGCACACAACCAGCTTCTAGGCACACAAGCTGGTTCATCTTAACAGCTAAATCATGGTCATGACATGTACATTTTAGCAGAGTTCTTCATTCTTTAAGAATTCTCTGCCACAAGATGAAGATTACCCCCAGTGGTAGCTGCTCAGTCACGTCCGACTCTTTGTGAGCCCATGACTGTAGCCCGCCAGGCTCCTCTGTCCATGACATTATCCCATCAGAGTACTGGAGTGGGTTGCCATTCTCTTCTCCAGGGGACCTTACCAACCCAGGGACTGTACCCAGGTCTCTCGTATTGCAGGTAGATCCTTTACTATCTGGGCCACTGCTGCTGCTGCTGCTAAGTCCCTTCAGTTGTGTCCGACTCTCTGCGACCCCATAGACGGCAGCCCACCAGGCTCCCTTGTCCCTGGGATTCTCCAGGCAAGAACACTGGAGTGGGTTGCCATTTCCTTCTCTAATGCATGAAAGGAAAAGTGAAAGTGAAGTCGCTCGGCCGTGTCTGACTCTTAGCGACCCTATGGACTGCAGCCCACCAGGCTCCTCCGTCCATGGGATTTTCCAGGCGAGAGTACTGGAGTGGGGTGCCATTGCCTTCTCCGATCTGAGCCACTAGTGAGGCCCAAATGCAGTCTAACTGGTTATATGAAAAAGAAAGACAGCTGGGTCCCAGATGGAGCCAGGTCAGTGCGTCCAGCTGGCTGACTCTACACCAATTAGTGTCAAACCCAGGAGGGCAGGGGAGGGTGTGGGAGACCATTCAAGCACTTCATGGGTGAACATTTTTCTTTCGAGAAGTTCAAAATACTATGCTACATGCCTATGTACACTGTTTGGAGGATGGGATGAATCCAAATGACTTGACACTGACCATCTCTACGCAGGGCTATGAACAGATATTCTGTTTTGAGAAATAATTGTGGGGTTATCCATATTGCCCAGACACCAAACTGAAGCCCCAGACAGAACCCAGAGAGGGTCAGAGAATCCCCAAGTGGTGATTTCAACAAGAAGGGCCCCACACAGGGGCGCCCATATATATTCTGTAGGGACCACCTGCCAATCAAAATGAAGTCAGCTGGAACTCAGCCTAGCTTCTCCATAAACCAACCTGAGTTAGTGCAAATCAGTGTGGTTTCTGGAGGCGAGCAAGAATTCACACTTAGTTTTCTAGCAAAAGAGCACTTCAGTTTCAACGAGGCTAAATGACTCGCTTTGAGGTTTAAGTAATTCAAAGGCTGTTACTCACGCAGGTGAATATCAAGGAGCTCTTTGGATGCTTCACAGAGGGAGAAGGAATACAATTTACGAGAAGGAAAGGCAAGGCACAAGATGAAAAAACTGAGCAGAATGCCAGTCCAATACTCAACACGTTAACGTGGTGAAAACTACAGCCCAGAAAGGATATCTTGCAGGACTGTCCTTAAGAGCGTTGAGGAATCCCGCCTGCTGTGAACCTGGGGGAATGAAACAGAATTTAGTAATCAGACGTCACTTCCAAGAAACAGCCTTCATGCTGAAAGCTCTCTCACCTACACAAAAATAATTGGGGTCTCGAGATCAATAAAATTACATTCGGTAGAGCTCTGATACTGATTGGACAGTGAGATTCCACCAAAGTTATTCAACAAGAAAATGGCAGATTCATAAGTAGACCGAACATCTGGAGGGTATTTGTTCAGTAAAAGCAGATGGATGTCTGCAGACTTTCCCATAAGTCACAGTTCTGATTACTCCTTTGTTTTCCTCATTTTAATAGGAAAATAGAGTACTGTGTGCTATTTTCTCTCTTCTTTTACAAAAGCCTGTTTCCCCGAAGTTGGTTAACGTTTGACCCTGGGCATCCTGTAAACTAGACTAAGTATCAAAGACGCCTTTCTCTGCACCCAGAGTAAACAAACTCATGAACTTGAAGTCCATATTGCTGCCTGCTTTGGGGTTTGAGACATGTGAATACAGACTGTCTGTGCAAGATAACATTTCTTCAGGGGCTGGGGTGATGATGCAGCTGACAAAAAGTACTGGTGTTAGAGGCTTTTGAGAAAGAAAAGCCCATGCGGAGGGACCTCTTGGTGGCCCCACCTTGGGTTGGCAAGGCCGGGTCCTCGTGTTCTGGGGACATAAATTGGCCCTGGCATGGCAGTGAAATGAGCGAACAGGACAGACACCATGGGACTGGTTCTAGCGCATCTCCGTGGCGCTGTCTGTCCCAGACCCTCGGTGGAGCGGTAGGCCAGGCTGGCTGCGGGGAGGCTGATGGTGAGATGGCTCCAGTTCCTCCCCAAGTTCCCACTCCCTCTTGCCCACTGGCCACCTTGGAGGCCTGAGAATGTGCCATGTGCTTTAAGGATGCCCGCTGATTGAAGAACTGATGAGGAAAGCTTGAAGCATTCTCGTCCCTCCCTGTTAGGCCAGGGGGGCGTGGATGTACTTCGGATCTTGGAGCAAACGCAACCCTGAGGCACACGGAGGGACAAGAAGAGACGATTGCTCTTTCCCTGGTGAACCCAGACCATATCGCTTTCTCAAGCTCTGCTTCCTCTGAGAGGAAACACAGACGTCACCTTCCTGGTGATCTCTGGACAACAGGCTTCCTCCCTGGTCGCCCCTGGCTATCCGGTGTCCCCGCTCAGAGCCCACTTCCTGGCAGGGAGGACTCGGGGCACGGTCCCCAGCTGCTCTCTGCCTTTGCCAAGGCTCCCAGAATCACAGGGGGGATCACGGAACCATGTAAAGCCTCTGCCCTTCTTGAGCGAAAATGGGAGGTCGGGGTGGGGTTGTTTCGTTGGGGGTTGTGGTGGGAGGGTGCAGAACCGGGGAGAGGAAAATCTCTATTTGCTTTTGTCCAAAATATTGCAGTAACTTCCAGGCTTTTTTTTTTTGGTGGAAGATTGGGTTAATATATCAGAATAAGCTACAGCAAACTCCATTTTGCTGAAACCAGAATAAACAAAAAGTTGTTGTTTAGTCGTGTCTGACTCTTTTGTGACCCCACAGACCCTAGTGGAGATGAAAATGCCACTGTGGTGGCACGTAGTGGGCTTCACGGTGTGTGTGAGAGTGCGTGTATGTTCCCAGAGTTAAGGTGTGAGGTAAAAACTGCCTGATACCCAGAAGGTAGGGGCAAGGCCATGTATACAGTGTGATTATATAGATGTGTAGGCATTCTGAAGTTGCTAAAGATGATATAAGAGGTAATGTTTAAAGACTATTTTTCAGTGTCATAAATATGCTGGAATATCAGTACTTCTTTCTTCTCTAGTTGTGTAAACAACTGCTTCTCTCTACTAATAATACATACATATTCTTTGGAAGGACTGATGCTGAAGCTGAAACTCCAATACTTTGGCCACCTGATGAGTCAAAGAACTGACTCATTTGAAAAGACCCTGATGCTGGGAAGGATTGAAGGCGGGAGGAGAAGGGGATGACAGAGGATGAGGTGGTTGGATGGCATCACCAACTCAATGGACACGAATTTGAGTAAACTCCGAGAGTTGGTGATGGACAGGGAGGCCTGGCGTGCTGCAGTCCATGAGGTGGCAAAGAGTTGGACATGACTGGGCGACTGAACTGAACGGAACTGAGGACCCTAGTTACATCGTTGCCACTTTGAGACTCTGAAAATAGAACAGGTGCCCCAGGAGAGCCCTCGGGCCATCCATCCCAGGTGGTGTGGAAGGGTGAACGGGTCTCTAACCCTGTTAATCCTCTTCCTGCTGTCCCAGCAAGTTACAGCTCTCATGCATATATTACAAATTTGTGTTACATTTAGATGAAAAGATTGGGAAAGAATGAATGGAAACTAGGATTTAAAATGTCTATGACAATTCAGAATAGTCCATGAAGGTCCAAAGTAAAAAGAAATCATATGAAATTTCCCATACTACCCACTTCCCCCAACCCATTCAAACCCCACCAAGAGAGCAAGTAGATAATGTGCGTGTCTCAGTTTGGTCTTAGCACTCTGCAGTCTAATCGCTGCTTCAGGGAACAAAGTGAGGTGTGTGTCTAGAAACATTCCAGAGAGAGGCTCTGGACTTGCTAATGGATGGTTGTACTTCAGGAATACGGACAGAGGTGATGCTGGTCTTTAATGCTGCTAATGGAGCTATAACGGAAGTTTAAAGGCTCACCTTTATAGGTCAAAGCCAAATGGCTTCCTTCTCATCACATCCCTATTATAGGAAAGTGAGTTCAAAGTTATGACCTTCGAAAGGGGAGTGAAAAATGCCATTTTTTAAGGCAAATATATATTAAAATCACTTATATCCCAATTTCATTTTTAATAAAGTTGCTTCCTTCATAGCTTGCCAATGTCCTGGCAGATAATTGAACATCTTACCAAATGTGTATCTCACATTTATAGATTTGTGTGTAAGAAAGCTCAGTCTTCATCCCCCCCCCTTTTTTTTAGGCAAGGTGACAATTCCTGCTTAAGTAGATTCACATTTTTAAAAAAGCTCTGTTGTTCAATGGGTATCATGACAACACATTATCCTCTATGAAAATGTGGGATGGTTCTTCCTGGGGATCCCTTAGCAGAAGAGAAAGCGAAGTCACAATGTTGGAATAGGGAGCACGTGTCAAGGAGAAAGAGTCTGATCCAGGGGCGCCCCTGGCAGCTGCTGTAGGAAGATGGGGGTGGGAGGGGAGGGGAGGGAGGTGAGAAATAGGAAGGGGTCAGCTGGAAGTGAGGAGCGGGCAGGGAGAAGGAGAAAGAGAAGAGAGAGCCCGTAATGACCAAAATATTGAATAAAAATTAAATCAGAAAACTAAAGTCAGGCAAATGGTTACATACGTAATCTGATTTCGCCAGCATACTTACGAAGGATGACGTGGGTGATAACGAATGCAAATATAAAGACTGTCAGAAAAGACAGAGATAAAATAAACATATAAAAAAATCTGTAGTTTCTTTTCCCCACACAGTTGCCTACCCAGGGACAGTGGTGATCAAATCGTTCTGAAATGAGAGGCAGAAAAGAAAAAAAAAAAAGAAATCAATTAATAAAATGTCTTTTTACTTGAGGGAGCTCCCCCTCCCATTCTCTGATAACATAACAAAACACTCTCTGTTCGCATTTCCAAATTCACTGCTCAGAGAAACGCTCAACATTAAGACACATCAAGAACGCAATAATTCTCTCAACAGAACTTAGCTGTTTTGAAAAAACAAAGGATGTGCATTCTATTCTTATTACAATAGAAACTCAAAGATTTCCCTCTTTTGCAAAGAGAGCTCTTTGGTTCATAGAATACTCTTCCCTTAAGATGGTACCAACACTTCTGGTGGTAATTGCTGGGCTGGGCGGGGCTGGGCCCCAGCCTTTGCGGGTGTGTGGTACTAGGCGATCATCTCTCATGGTTAAGTGGCCAAGAGGTCACTCAGAGCCTAGGACAGGACAGAGGGACAATCCTGGCTCTCCCACTCCAGTTACTGCTGTTTTCCGAGAAATGTCTCTGCCATTCCAGTAGTCATAAAAGAATTTATATCATTTATTAAAGTGATCTCTGATCTTCAAATAATGTAATACACCTGATCTTGTACTCCACAACTCTCAGCTTCCTTACCTATCAAACAAGGATACCAAATAAGAATCCTGTGGGGCTAAATACTGTCTGGGAAAGCATTTTTCTTTAAAAACCAGCATGTGGTGCTTTATAGCTTGTGAAGAGATGTCACATACACCCATCCATTTGACCTTGAAACATTCCTATGAGGAAAATGATGCTGCTGCCCTATTTTACAGATGAGCAGACTGAGGTTTAGGGGGGAAGCTGCCTGCAGGGGCTGTACAGCTCAGAGGCAGTGGAACTAGGATTGAGGTCAGGTCTTTCTCAGAGTTCATCTTGTCTTGCCAATGCACAGGCTGCCTCAAGCACTTTGGGAAAGCTAGAGCGCTGGCTTTGTGCATTTTTATCCTGTTATCCCATACCTGTGTGTTCTCACCTTGGGGATTTCACCAGAGTCTGTAAGGCATTTGTGATTCGCTCTTCCTCTTATAAATAATGGCCAAGTGCTACTCTACTTTTCATCTGATCTTCTACTCAAGAAGCCCATCCAGGGTGTCTAATGCACCCACTCAGAACAGACCATCTGCCACGGGAAAAATGCTAAACTTCTCCTTGGACTCTTATCCAAGCTTAGCTTTTACCGAAATTTCACATCTCCATGTGTGCTTTGAAAAGATACAGAGAAGGCTGTGAGGTGTGACTATGTAAATTAACATTATAAAGTTATGTGAGGCAGTGTTGCCTTCCTTTCTGGTCACCTATCATAAATCACTCTCATAATTTATGTCCAGTGCAAGCTTGTGTGTGTGTTAGTGGTTCAGTCCTGTCTGACTCTGCAACCCCACGGACTGTCTGTCCATAGGATTTCCCAGGCAAGAAATGGAGTGGGTTGCCGTTCCCTTCCCCAGGGGATCTTTCCAACCCAGGGATCGAACCTCGGTCTCTTGCACTGCAGGCAGATTCTTTACACTGCGCCACCTGGGAAGCCCAGTGCAAGCTTATTTCTTGAAAAGGCCATGAAGATGCCTGGAGGCCATGGTGGCAGAGGAACTGAAAGAGACATTGTTGTCTGCAAGCGACATCAGTAAGCAGCAGCTGGTCACCCCGAGAGAAATCTCAAAGCTCACCAGCCTGGTGACAACTCAATGGCCTGTAAGATGCTGACTCTGAAAGGAAAGCAACTCCTATGGTGTGTCCGTGTGAGTCACATGTCAACATGTTACCAACCCCACACAGCTAGAAAAGTTACAGTGAAAAGTGAAAGTCGCTCAGTCGTGTCCGACTCTTTGCGACCCCATGAAGTATATGGTCCACGGAATTCTCCAGGAGAGAAAACTGGAGTGGGCAGCCTTTCCCTTCTCCAGGGGATCTTCTCAACCCAGGGATCGAACCCAGGTCTCCTGCATTGCAGGCGGATTCTTTACCAGCTGAGCCACTGGGGAAGTCCCAAAAAGTTAATCGTCACATAAAAACAACCTCATTTCCCCAAGTCAGTGATCTACACAGGTTGTGCACTGGAAAAGTCTATACAGAACATGCACAAAGAGAAAAGAAATTGGGATCAACCGAATTTTTCTAAGACTCTGAGGCTGTCATTTGAGAAACCTCTTTTCTGCTTAACACATTCCTATGCAAGAGGAAAATGAGACGTGGAGGCTGGGGACACAGGCCAGGTCAGGGTGGGACCTCTGGTTCCAGCTGTGAACGCTGATCTCAAGATGCCAAGTGCGTGGCGGATGAGCCTGCCCACTATAGGGAGACTTGCCCACCAGCAGAGGAGACATCAGAGGTGGGGAGGCAGAACTAACATGATGGACCCTCAATTTCAAGTACCAAGGTCTTAATGGGGCACCATGATCATTTCTATGGGGGCAGGGGGTCGCTATATCCTTAGCTTAGAAAGCTCACTGTTAGATGTAATTAGCCTCCAACTAATAAAAATAAATGGAAAAAAAAAAAGAAAGCTCACCGTTAGCTAAGCTAATGCACTTTCCTGAGGGAAGCAGAGCTGCCAGGGAATGAAAGCAACAGACAGTGCACACGAAACCCCTGGACACGGGGTCTGGGGGCTTCGGAGGAGACGAGCGATCTCTCACGGTGGGTGTGAATGCCTGGTTCTCCAGCAGCCCTGAGTGGAAGCAGTTTCCATTTGGAAACTTGCCTTATTGAAAACCCTTTTCTTGGCTGACAAAATCCCGCTAACAATGTAGGCTTGCTGAGAAATACTTTGATTTAACGGTTTTCATGTTCTCCTTTGTGACTGTTGAATACCTGGTGGTAAATGAGCCTGGTGGCTCAGTCAGTAAAGAGTCTGCCTGCAATGCGGGAGACTTGGGTTCCATCTCTGGGTCGGGAAGATCCCCTGGAGAAGGAAATGGCAACCCACTCCAGTATTTGTGCCTGGAGAATTCCATGGACAGAGGAGCCTGGTGGGCTACAGTGCATGGGGTCACAGAGTCAGACACGACTGAATGACTAACACATACACACAAGTGAGCCTGAGAGCTGGGTGTGCATCTCAGTGGAAGAAGGATGCTCAGAGCCCAGGGCCACCTGCCAGTCTCCTCTAACGCCGAGCTCTGGTGCCCTCCTCCCTCCTCTTGACTTCTAGGGAGTCAGGGTGTGTCATAGCTTCCCTCACCCCAGGCTATGCCTGCGCCTCTTCTCTTCTTGAAGACTCTCTGTCTCACCCAAGAATCTCTTTACTCCCCCCGGGTTCAAATGTTAGCTCTACACCGATGATGCCAGAATAGCCGCTGCCGCCTTCACCCACCTTATCTAAAAATCAGCTTATTTATTTTTACCTGCTTTTGTCTGCTGACTCTACTCCAAGCCTTTAATAGATATTTGTCAAGGACTGACTAAACCCGCACTACCCCGAGGACGTCCCCATGAGTAAGCAGGTTGCCCAGGCTGGCAGGCTCAAGCTGCCTCCAGAACCTTCGCCTGCCAGCCCCCACTGCCCGGGGGAAGTGTCCCCGTGAGCCCCGAGCTGTATCAGGTGCTGGACCCACAGCAGCGTAACCAACACTCCCTGGCTTCCAGGGGCTCCTCGTCTCATTGGTGAGGACACTTCAGCATCCAGACCCCAAGAATGAGCGTCTAACAGAGGGACATTGAATTTAGGGATTTCTGTCTGCTCACGAGGTTGGCCACACACAGCATCCTCCCGGGAGGGTTGAAGGCGAGAAACGGGGCTGCAGGAGCTCACCCTGGGCGAGCTGACACATGCCTGACTCCCAGGGGCTGAGTGAGGCAGGGACTGGCCGGACGGAGAACACCTGGGGGACGGGGGGACTCTGCTGGCAATGTGGTGGCGTGCAGACACAGCATCTGAGACCCTTCAAGCAACCATTATTAGAGGGCAGACTGCCCATTTTCCGTGTGGGAAGACTGATTGGTGTCCTGCGCCCTAGGGGTGAGGTGGGCGTCTGTGATGTCCCGTAGCCACCCATCATGTCCGACTCTGTGACCCCATGGTCTGTGGCCCACCAGGCTCCTCTGTCCATGGGATTTCCCAGGCAAGAATAGGGGAGTGGGTTGCCATGCCCTTCTCCAGGGTATCTTCCCCACCCAGGGACTGAGCTTGCATCTCCTTCGTCCCTGGCACTGGCAGGCAGATTCTTTACCCCGGAGCCACTGGGGAAGCCCCATGGGTGTGATGAAGGCTCTTTAAAAAAAAAAACAAAAAACCACTTTAGACTTGTTACTCTGAGGTCTGGATCCGGCCAGAAGGGTGTGGTTTCTGCCCTTGCAGCCTTTCTGGAGGGTTCCTTTAATCGAATAAAGAGCCCTTCCTGAAACCAGGCTGTTGGGGGGGGGGGGCGGCGGCGGTCTGTGCTCGGCTGTGCTGAATGGAGGGACAGAGTCTGAGATGAGACAAGAAAAATGGAACGTGGAGCACAGGGTGGCGGGGGGCGATCAACCTGGGAATTTCTCTAAAACAATGTGAGGTTGGAGTCAGCCAGCTGGGGTACCCTGTGCACACCTCGGTGGGCATCAGGCTCCCCAGGGTGGTTTATGGGCTTCTTCCCTCTCCTTCCCCAGGTGAGGCCTTGAGGTGAGAAGCCACATCTAGTCACCTAACAGCCCCAGTACCCGAGTGCCTGGCATGCACACACCCGACAGATATGTGCTGAGCACAGGAAAAAGTGCCTTTAACTGCCTTTGGCAGTGTCCTATGTGATCGCTGTTCCTGGCCGCCAGGTGGAGAGATTGGAATATTCTGATGAAAGATGAGATTTCCAGGTGGTGTCAGTGGTAAAGAATTCGCCTCCCAATGCAGGAGACCCAAGTTCGATCCCTGGGTGGGAAAGATCCCCTGGACAAGGGAATGGCAACCCACTCCAGTATTCTTGCCTGGAGAATCCCATGGACAGAGGAGCCTGGTGGGCTACAGTCCACAGGGTCGCAAAGAGTCGGACACGGCTGAGCACACATGCCACACAACCGCAGGAAAGGACAGGCGACTAGGAAATCTGAAGATGTTCCGAGAAGGCTGAGGGTTGGAAGATGTTAGTAGAAGTTGGAAAGAACTGATGGGGTGGTTATTAGTGTGAATCAGCTCTCGGAGAAGCAGGCTCTGTCCCATCTGGCAATGGTGGGAAGGAGAGGTGGGTTTATTAAAAATCTCTGTAGGGTGCTTGGGGCTATTGGAAGACCCCGATGCTTCAGCTAGAATTCTAAGTCAGGAGGAATTCCAGGCAACTCCAGAGTTATCAGATCCTAACTGGGGAAAGAAGATTCCATTAAAGTGGTCAGTGGGAACATAGCTCAGGTGGAATTATGATCCTATCTTGGGAACCCCAAACTCTAAATACTAATGAACACAACATTATCAATGATGATTAACCCTACCATTCACTGAGTGCCATTCATTTATCCAGCCCCACAAAGTAGGTGCTATCCCCACACTTTTCAGAGGAGGGCGCTATTGAGCCAACTGAGGACCCCCAGGGGCTGAGCTGAGGGACTAGACCACTCTGACTAAAGGAAGATTTGGTTTTCCAAAGAGATGGAATATGGAAAAGAGGCCCTAAAAATAAGGAGAAATGGAGACATATTAAAATGGGACAGAGGTAGAAAAATGCACTGAAGTATCAAGGAAAATATTAAGGGGAGCATATTTGCAAGAGCCGTGTTTGAAGATTGCCAGTAAAAGGAATAAAAGGGTTTGAAAATGTTAAGAATTTGAAATCTCCCAGAAGTCAGGCCCCCAAGAGATAAATAAAGTCATATCCTCAGGCCAAGCAATTCTGAGTTTTCCATAGTGGTCCTGGGCTGAGGGTGTCTTGAGAATCAAGTGAAAACTGCAATGTAAAACTTCTCATTTAAATGTTAATTACATTTAAATTAAGTTAACTGTTTTTAAAGGTATGAAGTAGAAAATTACTTTTCCTTGAAACCTAGGATTTTCTTTTTCCCTCCAAAACTAGAAAATGTTGTCTCATGAGGTATCCTTTTGCTCTTCTAGAATGATGAATGCTGAGATCTAGTGGTACATATTATTACCTGGCCTTTATGGTTCCCAGGTAATTCAAAGAATTATATAATAGAAACATTTAAATATAAAGCTTGCTAAAGTATTAGAGGAACATATTCTTAGACACTAAATAGTTCATGCTGTTCTAAATCTTCTGGTAAAAATCTAAGTAATAATAGCCTTGCCACTGTGTTTAATGACAGGTGAGATTTCTGGAAAGCAACCTCACCTGCTTACCCCATCTCCTCCTCCTCCTCCTCTCACTTTTTTCCAAACTTTCTTGAGTCCTTGCTACCTGCCAGGCACTGTGCTAAGTATTTCCCATGAATAGCATCATTTCATTCTCACAAAAGCTGGTGAGGTCAGTGCTATTGTGCCCGTTGTACAGAAGAGGAACGTGCAGACGGAGGAGCTGGCGTGGCAACCCAGGTGAACGCTTAACCACCCATTCCTGCATCCCGTGCCAGTTCTCTGCAGGTCACTGTGCCAGGTGGGCCCTGAGGGCCCGGCCCCTTCCTCCGGGGGCAGCCCACTTGGGCCCCTGCGGCTCCAGGCACCGCACATCGGCAGGAACGGGAACACGAGTGGACCGCAGCCGCGCCGGGGCTGGCAGTTGTGCCGGTGGCGCCACGACTTCTTCTGGTTCAGGGCATCTACCCTTTGGGGGGCGTGGAGAAGACCTAGCTCATATCTGGGGGGCCCACCCTCAGCCCAGAAGTGCTCTAACGTGTGAAAAAACGACCTCATTCTCAGCAAACTGAACATCAGAACTGAACTTCTTATGGAGATGTCCAGGTTTGACAAACCTACTTGGCGAACACTGTTGATTGAGACGGCGGCGCTTGGGTGCTCTCGGGGGCAAAGGGAGGTATCAGGTAACGTTTCTTACCTCCTTCCCTCTGCTTCTCAGCTCCTTTCCTGAAAACGAGTTCTATCCATTTAACTTTACAGAGAAATGAAATCAAGGAATCACATTAGCTGCAACTTCTCACCAGCTGTCCATTATACACACGCACGCCCAGTCACTTCAGTTAACTCCTGGCAACCCTATGGACTGCAGCCCACCAGGCTCCTCTGTCTATGGGATCCTCCAGGCATGAATACTGGAGTGCCCTCCTCCAGGGGGTCATCCCGACCCAGGGATCTAACCATCCGTAGGCACCTCTCACTCAGCGGGCCCTCAGCTGTGTTCATTGACTCCCTGCTCCTCACTAACCCACCTTTTCTCAGTCAACGGCCCCTGCGCATCCAGCTGCCCAAGGTAGACAATGCATTCATTTCCGCCCTCGGCTCACACCCCTTGCGTCTCGCTGGTCAGCAAGATAGTTCATTTTATCGTATTATTCCTGCCATGTTTTCTGTGCTTCTGCTCCCTGACTGAAGGCCACTGCAGCCGTAGGCTCGATCACCTCTTTCACGAGCCACTGTGAAATCTCCCTGGGCCGCCCCGTCTGTCTCTCCCCAACGCTGCTGCTGGAGGGACTGCCAAACAAATAAGATCAAGGCAGCCCTCTGCCTATGTTCCCGGGAGGCTCCTGCAGCCCCACTTATGATGTCTGCCAAGCAGACGCATCTCCTAATTCAGCTCTTGGATGCTGGGAGACCCAGCTTTCCTTCCCCTTCAACTAGAGCAGACAGACCTGTACTGTATCTGCTTTCTGTATTGGTTTCCTGATTATATTCTATTTTCTTTTTTAAAAAATTTATTTATTTATTTTAATTGGAGGATAATTCCTTTATTGTGGTGGTTTCTGCCATACACTGACATGAATCAGCCATGGGTGTACATATGTCTCCCATCCCGAAACCCCCTCCCACCTCCCTCCCCATCCCATCCCTCTGGGTTGTCCCAGTGCACCAGCTTTGAGTGTCCTATTAAAAAGTTTATTTATTATTTACTTATTTGGCTGCACTGGGTCTTAGTTGCGGCATGTGAGATCTTAGTTCTCTGACCAGGGATTGGACCCAGGCACCCTATATTGGGAGCCACAGGACTCCCAGGGAAGTCCTCCATTTTCTAAAATGGTCCACTATTAACAACCACTAAAAAAAAAAAAAGTCACAATCAGCTGCTGCTGCTGCTGCTAAGTCGCTTCAGTTGTGTCTGACTCTGTGTGACCCCATAGACGGCAGCCCACCAGGCTCCCCCGTCCCTGGGATTCTACAGGCAAGAACACTGGAGTGGGTTGCCATTTCCTTCTCCAATGCATGAAAGTGAATAGTGAAAGTGAAGTTGCTGAGTTGTGCTCTTAGCGACCCCATGGACTGCAGCCTACCAGGCTCCTCCGTCCATGGGATTTCCCAGGCGAGAGTACTGGAGTGGGGTGCCATTGCCTTCTCTTAACAATCAGCTAGCAAATGTTTACTGAGTTGTTCTAAGCAGTCCCAAGTTAAGTCTCCAATATTCGTGATATTGTATTCCAATCATCATGATGTTGCGCTGTTGGTGGTGTGCTGTGGAAAGGACATGGGATTCTTAAGCTGAAAGATCTGAAATCCTAATACTAACTGCCCATTTAGTGATGGAACCCAGGCAGGTTTCTGGGCCTCTGCCGTTGGATATGCCATTAAAGGTTCTTCTTTAATGTGTGGCTAAATAAAAGTTGTCAAGAACTGAAGTCGGTTGTGCCCACCCTACACAAAATTAGGACATGCTGGCAGGCCTCTGTGGTAGAAACTCTACAAGTAATTGATAAGAACTGGCCCTCTTACAGACCCAGCTCATGCCCAGAGCTGACCCGTGACCCTAAAGCACTCGGGGACAGCGGAGTACTACATAAACACTCCCACCACTAGAATTGGGTCAGCAGACTTCTTAGACTCTAAATATAGTGCGCTGTTTTCTTGTTCGTCGTGGTTGTTTGTACAAACCATGCCAGCACTTTACTGAGTCACCACGGTCTAGTCAGCGGGTCCTTAATTACCTTTCTAAACACAAGCATGCAAAAGAACAGGTCAGAGTATGTCAGGACCGGCTGTGGGGGTCCACTGCAATAGTTTTTGTTGAAAACTATTTTCAAACTATTTTGTTGAAAACTGCAATTTTTGTTGAAAAGTTACTCAGAATTTCAAGATGGCAAGAGCAGAACATGAAATCTGCTTTGCGTCCCCATACCCATCTGTTAATTATTAATATTTATGGCCTGGAAATGTGGTTTTTCTAATTTGTGACAGATGACTGTCTAGAGATTCCATTGGGTTGCCGGAAAGGACTTACAGAGGGCTGCTAAGAGCAAAGTTCAGGCAGGAGGTTGTGATTAATGAGGAGTTGATGGACTTCCCTGGTGGTCCAGTGGTTAAGAATCCGCCTGCCAATGCAGGGGACAGAGGTTCAATCCCTGCTCCAGGAAGCTGCCACGTGGGCCCATGTGCCACAACTACTGAGCCTGCCCACATAAAGTCTGTGCTCCCCAACAAGAGAAAGAAATTGAGAAAGTGAAGCCGCTCAGTCATGTCTGACTCTTTGCGACCCCATGGACTGTAGCCTACCAGGTTCCTCTGTCCATAGGATTTTCCAGGCAAGAGTACTGGAGTGGGTTGCCATGTCCTTCTCCAGGGGATCCTCCTGACACAGAGATCAAACCCAGGTCTCCTGTATCGCAGGCAGATGCTTTACCGTCTGAGCTACCAGAGAAGCCCAATAAGACGAGCCACCGCAATGAGAAGCCAAAGCATCACAACCGGAAGAGCAGCCCCTACTTGCTGCAACTAGAGAAAACCCGCGTGCAGAAATGAAGACCCAGCACAGCCAAAACTAAAATAAACAAATTTTTAAAATTAGGAGTCAAGCTTAACCTTAGGCTAACATCTCCATTCCATATAGAGAAACTTGGAGGCAAGTAGCAAAAGTCTCCTGGCTGATACTTGCTAGAGCTACCAAGCTCCCGTCCCTGGTGGGGCGGGGAGGGGGCTCACAGGGTTCTGCCGGCCTGGGGGAGGTGTGATGGGATGAGATTGATGAAGGAAGACCATATGATGGAGAATATGTGATGCAGAGCAGCAAATGTTAACCCTGCCCATCCTCGCATGTACCGTCTTCCACCAATATCAGGAGCTCTGTTTTTAACCTCGAGAGCACCGATTCTTCTTTTTTTTTAAATTTCCTAATGCTTTGAAAAATCTAACGAAAACCAGAGTCCCTGCCACCCTCATGCACTCACACCCAGCCTTTTACATACAACTTCCTGCAGCCTATTCTTAGTTAATAGTGACCTATTAGTTTAGTTTGCTGAAGGCGGACAGGCAGGGGTCTACCTTTGACAGGCTTTGCTAAAAGTGCCATCTTCAGGTCCAGAAGGGACACACCCCAAACCGCAGCCCGCTTGGGGATGGCACTCGGCTCGCCCCGGATAACCACCGCAGGTCATCAGCCACGGGTCAAGAGCTGCTTCACGTACAGGAAGGGCCTATGTTTATTCGGGGTTTTCCAAGCTAAGGGCTGGCTGTGATCAAGTAGTGGGTGGTAACATTAATGCAGTTGGTCTAAATTAACTTTTTTAGCATTGAAAAAAGAATAAAACAGAAAATATCAAGGCATTTCATATACTCAAGTTCTGTTTCATTAAACTATCTGAGTATTTGTATACATAGAGTTCCAATGTAAAATGCATTCCTTACTGTGAGTTGCAGGGGATAACAAGTTTGAAAGCTATTGATTTATTCAAATTTGTAGCTGGCACATAACATACCCTCAAACATTTGTTGAGTAAATAAACATATGTATATGTTATACCACTCCCCTTGTGTGGCCCAGCTGGTAAAGAATCTGCCTGCCATGAGGGAGACCTGGGTTCGATCCCTGGGTTGGGAAGACCCACTGGAGAAGGGAAGGGCTACCCACTCCAGTATTCTGGCCTGGAGAATTCCATGGACTGTACAGCCCATGGGGTCGCAGAGTCTGACATGACTAGATAACTTTCACTTCACTTCATATCTTATACCTGTAACGGAGCCTAAATACATCATGAGTCATTTAAAACTGTCATCTCCACCCTCCCAGAGCTGTATCAGGGTTACTAGTTCCTGATCAGACTTAAAAGAATTCTCATTTTTCTTGGCTTTTAAGAATTTTCATCTGTACTGCTGGGAGGTCTGAGGGTATAAGAAGTGAGTTTTGTTTAGCTTAGACTTGGGGGGAAGGAAACTTTCTTGTTTCAGTGGAGAACAGTAGCCTAGTCATTGAGCTAAAAAAGTAACAGGCTTTTCTCTTTTCAAAGAGAGAACGGTATTGTGGAGAGAAGAAGCAGATACAGACAGGGGAGTATCCAGCTTTCTTTATCTCCTTCCTCCCTCCCTTCTATCCTTCCCTCCTTCCTTCAGTTCGGTTCAATTCAGTTCAGTCCCTCAGTCATGACTGACTCTTTGCAACTCCATGAACTGCAGCATGCCAGGCTTCCCTGTCCATCACAAACTCTCAGAACTTGCTCAAATTCATGTCCATTGAGTCGGTGATGCCATCCAACCACCTCAGCCTCTGTCATCCCCTTCTCCTCCCGCCTTCAATCTTTCCCAGCATCAGGGTCTTTTCAAATGAGTCAGTTCTTTGCATCAGGTAGCCAAAGGATTGGAGTTTCAGCTTTAGCATCAGTCTTTCCAATGAACATTCATAACTGATTTCCTCTAGGATTGACTAATTTGATCTCCTTGCAGTCCAAGGGATTCTGAAGTCTTCTTCAACAATAGTTCAAAAGCATCAATTCTTCAGTGGTCAGCTTTCTTTATAGTCCAACTCTCACATCCATATATGACTACTGGAAAAACCATAGCTCTGACTAGACGAACCTTAGTTGGCAAAGTAATGTCTCTGCTTTTTAGTATGCTGTCTAGGTTGGACATAGGTTTTCTTCCATGGAGCAAGTGTCTTTTAATTTCATGGCTGCAGTCACAATCTGCACTGATTTTGGAGCCCAAGAAATAAAGTCTGTCACTGTTTCCATTGTTTCTCCATCTATTTGCTATGAAGTGACAGGACTAGATACCATGATCTTCGTTTTTTGGATGTTAAGTTTGAAGTCAGCTTTTTCACTCTCCTCTTTCAGCTTCATTAAGAGGCTCTTCTTCACTTTCTGCCATAAGGGTGGTGTCATCTGCATATTTGAGGTTATTGATATTTCCTTCCAGCAATCTTGATTCCAGCTTGTGCTTTATCCAGCCCAGCATTTCTCATGATGTACTCTGCATATAAGTTAAATAAGCAGGGTGACAATACACAGCCTTGTTGTACTCCTTTCCCAATTTGGAACCAGTCCTTTGTTCCATTTGGTTCTAACTGTTGCTTCCTGACCTGCATACAGGTTTTGAAGGAGGCAGGTCAGGGGGTCTGGTATTCCCATCTCTTTAAGAATGTTCCAGAGTTTGTTGTGATCCACACAGTCAAAGGCTTTGGCGTAGTCAATAAAGCAGAAGTAGATATTTTTCTGGAACTCTCTTGCCCTTTCTATGATCCAACGGATGTTGGCAATTTGATTTCTGGTTCCTCTGCCTTTTCTAAATCCAGCTTGAACATTGAGAAGTTCTCAGTTCATGTACTGTTGAAGCCTAGCTTGGAGAATTTTGAGCATCATTTTGCTGGTGTGTGAGATGAGTGCAATTGTGCGGTAGTTTGAGCATTTTTTGGCATTGACTTTCTTAGGGATTGGAATGAAAACTGACCTTTTCCAGTCCTGTAGCCACTGTTGAGTTTTCCAAATTTGCTGGCATATTGAGTGCAGCACTTTCACAGCATCATCTTTTAGGATTTGAAATAGCTCAACTGGAATTCCATCACCTCCACTAGCTTTGTTCGTAATGATGCTTCCTAAGGCCCACTTGACTTCACATTCCACGATGTCTGGCTCTAGGTGACTGATCACACCATCGTGGTTATCTAGGTCATGAAGATCTTTTTTACATAGTTCTGTGTATTCTTGCCCCCTCTTCTTAATATCTTCTGCTTCTCTTAGGTCCATACCATTTCTATCCTTTATTTTGCCCATCTATGCATGAAATGTTCCTTTGGTATCTCTAATTATCTTGAAGAGATATCTAATCTTTCCCATTCTATTGTTTTCCTCCATTTCTTTGCATTGATCACTGAGGAAGACTTTCTTATCTCTCCTTGCTATTCTTTGGAACTCTGCATTCAGATGGGTATATCTTTCCTTTTCTCCTTTGCCTTTTGCTTCTCTTCTTTTCACAGCTATTTATAAGGTCTCTTCAGACAACCATTTTGCCTTTTTGCATTTCTTTTTCTTGGAGATAGTTTTAATCACCACCTTCTGTACAATGTCGCAAACCTCCATCCATGGTTCTTCAGGCATTCTGTCTATCAAATCTAATCCCTTGACTCTAGTTGTCATTTCCACTGTATAATTTTGAAGGATTTGATTTAGATCATACCTGAATGGTCTACTGATTTTCCCTACTTTCTTAAAGTTAAGTCCGAATTTGGCAATAAGGAGTTCATGACCTGAGCCACAGTCAGCTTCCTGTCTTGTTTTTGCTGACTGTATAGAGCTTCTCCATCTTCAGCTGCAAAGAATACAATCAATCTGATTTCGGTATTGACCATCTGGTGATGTCCATGTGTAGAGTCATCTCTTGTGTTGTTGGAAGAGGGTGTCTGCTATGACCAGTGCATTCTCTTGACGAAACTCTGTTAGCCTTTGACCTGCTTCATTTTGTACTCCAAGGCCAAACTTGCCTGTTACTCCAAGTATCTCTTAACTTCCTACTTTTGCATTCCAGTCCCCTATGATGAAAAGAACATATTTTTTGTTGTTAGTTCTATAAGGTCTTGCAGGTCTTTATAGAACCGTTCAACTTCAGCTTCTTTGGCATTAGAGGTTGGGGCATAGACTTCAATTACTGTGGTAATGAATGGTTTCCCTTGGAAACAAACAGAGATCATTCTGTAGTTTTTGAGATTGCATCCAAGTAATGCATTTCAGACTTTTCTGTTGACTATGAGGGCTATTTCATTTCTTCTAAGGGATTCTTGCTCACAGTAGTAGATATAATGTTCATCTGAATTAAGTTCGCCCAGTCTGATCCATTTTAGTTCACTGATTCCTAAAATGCCAATGTTTACTCTCGCCATCTCCTGTTTGACCACTTCCAATTTACCTTGATTCATGGACCTAACATTCCAGATTCCTATGTAATATTGTTCTGGAGAAGGAATGGCAAACCACTTCAATATTCTTGTCTTGAGAACTCCTTCCTTCAGCAAATGTTAACTGAGCAGCCGCAGCCCAGGGAGGCAGGGGTCGCTGAGAACTCGGTGGGGAACAGACAGAGCTGCCCTCAGGAAGCTTACTCATCCCCTGATGGCAGAGACCGTCATAAATAACCAATCGGAGCTGTGAAGGAGCACCTAAAGCCCAGGGAGGAGTGTGCCTCCCTGGGATCCACCCCAAGCCTGCCGCGAAGGGTGGCCAGGAGTCCACAGAGAGGATGTGGCTTTTTCCAGGAACTGAGAGGAGGCCCTCGGGGCTGGAGACCGGGCCGCGAGGTGTGAGGCGGGCAGGCTCGGATCTGTGGACCAGATAAAAAGGATGCTGGCTTCCTGCCTATGAGCCACCAGCAGTGGCTCTTTTAAGGAGAGAGGTGGTGTGATCAGATTCTGCTGGGGACGGGAGCAGGTGGACTGGATAGTGAGAGGAGTGGATGGTGGGGGGTCCACTAGGAGACCCCCATCCAGGCAAGATGAGAGGTGATGGTAACTTGCGATTGGCCCCACCAGTGGAGATGCATCCACCTAGGAAGAAACACGTGGTGTATTTGCCTTGTACAACCAACGGTGGTGTGGGGGCTCAGCGAGGTGGGGGTCCTGGGGGATGCTGATCTGGGGTGTCTCTAAGCTCCCCAAGTGCCTGGAAATGAGACACATCTGCAAGTCTGAGGCTCTGAAGAGTGGTCTGAGCTGGAGACCCAAGAGTGAGAGGCATAGACTTCAGGAAAGCAAAAGGCAGCAAAAGTGAGATCAGAGGTGATCACACGGGCTCTCCAGAGACACGAAGCGGGGAGCCACACAGAGACAGGCTCACAGGCACCTGACAGACTCGTGTCAGATTTGCAACAGACTTGCTCGGAGTAACTGCTTGTGGCTTTTCCGGATATCGAAGAAAAGTATTTTCAAAGCTGAGTTGCAGTTTGACAATTACGGGCAGAAATGAGATGAGCATTCTTGGTCAGATAAAAATAAAACACAGCCCAAGATCCTCTCCTCTGGTTTAGGTCCGGTTTACCTTTGCATTAGAAGTAGAGTTGAGCGCAGCTCACAGGCCCTGTGGTTGAATTCCACGGCAGTGACCCAGGACAGGCTAAAAATACGCCCGGGCGCCCCAGAGGGCCTGCTGTTGAGACTTGCCTGTTGGTGAAGGACGCATTTTCCAAAACACCGCACCGGACATACCGTCTCTTTCTTTTGTTGCAAACAGTTTTTAAATACATAAACAAATGCACAGAATAAGAAAAGACACGTTTTAAAATTCACTTTTAAATGCATTATTTAAAATTACTAGAGTCATCTAGCAAAGCATTTTTCTAAAGTACACATGGAATTACAGGGGAGAACCTGACCCAAAAACCCAGAAAGCCCCCCCAGGACTGGCCCTGCAGGTTCTACTTCCCGTGAGCGCTATAGCTCTCATCCTACAGCCATCAATCAGCCTCTGCCTATGACTTGGCTGCCCCTGTAGTCTGACCAGCCATAGTCACATGCTGGAGATGAACATGTGGGCAATCTCACGTCTCAGGTTCAGAGTGAGAGCCTGGCTAACGGGGCCTTTCCCAAAGGGTGGCTCTGAACCTGAGAGGTCAACCAGCCAGGACCCAAGCCTGCAAAGAGCCGGGCTGCGCTGCAACGGCTCTGAGGGCGGTCCCCGCTTGCCAGGGTGTGAGCCAACCTTGCCTGCTGTTTCCCCTTCGTGTCTGCGAACCTTCACTCCATCCCCGCATTCTGGGGCTGGTTATGAGGTTCCCATGGTGACGGGCATGAGCAAAATGAGGCTCCGAGAACCTCACAGGGGCAGATGGTTTACTTGGTGGCTCCCACTCTAGGTCTGGATTCTTGATGTAGGCAGGATTCACCCAGGTCAGCTGCCTGCAGATAACGATACGTAAGGAGGTGGGCAGGGTCATGCCTTGGGCCTCTATGACACCAGTGAAGGACTCTGTTGGGAACATCTGAAACCTCCTCTGGTATGAGCACTTGAGGACTCTCCCTACCAAGTCATGGGCAAGACTTCTACACACGCCTGTTAGGATGTTATCTGTGGGTCTTTCTCTCCAGGGAAATGCTGAAGACTTTCAGCCAGCCACTCGAGGAGACTGGACCAGCCCAGCCTGGATGCACCTCTGGGGTCCCCTTGCTCATTCCCTGACATCTAGAGACGAGGCTCTCCTTCCTCCAGGCTCACGAAAGCACTCGCCCCGAGCCCAGCCTTTGTCCACGAACGTCCCTGGTTTTGCTATCTGTGGGCTCTTGCAGGGCTTGCTTCCTCCTCTGGACACTGTTTTCACCCCTTCTGTTCTCTGTCCTGAGGCCCCAGGATAGGAAAGGAGATACTTTCTGCTTAGAGCAGGATTGACAGTGGACTTATGAGCAGCAGACCAAAGCTCACGCGCCACAAAGCTTGCAGTGCTCTTCACGAGATCACTGCGTAGTGTAAACAGCTGGACAGAAGGAAGGAGCGGGCACTGTGGCAGCGGGGGGCGTTCTGGGTGACGGGGCTGCGTTCCTGTGAATCTGCCCTGTGGGCACAGCGGGCAGCCAGGGCAGCTCCAGGGCAGCCCCGTGAGAGGGAGGGGAGGGAGGGTCCCTCCCATATCTCCACCCTGGATGGATGGCTCTGATTCAGCACCTTCATTGCCACATCCATCTCACGAGGTTTCGCTTCCTCTCCACGTTTGCCTCTCTTGCTCCCTCCCTCTTGTATTTCTCTTCCTACTACTTTCTAGCCTTTCTATTTCTCCCTCTCCTCCACCCCCCCCTTTTTTTTTACTTCTCTGACTTCAGACACCAGCCAACCACTCACTGCTGGACACACATGGTGACCAGTTCCCTGAGGCCGATGCTCACTCTGGGTCCTTGTATTTAAGTTTCTGCAGATCCCATTCTGGATTGAGAGCCAGAGGGTTCTGGTGCTTAATCTGGGTTATGCACTCCTTGAAAGAAAAGCTATGACAAACCTAGAAAGCATATTAAAAGGCAGAGACATCACTTTGCCAACAAAGGTCTGTATAGTCAAAGCTATGGCTTTTCCAGTAGTCATGTACAGATGTGAGAGTTGGATCATAAAGAAGGTTGAGCACTGAAGAACTGATGCTTTTGAACCGTGGTGTTGGAGAAGACTCCCGAGAGTCCCTTGGTCTGCAAGGAGATCAAACCAGTCAATCCAAAAGGAAGCCAACCCTGAATATTCACTGGAAGGACTGATGCTGAAGCTGAAGCTCCAATAATTTGGCCACTTGATGTGAAGAGCCAATTCACTGGAAAAGACCTTGATGCTGGGAAAGATTGAAGGCGGGAGGAGAAGGGGATGACAGAGGATGAGATGGTTTGATGGCATCACTGACTCAATGGACATGAGTTTGAGCAAACTCCAGGAGATGGTGAAGGACAGGGAAACCTGGAGTGCTGCAGTCCATGGGGTCACAAAGAGTCGGACACAACTTAGAGACTAAACAGCAGCATCAACAATGTACTTTATAGACTCAGGTCACTGTGTCATGATTCCCTGAAAATATGTGAACTCGATTTTTCTTTCAAAGCATTAATTTTCTAACATGGGAGAGACAATCATGTTCTCAGGAGACAGAGGATCAAACACTCTTCTTTGCCCCAACTCCACCAATTTAATGAAGCACCGAGTCCCGTGGCTTTTTCCAGTATTTCTGGAATACATCCATGGCTATGACCCTTGTGATAGGGGAGCAGCAGCCCTCCCACCTGTCCTTGGCCTCGAGTTATCACCAACAAGTTCACTCTCTGCAGTGCAGACAGAGGGCACTTTCTGAAACACGTGGTTGATACACCCACTCCATTGTCCCTTGCCCTTGGGATAAGATTGAAACTCCTCAATCTTGGAAGGCAAGGCTTGGAAGGCAAGTGCTCACGTCCTGCCTCTCCGCCTGCAGTCTCCACTTTCTCTCGTCCCTTTAGTCTGCCTGCCTCCTGCTGCTCTGGGCCTCTATACAGGTCATCCTCCTCTGACGTGCCCATCAGACGGGAGGAACCTCTGATGCTCCCACAGGTGTGGAGGTATGACCGTGTTCCACCGGCGTTTGTGAATCTGGCCGGCTTCCCCAGTAGGGAAGCTCTGCAGGTAGGCCTGGGCTGATCACTGTCACCATCGTCTCCCCAGAGCTTGCCCAGACAAAAGCCTGGCACGCCACCAACAGTCAAAAGATGTCCCTTAAACAGGGGAGTGAAGTGCTGGCATGGTCATGTGTACACCCTGAAGGACCATTAGCCTAGAAGTTCCCTGCTTCCCCGAGCACAGCATTATAGTAATTCCAGGCACACATGCTGGTGATTTCCTGTCCTCCAGCAAATATTCAGCATGATTAAAGAGGGAAAAATGCATTTTTTTGGTTCAATTCATCGGACTGAAAAACAAACCCATAAATCAGTTAGTAATAGCCAATGGTTTTTTCAGGCACAAACAGCTTGGTTAGAAAGCTGGTTACTTCTATCACAGGATGAATGGCAAGAGGGCACGCCCTGCTACTGTGATGTTGTTGGGAACTGAATGTGTAAGAGCCAGGAGTCAACTCTGTAACACTTATCTTATTTTTGCTACCTTCCAATGAAAAGGCATGCTATCCAAACCATGACAAAACCCTTGTGGGACTTAGAAACAGTCTTGGCTTCACGTTTTAAGACAATATTATATTATCTTTTGTGGGGAAATTTAAATTTCTTGAACTATACCAAGGGTTCTTATCTTCCCAGTATTTCTCAGTAGCATAAAAGGCTTGAAGCAAGAACAATGGAAGGAGTAAATTCTCAACAATTTTTAAGAAGGGGTCTATTGGCCCGAGAGCACAGAGATGGGAAGGAAGGGTCCCTGTGGGGTCAGCGGCACAGCCTCTGTCCTGCCCGACCTTTATGTTCTCCACTTTGTAACGAAAGGGTGACATAGATGTCCCCCCCCAAACAACCAAGACTCTAGAGCAGGCGGGACACCAGGGCTGGCAGGAACCCCAGGTGGGTGGCCCAGGCCTGCCCGCCCATGCAGGAAGGTCCGTGCGTGTGCGCAAGTGTGTGTGCTGTCCACCTGGGTTTGGGTTGAGAGCGAAAGAGGAAGAAAGACAGGAAGGAAGAACAAGCCCAGTATAGCTTTTCTTTCTTTCTTTTTTTTTTTTTAAAGCAGCTTTTTAAAATGGTGCTCTTGGGACTTCCAGAATGGCATTCACTGGACTTCCCTGGTGGTCCAGTGGCTGGGACTCCGTGCTCCCAACGCAGGGATCCTGGGTTTGATCCCGGGTCAGGGAGCTAGATCCCATGTGTGGCAACTAAAGATTCCGCATGCCGCATCTAAGACCCAGTGCAGCCAAATGAATAAATAAATATTTGGGGGAAAATGGCATTCTTGAAACAAATGTTACTGCCTATTACTTGAGAAAGTTAAACAGCAATCCTCTGGGATGGGGAGATGCTACCTGCTACCTAAAGGAGTCTGTTTTCTAGCAACTGCAGAATCTAAACAAGACTTAACCCAGGTTCTTAACTTAGTTTGTGCACCATGAACCTTGTCAGCATCTCATGAAGCCATGGGCCCTTCTCAGAATGTTGATGGAATACAATGGGTAACAAAAGAAACCAGTAATAAATACCATTTTCAAAATAGTTTAAAAGTTGTGACATGGTAGAATACATGCTTGTTTATTCCGATGTCAAATAACAAGAGCTACAGTTTATCAATGACTGTGATTTCAAAGTGGGAGCAAATGTGAATGATCTATCTTCAGTGTCCGCAGTGTCACATGAAGATGTCTGTGGCTTCTAGTGGTGACTAACACGACTAACGTGGTTGGTTATGCCTGTGTTCATAACAGGAGGAAGTGGTAGATCTCCTTTAGAGCTCAGTGAGATGGAAGATATCAGTGTTTCTCCATCCAAGCTTGTGGACCCCCAGAGTCCCATCCATAGTGCTCAGGGCCGGGGCCTCTGCTCTAAGTACCTGGAGAATCAAGGGTCTCAGTCACCGCTCAGGTCCGTCCTTGGAAGGAGTTGGGTCCAGCGAGTGGCTGCCCTTCTGCATAAGGCCACAGTCTAGCTGTCTGTCCTCAGGGTATCTCATCGCCCCACTCGGGGCCTTTTGGGGAACTTGTTCTGTCCAGGCCCCGGGGTAGATCAGAGCCTCTGTCATATAAAAACTAGGATACTCAGGTGGTAAAATTGTGGGAAGAGAGTGTAATCTTCATATGCATCTGAGAAGTTTTAAAAAAATTTAAAGTACTTCTGCACATATCTTGTCCTGATAACCCGATAATCCCAGGAAACAACTGGCACGCAGAGCTTACTTATGATTTTGCTCAGGCCCAACAAGGTTGTGCCAGACGCTTGCCTTCCCTTCTTCCCCTGCAGCTTCTATAAGGTTGAAAGGCTGGTGACCGTGTGTGATCCATCTCGCTGATATCGCCCTGCAAGCAGCCCCAGCCCTGGATCCAGAGCCTCACTCACGGTCGACATGAACTGTTGGATGATCAGCGTTGCTCCCGGGCTGGGGCAGAAGTGATTACCTTTTCTCATCTGTTTTGGTCTTACTTGTCCACCCGCTGTGGATTTTCAGGCCCAGCTGGGTTTCTCTCTGCTCTACGTCTGTGGTTTATGAACTTTCACACAAGGGTCGGGAGGCTGCCTTCTGGTTCCAGCTGCTACAGTCTTGCTGTGTGATCGTGGACAGTTCCTGCCCTCTCTGATTTTGAGTTCTGTCGCAAATGGGGGTGATATTTTCTAACTTGACGGAGGCCTAGGCTGGTTGTGAGCAGTGAATGAGATAATGGAGTATATAGAACTTTCTCCAAAAGTCAAAAGCCCTACATATGTACATGATGGCATCATAAAGTGAAAGTTATTTTAGTATAATTGTTTCTATGTGTCCTTTTCACTTCTTTAATCAAAATAGATAATTACATTTTCAAAGGTACTAGATTGATACCACTCTAATGCCAGAAAGTGAAGAGAAACTAAACAGCCTCTTGATGAGGGTGAAAGAGGAGAGTGAAAAAAAGCTAGATTAAAACTCAACATTTAAAAACCAAGATCATAGCACCCAGTCCCATCACTTTGCCACCACTTCATGGCAAATAGAAGGGGAAAAGTGGAAGCAGTGATAAATTTTATTTTCTTGGGCTCTAAAATCACTGCAGATGGTGACTGCAGCCATGAAATTAAAAGACACTTGCTCCTTGGAAGAAAAGCTATTACAAATCTAGACAGCGTATTAAAAAGCAGAGATACCACTTTGCTGACAAAGGTTCATATAGTCAAAGCTATGGTTTTTCCAGTGGTCATGTATGAATGTAAGAGTTGGACCATAAAGAAGGCTGAGCACTGAAGAATGATGCTTTTGAATTATGGTGCTGGAGAGACTCTTGAGAGTCCCTCGGACTGCAAGGAGATGCAACCAGTCAATCCTAAAGAAAACCAACCCTGAATATTCATTGGAAGGACTGATGCTGAAGCTGAAGCCCCAATACTTTGGCCACTGGATGCAAAGAGCTGACTCATTGGAAAAGACCCTGGTGCTGGGAAAGATTGAAGGCAAAAGGAGAAGGTGGTGGCAGAGGATGAGATGGTTAGATAGTATCACCGACTAAATGGACATGAACTTGAGCAAACTCTGGGAGATAGCGGAGGACAGAGGAGCCTGGCATGCTGTAGACCGTGGGGTCGCAAAGAGATGGACATGACTTACCGACTGAACAACAAGAAGATACTAGGTTGTTAAGTCAATGATTCTTCTTCCTTTATTCCAATTTCAATTAGTCCTTTATTTAAAATATTTTCAACCTTTAAAAAATAAAACTTAATCTGTTCCAACAAACCAAATTATTTTTATAGCTTTTTAAAAACAATGTCCAAACATGTATTAAGCTTTCAAAACTAAGGTACACAGGTTATTTTTCACTGTTCATTCTCCAGCCTTTAACAGTTCAGTCCTGCCCAACTCCCACAAACAGTGGGTGGAATTTAGTGAAACATTTATTGTTTAACACCCAACAGAGAGCAGCTGGATCAGCTGCTTCCACAAATATCTTGGAAGAAGAAACTTCAGGGCTGGTAAAGTATGCTTCATCCTTAACCTCCCTAACTCCCAAATCTATTGCTGGAGGCCAGTTTCAAGTCTAGGCAACTCAAGTAAACAACTGACTATTGGGCATCTGCTATAAGGCACCATCTGCTTTAAAGAGATTAATTAAGACACACAACTGTTGCTTAGAAGGTAATTGATCTTTGGCCTTCAAGTCTCCCTGCACACCACAGGCTGGATTATTTCAGCAAATATGCACTGCTCCCTTTCCTGAGGGGGGCATCCTTCCCTGCCCCATTGATGGTCTTGGTCATGGTCACGGTCATGTGCCTTGTTAGGCTAATGGAGTCTTGGAAGATGTACTGGAAGCAGAAGCTATAAGAGATACTACTTATTTGCTCCCCCATTATGTAGTCCAGTGATTCCCCCCGAGAAGAACATGCCTGGCCACTGCAGTCCCTTCCGCCAAGGTCCCGGAATCAAATCTGAGAAGATGAACGTGAGCGATGTGTGGAGCTAAGCCCAGAACTGACCTACACGCATGTGAGGAAAAGAAACGCTGCTGGTTCAAAGCCAGTGGGATTCTGGAGGGTGTTTGTTAATACTGCATCACTGGCCAAGAGTCAACTAAGACATCTCTACAATCCGCTTTACACTGATGTGTGAGATCAGACTGTCTCAGGGTCCTGCCCAAGCCTGGCACACAGGAGCTCAGTATAGACCCTCTTGCTCCACAGGTATAAAAAGGCTCAGGGTGGCTGTCCCTGAATTCTTCTAGCCTTTCCTCCCATCTCACCCTCCTAAAGTCAGATTAGATATCCTGAGTGTTACAACCTGGTCAATTTTTTTTCTTTTTGTTTTTTTGGCCACACTGTGTGGGATCTCAGTTCCTGAGCTGGGATTGAACTCGGGCCACGAGAGTGAAAGCCTGGAATCCTAACCACGAGGCCACCAGGGAATTCCTTCAAATATTTTTTATGGTGTTAGTTCACTTGTTGTGAGTCGGCAGAAAACTCGTCAAGGGCAGGAAGCCCACCTTACACTTCTTTGTATTCTACTTACACATAGCAGCCAATGAAGAAATCCTTGTGGATTAGTTGCAAACGCTTGCTTTACAAAGCCTTCTGCAGACGTGGCCTGACTCCGCCTCTTGACTCTCAACATCCACCCCTGGGCCCTGCTCCGGCCACTGAGCTTGGTGAACTTCTAATGTCAGTGTCCACCTGACACCTGAGGACTACGGCCCTAAGGTGAGTTAGAGAAGAAACACTAACACTGATGAATTTTCATCTGTAAAATTATGCTTACAAAGCATGGCTTCCAACAAGCCTCAAAAGAAGGTAGCCATTTTACTAACACTGATTTTTCAAGGTTGCAAGTTGGCCGCTGATCTTGCAAGAGATGAACAATTCCCAGAACACCCAGGTGGCCTAACCTCAGTGGTGGAACCCGGGAGAGTCAGCGAGAGTCTGTTCCCATGGCTCTCAACCTTGACCATGCGTACAACCCCCACCTCCTCCTACTCCCCAGGCCTGGGTACTCCATCTTGAGGAATTTACATCTACTTACATATTCTTACATCCTTTTTTTTTTTCTTACATCCTTAACAAACATGTTATGAAGGAACTTCTTCTGAAAGCTAAGCGACTTTGTAGAATTTTATTTTGGTTATTGCCTCAAACATACCTCTGTGCTTTCTCAATTTTAATTTTTTTGGAAGAAACTCTTGGTGGCAGAATACAGCGGGTCCTATTGCGGGAAAGGCATGTCAAGAAAGAGATGGCCAGAGAAGGGACCAGCTTGTCTGGATGCAATGAAAGAGTGTCTCCAGCTACAGTAGGAAGACTCCATGGAGGATGAGGGGAGCCAAGAGAAGTGGGGGGGATGGCCAGGAAGAGGATATGGAGGAGCCAACAGAAGAGCTACTGGCTCCCACGAGATGGGAACCAACAGGGAAATACAGGAAATGTGAACAGGTAGGAAGAGACAGGAAATGTACTGACAACCAGGAACAGTCTTAATCTGACATAAGAGGAGATGAAAAGTCTTCCAGGAAAGAATGTCATCTTACGGTCAAATGAGGTAGGAAGGTTACTTGGAATTCTGCCATCTGTCACTTGAGCTAATAACAATGAGTCATTGATAACAAGTGACTTAATTAAAGCTCCTCACTTTCTGAGAAGGACTTGAGTTGCTTATAAGAGAACCGGGAATAAGTTAATGCCAAAAATACACACCCCAAAGTTTCATTTACATTGCCAAGAGCTGGCTACATCTGGCTCTGCGTTTCCATCTACCAATGAATAAGACCTTTTATGAACAAATGGCAGTCTTCCCCACAGCCATGAAATGAATTCCGGTTTCTCTACAGTCTAGCACAGTGTGAGTTACATGACAATGACGGTAATATGCCTTGAAGTTATCTGTCATTTTGCAAGTTTCATTAAACCCTTGGTGCACTGCAATAGATTATCCATGAAAAGAGAAACCTCCTAGTTTGTTTTCGGCTAAAAGATCTCACATCTATATTTATTCATTTCAAGTTAAGAGTTGGAGACACAATTAGTGGCAAACGAAGCTCTCCACAGAGGTCAGTGGATGGGAGAGGGTGAAAACATGATTAATGACTTGAATCCAAAAGTACTAATTAAGGTGGATGAACTTAGAGCCTGTCACACAGAGTGAAGTAAGTCAGAAAGACAAAAATAAATATCATATATTAATGCATATATATGGAATCTAGAAAAATGGTACTGATGAACCTATTTTCAGGGCGGGAATAGAGACCCAGCCGAAGAGAACGGACTTGTGGGCACAGTGGGGAAAGAAGAGGGTAGGCCAAATTGAGAAAGTAGCATTAACATATAAACACTATCATGAGCAAAATAGACAGCTAGAGGGAAGCTGCTATATAACACAGGGAGCCCAGCCTCGCACTCTGAATGACAAAGAGGGATGGGATGGGAGGAGGAAGGGGGGCTCAAAAGGGAGAAGATATATATATATACAAAATTATGACTGATTCGCATTGTTGTCCAGCAGAAATCAACACAACATTGTAAAACAATTATCCCCCAGTTTTTTAAAGAAAGCACTAATTAGGTTGCTCGATATTTTTTAGTTACAGGACCTGTTCCTTAAACCAAAAAGGATGAAAACTCCAGACTCGAGGAAAAAAGAAACGGAAATGAAGGTTAACACAAAGGGAAAGGAAGCCCTCAGGAACAGAACAGAATCCATGTGCCACTACAAAAAGCTTAGGGGCAGCCTCCTCATGAACTGTAAAGATTGTACAGTTTCCAATAATCAGGCAGGAGGAGGAGATGAGATGGTTGGATGGCATCATCAACTCAATGGACACGAGTCTGAGCAAACTCCAGGAGATGGTGAAGGACAGGAGAGCCTGGTGTGCTGCAGTTCATGGGGTTGCAAAAAAACATGACTGAGTGACTAAGCAACTTTTTCCAAAATGGTATTGGTAATCAAACTGGATATGTTTTATCTTGTCTCCTGCCTCAAACTGTGTTTAATTTATACCTAAGTTTGTGGAGAGAATGTTTCATTCAAATCTGTTATTTCCACTTCATTGCTTTCCCTCTTTCAGTCATACCAGAAGTCTATCTTTTGGCTGTTTATTTGCCAAAGAATTAGACCTGGTACCGTTTTTATTTTTCTGTTCTCTAGGTCATTAATGGTTTCCTTCCTGTTTTTCTAAAGTTTGTTTTGCTATTCTTTTCTTCTGTCTTCTTGAGACGGCCGCTGTGTTCCTTTACTGGCTTCTAAATCCAGTTTTGTTTTGTTTTGTTCTAGACTTTTCTAAACTTTTCATTTCATTGGCCATCCAGCATCCAAGAAAACTTCCTGTTTGTAGAGAATCCCAGAATAGACGGGAGGTAGGCCCCACCCTCTATCCCCATGGGGGTGGAGCAGCTCCCTCCTCCCCTCATTGGTCACCTGAGTGTGGAAATGAAACAGGTGATCACCCAAGAGTGGAAATGAACCAGGTCCAGGTGCTCCCTCCCACCCCAATCTCTGCCTCCAGAGCCCACACTGCCTGCAGACAGAGTCTCGGCTCCCAGCCGATGGCAGCAGCAGAGTCAGAACTCAGTGGTGGCTCCGCAGACATCCTGCTTGTCGTGCCCGCGCCTCCTGGGACACCCTATCCCAGGTGTGACTCGCTGCGCTCAGCAACCCAGCCTCCCCTGGCTCCTCCCCGGCGCCTGGTTTTGCTGCCTCCAACTTCATTTCGACAAGCTACCTGATAGCTTTCCAAATCATTCCTTCTCGTGGAGTTCTATTTTGCATTGTTCTTATTGTCGCTTTCCAACTATTCCACCATTGCCATTTTGGAATCTCTGTCACCCACGAGCTGATGAAAAGGTTCTTAAAAAAAACACTGCAATTCAGGACTTCCCTGGCGGTCCAGTGGTTCAGAACCTGCCTTGCAATGCAGGGAATGTGGGTTCGATTTCTGCTTGGGGAACTAAGATCCCACATGCCGTGGGGGCAACCGAGCCCGTGTGCTGAAACTACAGGACCTGCATGCTACAACAAAAGATCCCACTTGTCACAACTAAGACTCAGTGCAGTCAGATAAATAAATAAAAATCACTCCTGAAAAAACCATTACAATTGGCTAGGTTTGTGTATTTATATTTTTGTGGTTGACTTCTATTACTAGTTCTATTGTTGTGTCATTAGATGATACACTGTGAAGTACCTAATGGCTTGCAGGAAGTTAGGAATTTTTGTGCAGCTACTGTGATTAATTTTGCTAATGTTTCACAATCAGTTAAAAAACATCAGCATACTTTGTCAAACAGTTCAACATGTATTTATTAATTATATTGATACCTTTTATTTTCTTACTTTTATTTTGCTTACCTGAGCCAACAAAACCAGAGGTTTTGTTTCTCACTAGCATGATGTTTATACCAAACTTTCCTTGCATTTTCTAACAATTTTTACTTTAAGTATTTTGATGCAATATTATTTGATGTATACACGCTGATGACTGAATTTTCAAATAAACTCTTTATGCATGTAAAATTACTTTTTGATCCATGTGATATGATAAATACAATACCTTCTGTGCTGAATTCTCTATGGTCTGTTCTTAATAGTGACTCTTGGGGACTGTATTTTATTTTGAAGCATCTAGTTACTAGTAGAGTGCCTGACACATAGGAGCTCATTACTGCTGCTAAGTCACTTCAGTCATGTCCGACTCTGTGTGACCCCATCCCTGGGATTTTCCAGGCAAGAAGACTGGAGTGGGTTGCCATTTCCTTCTCCAACGCATAATTACATGTCAGTAAAAAGCGAGGATACTGGAGACCAGGAGGGGCACCATAAATCCCTGGGTTCTTTTGGTCCCTAGGAAGATAGAAATGCTAGCTTGCTGCATTCTCTTCAAATGATATGCTTTCCTATGGAAAATGAATACCCTCTCAGCATACCCAGATAGTTAAAAAGAAATTCCAGAGTGCTGCCCTACACCAGAGGTAGCTATGATTCTAGATCTCAAATATACCAGCCCTCTTAACACTGAGCATCGCTGTGAACACAGCCCAGTACAGTGACTGGGCTCAACAGAGTGTGCACAGCGGACAAGACATCTGCAGCTCTGGCTCAGAGACCCGCATCACAGAGGAAGCACCTGGACGGACGGGAGGGGATGCCGTGGGGCAGAAGGGAGAGCACAGTAAAGAGCCCATGGGAGAGAGAGCGAGCATTTAAAGACGCCCATCAAGGGGCTTCCCTGGTGGTCCACTGGTTAAGACTGCCTTCCAATGTGGGGGGGTGCGAGTTCCATATATGGTCCGGAAGATGGGATTCCATCTGCCTCTTGGTCAAAAGGTCAAAACAAAAAAACAGAAGAAATACTGTCAACAAACTCAATAAAGACTTTTAAAATGGTCCACACCAAAAAAAACACCTTCCAAAAAAAAAAAAAAAAAGAACAATTAAACTCTTCCAAAACAAAAATTACTGGGCACTGAGTCCCAGCAGAGGGTGTCTGGAGGCTCGCTGTGCCATCCACAGCAGAAGGGACAGAAGGGGATGGAAGAAACAGGGACCAGGGCATCTGCTGTGTGAGGGAAGAGGCCTGCAGGGCTGACACGAAGCGAGGGCTTCATGCATCACCTCCTCCAGCCTCACGGCACCTCCAGATGTGGCGTCTCGGAGAAAGACGGGCTCCCCTCTGCCTGGACAAGGTGGAAGGTTGGGGACCCAGGTTCTGCTGCTTTCATGCTGAGATGGTCAAAATCAGACAGGCTCTCGCAGAGCAGGCTTGCAAAGGCTTGCAATGCTCCTTCTCCGGTGTTTGGCAAACCTAATTTAGTTCACAGTGTGTGAATAAATTACTTTCAAGTAAGTCCTCTTTTATTACAGGTTTAGGTTGTGTTAAAAAAAAAAATACTAAATTCCAGGGGAAGCTGCTGGCTATTCCAACACTGGCCCAGAGTCCACCAAAGGACAGACTTCCCTGAAAGGGTCCACCCTGCTCAAGGGTGGGGGGAGGCGGATGGGGCTTACTTGTGGCTGGAACGTACAGAGTGAGCCTGAGAAGACCTCCCCAGGGCAGCTTTTGCTTTCCAGCTCCTTCTGTTATTCTCCTTTAAATGACCTGAGGCCTCCTAGGGGTCTGAGCGAACAGAGATGCCCCCTCAGCCCCAGTTGGCAGTTGTATAAAAATGTTTAATAACATCAAAAATTGCCTGGATGAACAAACAACCCCAAACACTCTTTCAAATGTGCAGAAGCAATTTGATGGCAACACAAAGAGACAACAGGAGAGAAACAGAGATGAAAAGAGACAAAGTCAGAGAGAGGGAGAGAGAATGTATTCATTCCTGCAGCTGCAGATCATGGAAAGCCTCCCAGATTACAGGAAAATAAGGGGGATCCCATGGCTCATGATGACAATCTCATTCTACAGTTACCTGGGAGCACTGCAGCAGCCTGCTCCCATTACGCACGGTAACAACACTTCACTGGCTTGTGAGACCTCGGTGTGCACCAGGTCCATGCGTGCTGGGCAGTGTCTCGCTTCATCCTTAGAAGAAACCTACAAGGCAGTACTGGGATCATCCCATCTTACAGATGTGGAAACAGTTGAGGGTAACCTGCCCAGGTTCCAATATTATCCAAGGGCAGGACCAGGACCCAGTCCTGGGCATCTGTCCTTAGAGCCGTGTCCCAACCCCCTGGCTCTGCTAACCTGTTCTGTTAGCAACAGAGTGTGCTCCCCAGAAAGCTTTTCCCTCAGCCCTCGACTACAACCACAGAGCCCCTTCGACTTTGCTCTCATCCCAAACTTACTTAACAAAGGAAAATACACCCCGGGAAGCTGCATTTTCCTCTCGCCTCTCCCAGTGCAAAGTAACATTGATTTGCATGCCTAGGAAGGACCAACCTGGGCCCACTTATTACCATGGAAGGGAAGCCACATGTTCGAACGCTGGCTTTCAGCACATCATTGTACTTTTTTCCCCTGGCTGCAAAAAGTTGAATTATTTCAATTAAAAACTTGCTGTCTATAAATAAAGTGGTGGCAAACTCTGCAATTATACGTCTCCATTGGAGACAACTGCTTTCCACTCTATTTTCCCAAATAGACAAGGTCTAATTTGTTGGTCAGCTAATGGGTCACACCAAAGGCCCAAACGCAGTGTAATGAACTCGAAAGCTGAAATGATGTCGGTCTGAGTCACTGTGTGGTTGTTCCCCGAGTGCGGCAAGCACATTTACTTTCCATCAGCTGTGCACTACTCCTCTCACCTGTCCTCCACAGAGCGGGGCCCTGATTACTCTTGGCCCACTTCCAGCCCAAGGACTGTCAAGTGAAGCTTACAGGCAGCTACTGGCAGTATGCTCCTTGTCTAGTTCCCTCCTCTAAGCCCACCCCAAACCTTCCCCCTTCCTCTCCTTTCCCTTTGTGGCTCTGCATCCTCCCATTCCAGGACGGCATCAGGCTTGCTTGTGGAGTTCTGGGTTACCATGGTGACTCAGAGTTACCAGAAAGGTTGCTCAGAACCTATCAGAAGGGCTCCTGGACACTACAGACCGGTGGCTCTTACTGTCTCACTGGGAGTTTCTACTAGCTCAGTTGGTAAAGAATCTGCCTGCAATGCAGGAGACCCGGGCTCAATTCCTGGATTGGGAAGATCCCCTGGAGAAGGAAATGGCAACCCACTCCAGTATTCTTGCCTGGAAAATCCCATGGACAGAGGAGCCTGGCAGGCTACTGTCCCTGGGGTCGCAAGAGTCAGATATGACTTAGCAATTATAACTACCACAGGAGTATACCATTAACTAGATGAATAATTCTGGTAAGAGGATTTTACATCTAATACATCAGGGTTCTTTAAGGGGTCTTAAACCAATGGTGGAGGGAAGAAACAAGAGAATTTGATGAACTTTCAGAAAGTGTTTTACGATACAATCGAAGAGAATTTTAAAACACTATGAGACAGAAAGGAACATTTTATCATGATCAGGAATCTACCCTACAGATGGAATACAAACAAACAAATAGAAACAGTCAGTTATCTAGCAATGGGTAAACAAGTTTATAAATGATAAAAAAAAAGAGAGAGAGAGAGAGATGCCCCATAAACTCTTCAGGTCTGTAGGTAACCACTCCCTCCCTGTAAATGTCAATGGGAACAAGTCATTAGACTTCCAGGAGAAGATATGCAAAATAATAGAAGATTTTTAGGTGAAAGAGTATAAGTTACATATTATCCCATCAAATAATATTCCATCATGTAATCCCAAAATTACAACCCAAGAAAGGATCCCGTGAATGACTATGGATTGTTTCCCTGAAGATACTTAAGCTACTGGGCTGCTTTGGCTTGAGTGCCCTCAAGATGGGCATGGGATGGTCACCGGGGTTTCTGATACCTGGAAGGGTATCAGAACCACACAAAGGCATCTTGTGACCTTGTAGAAACCCTGGTATCTGTCCTCACATAG